>NC_041390.1:454902627-454950230 GCF_002162155.2 Triticum dicoccoides | reverse complement strand
GGGCGGGGTGGAGAGCAAGGCGCGGGCGAGGGGCGGCGGCGGTGGCGAGATGCGGCGGGAGGGGCGGCGCGGCGCGGTAGAGAGGGGAGACGGGGCCCGGGGCTCCGGATATATAGGGAGGGGAGGAGGTGGCGTGGAGGAGGGGCAAGGGAGGCGGTGGCGGTGTCCATGGCGACCACGGCGGCGGCGCTGTCGTGCGGGTGACGGAGTCCGGCGGGAGCTCGGGGACGGGCGCGGGGCGGCGCGCCGGGCTGGGCCGTGGCCTGGCAGGAGCTGGGCCGGCCCAGTTCGGCGGAGGGAAGCTCTTTTTAAAAAAAATATATATTTCAGAGAACTAAAATAATAAAAACAAAATAACTAAAAATATTATATAGGCATATAATATATCAAAATTTTCAGAAAAAGATTCTCTATGACATGAACATTTTTATAACTTCAAATAAAATTCACACAAATTCAGATAATTCAAAGAGTGCTACTGGTCTATTAAAATCCAACAAAAATCATTTTTAAAATACCAAAATGATTTCAAATTAATTTGTCTCCAATTTTCTAATGTAGGGAATCATGTTACCCTATTTTCCATATATTTTATTTTTGGAGAAAAATAATTTTAATAAAACTCAAATAAATCCAAATTGAAAATTAATTCCAAAAGGACTTGAAATTGATCCTTTGAAACTCCCAACTCATATTTCATAATTTGAAGAAGTCATTTTATCTTCTCTCGTGAAAATCATTGAGTTGCATAAAGTTTCTGATTTGGAAAATATTTCCCAATGGAATTCAAATATTTTTCAAACACCCTTTTCATTTTAAATGGGAGAAGTCATGTCATCTTCTCTCTAGGGTTTTGTGTTGAAAAGAATTTGAATTCATGGAGATCGGAAAGAAAATATGAAAGTTTGGGAAAGTCCTTTTATTCCCTCTCATTTAGCTTTCAAAAGTTTCGAATTCACTCACTTTCAGTCAATCAATCGAACAATCAATCAAATCTATCTATTTATTATAACATTCCAAAATTTAGAATTTTGGGATATTACAAATGTCTATGATGGGAGAGTTGAAATTCTTCTTAGGTCTTCAAATTCGTCAACAGCGCAATGGCATATTCGTATCTCAGGAGAAATACCTCAAGGATGTCCTGAAGAAATTCGGCATGCAAGATTGCAAAGGCATCAAAATTCCTATGCCCACAAATGGTCATCTATGCACTGATGAAAATGGTATTGACTTCGATCATAAGGTATACCGCTCCATGATTGGTTCTTTATTGTACTTATGTGCATCTAGGCTAGATATAATGCTTAGTGTTTGCATGTGTGCATGATCTCAAGTTGCACCGAAGGAATCACACCTTTAGGCTGTGAAGCATATTCTTCGATATCTAGCTCACACACCAACACTAGGATTATGGTATCCCAAGGGCTCGGTTTTTTATCTCATTGGATATTCTGACTCTGACTATGCTGCTGATCGTGTGGACCGCAAGTCAACATCTGGTACTTGTCATTTCCTCGGACGATCCTTGGTCTGTTGGTCCTCGAAGAAACAGAACTGCGTATCACTGTCTACTGCTGAAGCTGAGTACATTGCTGCTGGTTCTTGCTGTGCTCAACTGCTATGGATGAAGCAAACACTCAAGGACTATGGCGTCAACGTGAAGAATGTGCCTCTCCTCTGTGACAATGAGAGTGCCATCAAGATTGCTCACAACCCAGTTCAGCACTCGAAGACAAAGCACATTCAGATTCGTCATCATTTTCTTCGCGATCATGTGTTAAAGGGCGACATTTCTATTGAGCATGTGAAGACTGAAGAACAGCTAGCCGATATCTTCACTGAGCCCTTGGATAGGAAGAGATTTAGCAAGTTGCGGTGTGAGCTAAATATCTTAGAGTCTTCGAATGTACTTTGAAAAGGCACTCATCCTAACACTTGTGCAAAATTGATGACTTAGATGTGCAACACATGAAGAAACGTTTTTCTTCAATCCATGAAGAATAACACTCTAAGTGTGAAGAAATTAATGAAGAATTCGATTCTCAGAACCCTACGACAATTGTACGCGGTGTCTGAAATCATCATTCTTATACGGTGGGTCACGCCACCACAAAAGTTGAAAATCTTCAATTTGAGTTTTTCCTCAGTTTTGAAATTCCTCAGTTGCTCAAATTCTTCAAATTTTCAAAATCTTCACTGTTTTTGTTATTTTTTTTCATTGGCTATATATATATGAGTTTATGTCCTCTACAGCATTCACTTATAGCTATTTCTTCAAGTTGGTTATTCTGCTAAGTGAATGTGATCGGACCCTTCCCCTCTATGCTATACTCAGTCCAATCTATTCACAAATTCTTCATGTGCGTTCTATTAGAAACTCGTTCAAAATCTTCACTGTGTCCTTATCAGCTGAAGAAATTGCGAACGGAACGTTAAAACTAACCTTATCCAAATTTTCGGTTTTGCCACTCAAACCGTTCCGCATCCCATGATGCAATATTCTATTCACCCACGATCTAACACGATCTCCACTACACAGTACGTGGGTGACACATGTCGTGAGAAGGAGAAAGGTCAGGGGCACGTTCGTCCTAAATCTTCGGGCAAACAGTTTTTCACTGCCTCTATAAATACCCCTCGCCCCTTCCTCACTTCTTTTACTCCGCTCGATCTCTCTCTCCCGCTCGATCTTCTTAAACCCTAGCGCCGCCGCTACTCCATCGTCGCCGGTGAGGAAGAGCTTCACTGCCTCGACCTCGTCGCTATCGTACTCGAGCTGGCCGCGGAAATCTTCACCTCCGCCGCCTCCGTAGACGTCTTCCTCTGCCGAGTTAGGGCGTGGAAGATCTACATCGACGAACTTCACTGTTTCACCTTGTCGGTGCGAAACGACACCTATGGGATCACAAGAATCCCTACTACGGTTGCGGGGCGTGGGGGTCGTGAGAAGAGCGGATCAAACAGATAGCACACGGTTCATTTATCCAGGTTCGGGCCGCGAGGATGCGTAAAACCCTACTCCTGCTTTGGTGGATTGTATATCTATGTTCTTGAGCTAGCTGTGGGGCGTGAGGAGCTCCGAAAAGCCAAATCCTCCTCCTGGTCGCCTCGGGCTTCCTTTTATAGGAAAGGTGTCGCCACAGTGGCACACAGGAGGTGGAAAGGGTACAGTAATGTGAGTTTATCCCTCGCATTACATGACAAGGCACATTCAATGCGCCTTGCTTAGGTGTCCTTGCTTTATCGGGGACGGGGGAGAGCCATGTCCCGTCCGTCACCGCTCCCTCTTGTGTTGACACGTGCCCTGGCCAGCGGTGCTTGTGGTGCCATGTAGGCAGGCAAGTAGCTGAGGTGGCGCAGTGGTGGTCTCCACGAAGATCTGCACGCCGCCACGCAGGTGCCTGCCCAACTGGTTGGGTCGGCAGCTACATGCGACCAGCGGTGGAGGTGCGGCTGGTGCGGGCCTGATGGTGGCCCCACGGGTGTCCTTGGCAAGGGCCTTGCCGGGGCCCCGGCAAGGGTCTTGCCGCGGCGCTTGCTGTCATCCCCGGTAAGGCGCTTGCCAGGGGCCTTGTGGTCTTCCTAGGCTGGGACCCCGCCAAGGGTCATCACCTTCTTAAGTGGGCATCTAGTCTTGAATGTCTTCACAAAGATCTGTATGCCACCACGGGGATGTCTCCCGAATCCTTGCCCCATGGGGGCAGTGGACTCAAGGGTGACCTCGCTCCGTAGGTGTGGGGCGAGTTGCCACGGCAAGGATCTTGCCGGGCTAGCTAAAGCTGCCCCCGGCAAGGATCTTGCCGGGGGGGTCTGCTTTGTTCCCTTTGCTCTATGTGGTCTTGGTCTTGGCGTAGTTCTGCTCCTCTTCAGCTTCGGCCTTACCTTGGTTTACCTCCCTTGCCGTGCTCGGTGTGGCGGCGCCCGTGGCTCAGACTGCCCGTGCACAGTCATAGGGGTACAAAAAAGTGTACCCCCCTTTTTGTACACCGACACACCTCTCTGTTCGTTGTGTTCTTCATTCAGGGTAATTAAAAGTTACTTTTACTGCCCTCTTTGATTTGAAACTTTTCTACAAAATCTTCAAAAGGTGTTTTATTTCTCAAATCCTCACACACAAAACACCTCACAAATCTTCTATTCTTGATTCATTTCTCTAAGCATCATTTTTCTTCACGATTCCTCAATTGTGTGGATCTTTGATCTATACAACTCTGGAACCTAAGACAAATCACGCTTAGTGAAATTCTTCAAGACACATCTGGTCAAATTCCTCAAACTTGTTCTTTTTGAAAAACCTTCTGAGAATGCATATGACCTCTCCAAATTCCTCGCAACTATACTCTGTTCACATGTACTCATGTCCGCTGCTGAATCACTAGGTTCTCATCAACTTAACTCATTTGCAGCGTTCCTCGAAGAAAAATTGCATACTTCTTCAGAGAATTCGATTGTTCAAATTCCTCAGCTGAAGAATATGGTAGATGGTAAGAAGCCGCAGAAAGGAGGAAAGAAACTTGAGGTCATGACTGCGTTTGAAATCCCTAAGGATATATGTGCTGAGTACTGCACGCCTGATGAAGCCAAGTTTGGCAAAGAAAACAAAAATCAGCGCAAGGTGTGGATTCAGAGGATAGAACGGAGATGGGCATGTGAATGGAGGGAGTACAGATATGTCACTCCAAAGTACATGAAGAAATTCGCTCTCAACCCTCCATGCCCAAGACTTCCACTGGCACCTGGCCAAGTTGCTGATCCCACTAGCGTCAAACGCGGTGAGGACTTTCCTGAAGAATGGGCCAGGCGCCAAGCCAAATTGGCTAGACAAGCCAAAGAAGCAGTGAGGAAATTCAATGAAGATTCTGCTGCTGCTGCTGCCACTGAGGCCTCTGTCAAGCCGAGGAAATCAATGGTTAAGAAGCCTGCTCGTAAGCCAAGTGCTTCACCAACAATTCCCTCACGGCCAAGTTCCTTAGCTGCACCCTCACGGCCAAGAATGTAAAAATCTTCACGACCAATTCCTCAAGCTGCTCCTGCTCCTTCAAAATCCTCAGCACCTCCTCCAAAGTCCTCAGCAGTTCCAACAAAGTCCTCAGCACCTATGCATCTGACATCGTGCCAAAGGACTACAGGCATCTCAATTGCCTCTGGTGTCTCAGCAAGTTCCTCAGCTGCGCCAAATTCTTCATCTGGCCCAACTCTGCTGAAGACTAAGGCAACAGCTGGACGAGGTCCTCGGCCAAGTCCCAAGAAGAAACAGGTCGCCTTCCAAGAGCCACCTGAAGATGATGAGGCTGATGATGATGAACTTGCGGAAATCATCAGAGACCGACAAGAAAGGGCCGCTAGAGACAAAGGCACACCTGTGCCACTGCTTTTCAATCCAAGGGCGATCCTCGATTATATTGATCTTTGGCATAAGGATCCAAATTCACCTATGCCTGACTTCAAGTTGACACCTGGTCAAAATCACATGTTGACTCACTTCATTCAAGAGGAGAAGTGGAAATATGACCAGGCCAGACAAATCAAGAAGGCCCAGTACAAGAAGGAAAAGTATCTGAAGACCAATGTGGTCACAATGACGACTGATGAACTCATAAAGATTCAGTCTGAAATCAAAACCCCCAGCGACAAATTCAACTCTTACTATGCTGATTGGCAAGGAGCCAAAGTCAGGTTCGTAAAACTGACTGAGAAATTCACCAATGTTGCAGCCCCATCGCAACAAGAAGTTCCTCAAGCTGAAGCTTCTGTTCAGCCCACTGAAGAACATGCCAGCATCGCTGATGACTTTCAGGCTGCTGAAGAAAATGCTAGTTCCAGGGCTGATGACTCCATTCCAGCCGCTGAACAAATTGCCAGGGCACCCACTAGTGGTGCGCCTGAAGAAATTGAAGAAGTCAGGGCAACTGCATCAGTTGCGCCTGAGGAAACTCAACCAGATTCCTCAGCTCCACCTGCGCCTACACCAACTCCTATCCTTCCATCTGCATCAGATGTGAAGAAGACCAAGGCTGCAGAGCGAGCTGCAGTGAAGAAAAGGAAAGCATCAAGTGCTTCAGAATCTTCAGCCCCAAAGAAGATGAAGCCTATGACCAGCGCATATGAAAATCCAATCGACGATGTTCCGATTTCCACCATGCCATCAAAGGACCTTGTTCCTTTCGATGAAGAATATGTGATCCCAAGCGGATCCGATGAACAAACTCAATCTGCTGCTTCGTCGGAGCAGATTGATGAAGAAATTGAAGTGGATGTGATCCCTTCAACCCCCAGTGGTTTCATCACCAATGCCTCAGTTCACTGCTGAAGAGGCTGGTGTTGAAGAAATTGATGATGAAGATGTGGACATTGGAAGCACAACTCCAGTGATGAACGATGACTTTTGGGAAAGTCAGCATCCCAATTCTCCACTCTTCACTCCACTGCAGCAAATCCCTCACTCCCCTGCACCAACAGTTCAATTGGGCTCTGAAGAAACTCATCCCACCTCATCTGTCCATGAAGAAATTCTAGCCACTAGTGCTGAAGAAACTGCTGCTGCTGAAAATGTGACTGCACCTGAGGAGGAACCTGAAATTCCTCAGCCTGAAGATCCTGAGCTCGCGATTCCTGAGGTAGTGATGCAACTCACTGACACTCCTCTACCAAAGCCAAAGGATCCGTTCTCAAGGAAGCAAAAGTTCAAGGCTGAAGACTTCTTTGGCGAGCATGTATTCTTCACAGATTACAACCCCTATGACTCTGCTCGCATAAGGAAGAGGCGTTTCTGGACAGCTAGTCAAGCCAACTTCTATTCCTCGGTGTTGTTCGACAAAGACAAAGTCTTCGACCATGCACATATTCCTCATGTAGACATGGAGTCTCTGCCGTGCTTCGAGCTAGTCCTCAGTGTTCTTCACGACGCTGGGCTACTCAATTTCTACACTGACATCTGTGATTGGAATGAAGAACTCATTCTTCAGTTCTACGCAATGCTGCACATCACCGGCAACTCTGAAGATGTGAATTCATGGGTTCTGGACTGGATGACTGAGAACACTCATTACAAGGCACTAGCGTCTGAATTGCTTCGTGCCCTTCCTCTAAGTCCTCCCCTTGAAGATGCACGTTGTGTTTACAATGAACCTGAGCTTTCAAATCACTATATGCAAGTGCTGATGAAGCCTTTGAAGCTAGGGCAGGCCCCTCGAACCAAACTCCTCGTCAAGGAATTGTTGTATGTGCCTCGGACCGTCCATCACATTCTGTCGAAGACTATGAGTCCAATCAAAGGCCACGACTCTAATTATGACGAAGTCGTTGGTATCATGAAGAATATGCTTTTCAACATCATTCATGGCGTTCCCGTCAACTTCCATGATTTCTTCATGAGGACTCTGGCCAATATTGCTATGTCACCATTTGAGCTGAAGCCTTATGCGCCATGGATTATGAGATTCATTAGGACAAGGTCTTCACTCAATTACAAAGCTGACACTCTGAACCACTGCAGTTACTTGCCTCCTATTGAAGTCCTCAAAAGGACATTTCCCTCAGCTGAAGAAAAGGGCAAGGCAACTGCTGTGATAGATGAAGGCATTCGTCCATTGGATGGTCAATTTCGCAAGGCTGCATCCTACTCCACCAATGATGACTCTGCCAAACATGACTCTGCCGCCAACAATGCCAAGCCAAATCCTCAAGCCACAGCACCCAGGGTGATGACTGATCGTGAGTTACTCCTCAGTCTTCATCAGAAGGTTGATCGCAATCACAAATTGTTCAAGCGTCAGTTTGGTTATTCTTCACAACATGACTTCAACACACAATGCAGTGAAGAAAAACCACTACTACCTCCATGAAACCCTCAACCGCACCTGGGCTGTTCTGTCTCAAGTTTACAGCGTTGAAGATCTGAAGAAAATGGGTCTCAAAGAAGAGTTTGACTAGTCTGCACCTCCTCTAAAGAAATACAAGAAGGTCAAGGTTCCTTCTTTGGTGGCTAGCTCCTATTCTTCATCGCGTGACACTGATGAACATGAAGACTTGGACGACACTACGGCAGGCCCTACTTCAACAACTGACCCCAACAACGCTGGCGCTCCTTTATCACCTTGAGTATCTTCAGGGGCGTTGGTCCTCAGTTTCGATCCTTTTGGTCATTCGATGACAAAGGGGGAGAAATTTGAGTTAGTCTTCAAGCGGGTCTATTATAAGGGCATTTTTTTTCTAAGTTACAACTCTCGTTCTTCTGAAACGTTATTGGATCGAGTTGTAATCTTAAACCCGATGGTGCTCTGATACTTTTGATGCGCTGTGCTTTGATACTTTTGATGCACTATTCTGCATGCTTATTCCTTGTTAATATTATTGCACGCATGCTGAATTACATCAGGCACCATATTTCATTATGCATTTCAAATTCTTCATATTATATATCAAATGCGTGTATGAATTACAAGATATAGGGGGAGATCTCCATGATTCAACTCTTCAAGTGTGCATTGCTTCAAAAGCAAATTCCTCACCATGCACATCTTCAGGGGTAGTTCCTCTATATCTTGCAATCAAATTCCTCAATATCAGTATTTACACTTCATATATTTATCCCCGTTGAAAACTTAACCTATATTGTCATCAATCACCAAAAAGGGGGAGATTGTAAGTGCATCTAGTGCCCCTTAGTGATTTTGGTATATTGAAGACTTATAGGTTAAGGATCTAATGCGTTTATGAGTGTACACAGGTCTATAAGTCTATGAGGAGTCTGATATTTTCAGAGAAAGTCGACCCCTAAAAATGAAGTTCTTCGACTGAAGACTTTGATATTCTGAAGAATTTCTGAAGACTTTGAAAGTGAAGAAATTGGTGTAACTCTGAAGGCTTGGTATTCATTCGAGGAACATGAAGCATGAAGACTTTTGTTTTCGCAGTTTCATTTTCTCTTTCTTGAGTCATAGGAAACACCGTACTGTTAAAGGGGGTCGAGGAAATACTAAGGAGAAAATTTCCATGTGATGCTCAACTCAAATCCTACACCTACCAATCCCTTCGAGTGAAGCCATTGGAAATCTCATACAGTTCAGTCAATTTCTTCAGTGACAGAGACGCAGTTCTTCTGGTCACTGAGGACTTTGCTCTGACTGAGTTAGGAATTTGTAACACCCCGGATGTAACTTTCCCAATTTGTACTCCAACTCTTGCCATTTCCGGAGTTAAGTTATTTTATTTTCTCGGGTTCGGGTCTTTGTCTCCGTGTGTTGTTGTCGTTGTCATGCATCTCATATCATGTCATCATGTGCATTGCATTTGCATATGTGTTCGTCTCATGCATTCGAGCATTTTCCCCGTTGTCCGTTTTGCATTCCGGCGCTTTGTTCTCCTCCGGTGGTCATTTCTAGCTTTCTTTCATGTGTGGGGATTAAACATTTCCAGATTGGACTGAGACTTGCCAAGCGGCCTTGGTTTACTGCCGGTAGACCGCCTGTCAAGCTTCGTACCATTTCGACTTTGTTTGATACTCCAACGGTTAACCTAGGGACCGAAAAGGCCTAGTGTGTGTTGCAGCCCAACACCCCTCCAATTTGTCCCAAAACCGACCTAACTCTTCTCCATCATCTAGAGCGTTCGATCACGATCGCGTGGCCGAAAACCGCACCTCATTTGGACTCTCCTAGCTCCCTCTATGTCTATAAATAGGTCCCCCTCGAAATATCTCGGATCCCCTCTCCCCGAAAACCTAAATTCACCCCGCGCGCGCCGGACATGTCCGCTTCTCGCCGAACACGCCGCGCCGCCGCCCCGAGCTAGTGAACGCGCGCCACGTGGCGCCGCGCCCCGCCGCTCCCACCGAGGCCCACCGGGCCCAAGCCGGCCCCCGAGGGCTCAGTCCGCGCGCCGCCGCCCGCCTTCGTCCTGCACCGAGCCGCCGCCGCCTCTCCGCCGCGGGCCGCCGCACGCTGCCGCCTCTCCACGCCCCTCACCGGCGCCCGCTCGCCCGCGCCGCCCGAGGCCCCGCCGGCCGCCGCCGCCACCTCGCCCGGCCTCGCCCCGCCACCTCTTCGGCGAGCCCGTGGCCGGATCCGCCCCGCCGTGGCTCCCTTTCCAACTCCGGCCGCCGTCGCCCCATCTCCAGCGAGGTCTTCCCCGGCCATCCTCGGGCCGCGTGCCGCGATCCAGATCCGGATCCGGTGAACAGTGAACCCTAATCCGAAGGTTGAATTTTTCTCTAGGTCCCGAAATTCTCAGATCCATGTGCCTTTCTTCCTAGCCCCGTAACTTTGCATCCGTAGCTCCGATTCATGCATATATCATATCAAAATGTTCATCTCAGAGAGTACATCATTTCATTCCATTGCGCCATTTTCATTTGAGTTCATCTTGATGCCCGAAATGTTGTTAGAAGAGGGCTACTTGAGTTAATTGTCAGATCTGCTACTCCATTTAGGTTTTTGTCATTTTTGCCATGATTAATGTGTGCATGATATGCCCTGATGCTCTACATGTGTTTTGTTAAGGATTTTGTCATCTTTCCAGAGGTGAAACCCATGTATTTTTGTGATGTGTGTGGTGACTTGTGCAAGCTTGCAAAGTGGTGCACTTGCTAATTCTGTTTTCAGGGACTTAGCAATTCCACCAAGTCCTTGATCTGGTTATCTCATGATGCCATATGTTCATGTTGTTTCCTATTGACCCGTGCCTCTTTTGAGGATGATCAGTAAGGATGTTTTGTTAATATTCTAGTGCTCTATCCATCTATGTCTTTGTTTGCAATTATGGAGCACCCTAGCTTGAGTCAATCGAGCTCTACTTTTGCTACTTTGTGAATCTGGGCAGATTGTCAACTTGTTTGCAATTTTGCCGATGATGTTGTAGTTGATCCGTGCATGCTATGCTATTGTTCTTGCCATGTATAGATTGCATTTTGTGCCTTATTTATGGGTGTATGCTTGTCTTTCCATGACTTGCACCGTAGTGAGTGCATCGAGCTCGTAAACATGCCTACTTGAGTTATGTTTCAGCATGCTCCAGTTTTTCACTAAGTCTGAAAACTGATTATGTTTTGCTATGTTCACATGCTTGCAATTGTATTTTCTGATCCCTTTTGGCTCAAGGTCACTAAGGGACTTTTGTTAAGCTCTTTGAGTAGCTCCATGCCATGCTTTACTTTGCCATGTTCAGGTCCTGTAGCATGTAGTTTTGTGGCTCCGAAGAGTGCTGCCTGATCTGAAATTCCAGACAAGTGTTAAGGGACTTCTGAGATCTGTTTGTCATATGCATTTTTGCCATGCTTGTTTGAACCTGTTAGTGAATGAATTGGCCGTAGCTTAGTGCTAGACTTTTCTTAAGCATCTTGTGTGCATCCCTGCCATGTATTTTGTTGTCATGTTTGGGTGCTGTAGAATGTTAATTTCGTTGCATTTAGTTACCTACTTGCTGTAAATCACAGACCGGAGTCATTTTTGTTTCGCTTGCCATTTCCAAACCGTAACTCCGATTCTGGCATTCTTTATATCGTATTCAAGAGATTTCATCTCATCTTTCCATTGGCCCACTTGGACTTCCAAGTTGAGGCCAGGTTCATGCATTTCCTGTCATATCTTGCATTTCGCATCCCGCATCGCATCCCGCATAGCATACCATCTTTGTGTTGCGTTGTTTGAGTTTGCACGTGGTTGATTGTGTCCTTTTTGCTTGTTTGTCTTGTTTGGGTAGAGCCGGGAGACGAGTTCGCTAACGAGGAGCCCGTTGAGTTTGCTTTCGAGGATCCAGTCAACTCTGACAACTGTGCAGGCAAGATGATCATACCCTCAAAATCACTACTATCTTTTCTATGCTAGTTTGCTCGCTCTTTTGCTATGCCAATGCTACGATGCCTACCACTTGCTTTCAATCCTCCCAAATTGCCATGTCAAACCTCTAACCCACCATTTCCTAGCAAACCGTTGATTGGCTATGTTACCGCTTTGCTCAGCCCCTCTTATAGCGTTGCTAGTTGCAGGTGAAGATTGGAGGCCGTTCCTCTTTGGAACATTTATTTACTTGTTGGGATATCATTATATTATCTTGTTATCTTAATGCATCTATATACTTGGTAAAGGGTGGAAGGCTCGGCCTCTCGCCTAGTGTTTTGTTCCACTCTTGCCACCCTAGTTTCCGTCATATCGGTGTTATGTTCCCGGATTTTGCGTTCCTTACGCGGTTGGGTTATAATGGGAACCCCTTGATAGTTAGCCTTGATTAAAGCTTTTCCAGCAATGCCCAACCTTGGTCTTACCATTTGCCACCTAGCCTCTTTTTCCCTTGGGTTTCCGGAGCCCAAGGGTCATCTTATTTAAACCCCCGGGCCAGTGCTCCTCTGAGTGTTGGTCCAAACTAGAGTCCTGTGCAGCGCCCCCTCGGGGAAACTCGAGGTTTGGTTTTAGTTGTATGGAGCGCTCATCTGAGTGTGCCCTGAGAAAGAGATATGTGCAGCTCCTATCGGGATTTGTCGGCACATTCGGGCGGTGTTGCTAGTCTTGTTTTAACCTGTCGAAATGTCTTGAAGAACCGAGATACCGAGTCTGATCGGAACGTCTTGGGAGGAGGTCTATTCCTTCGTTGACCGTGAGAGCTTATCATGGGCTAAGTTGGGACACCCCTGCAGGGTTTTGAACTTTCTAAATCCGTGCCCGCGGTTATGGGCAGATGGGAATTTGTTAATGCCCGGTTGTAGATAACTTGAACCTTAATTAATTAAAATGAATCAACTGAGTGTGTTACCGTGATGGCCTCTTCTCGGCGTAGTCCGGGAAGTGGACACGGTGTTGGAGTAATGTTTGCGCAGGTTGCTCTTTAGTTTCTCGCTCGCGCTTTGCCTCCTCTTCTCGCTCTCTTTTTGCGAATAAGTTAGCCACCATACTTGCTAGTCGCTTGCTGCAGCTCCACTCATATTTTACCTTGCCTTACCTATAAGCTTAAATAGTCTTGATCGCGAGGGTGCGAGATTGCTGAGTCCCTGTGGCTCACAGATTACTATTACACTAGATGGAGGGCCTGATGATTCCGCTCCAGCAGACGCGTATGAGCTCAAGTGGGAGTTCGACGAGGACTCTCAACGTTACTATGTTTCCTTTCCCGATGATCAGTAGTGGTGCCCAGTTGGGGGTGATCGGGACCGTGTCGCATGTTGGGTTCTCTTTTATTTTGGCGCCGTAGTCGGGCCATGAGTGTTTGGATGATGTAATGTTATTTATGTACTTGATTGACGTGGCGAGTGTAAGCCAACTATGTTTTCTCCCCTTTCATTATAATATTACATGGGATGTTGTGAAGATTGCCTAACTTGCGACATATGCCTTCAATGCGATTATGCCTCTAAGTCGTGCCTCGACACGTGCGAGATATAGTCGCATCGAGGGTGTTACAAAGTTGGTAATCAGAGCCTTCCCCGACCTTAGGAGCCGCATTGTTTGATCGTTTTTAGCGGCCGAGCTGTGTCTAGAAAAATGTTTTGAGTCTTTTAGGAACTATATATCGGAGAGTTTAGGAATTCTTTTTACTTCCCAGTCTCCTCATCGCTCTGGTAAGGCATCCTGACGTAGAGTTTTGACTCTTCTCTTCTCAAATTTCACTAAAAAAATTTAGGATCACGCAGGTATCTTGGAATCGTTCCGATGGTTTTATGATGAGAATACCTGTCAGGGGTTTAGTGGAAGTGTCTCGGGGAGTTGAGCTCTGAGGTGTTGTCATCATAATTTTATCGTTGCAGTTCTAGAATACCTGAGTTTAGTACGCCGACATCGAAAATCTCTTTTATGCAGTTCGTTGGTGAGATAACCTCGACGCCACCCAGTACTGGGGCGGGAGTTCGGGAGTATCGCCATAACTTGTATAACGGATGCTTTTCGAAGGTTGAGGTAGATGGTTTTCGAAGGTTTCTTGGTTATGTGTTGAAGGATGGATACAGCTGGATGTAGGATTTGCTAGTTTGGGTGAGATATTATGCTTCCCCTGTATCCCCAACACCTGATTGCATAACCGGAAAGGTTCGGGAGTTTCATAGGTGGGAATTCTTGTAGCTCTAGTTCTTCTTCCACGGATATTGGTTTGAGATTGGGATTTCTTACTGATTATTCATTCTTGATCCGTACCTTGTTGATTTATTTCTCTACCTAAATTCTAAGTGGCTTCTCAATTTATGGATATGTGACCATTTCAAGAGGAATGCATTCGTTCATTTTGATCAGATGTGAAGACTATATGTTGCAATTTTCATTCCGTTGGATTCAGCTTCAATATTTATCTATCAATGTGCTAATGGTGGTCAACCTCTTCAGGATGGCTCCACCAAATGCGCACAACTCCGAATCCTGATCCGCCACCACCTCCAACTCCTCCGGAGGCATGGCAAGCTGTGATGGCCGCAACCAATGCAAACACACAGCTGATCATGCAAATTCTTGAAGAGCGCAATCAAGGCAACCAAGGGAATCAAGGCAGCAATCAGAATCACTTTGCTACACTCAACCAGTTCCTTGCTAACGGGCCAAAGACTTTCAGCAATTGTCTTGAGGCAACTGATGCTGACGATTGGCTTGTGGATCTATGTAAGCATTTCGAGTGCAGTAACATCAGGCCTGAGGACTTTGTTAAGTTCGCTTCCTTCCAACTCAAAGATCAAGCTGCAGAATGGTTCCAGCAATACAAGGATTCCAGAGGTGGACGTGTTATCACTTGGGATGATTTCCGTCGAGATTTCCGAGCTCATCATATTCCTCAGAGCATGGTTGAAAGCAAGCGTGAGGAATTCCGCAACCTGAAGCAAGGCTCTTTGTCTGTCTATGACTACAACAAGTTGTTTCAGAAGCTCGCCCGCTCAGAGAAAAAATTCAGCTAGCTCTTGTTCTCTTCGAGCCCTTGAGATACGATGAGTTCTACAACATGGCATTGAAGCAAGAGGCTGCTCAGTTGAGGTGTGATGCTTCCAAGAAGCGAGTCAGAGATGTTACTTCTTCCTCTACTCAAGTGGCCAAGCAGCAGAAGTTTTGGCTTCCTCCTCCTCCGTTCTGTCAGCCATATCAGCAGAGGAGCAAAGGTGGCAGTGGTTCTTCCCACCCACCCAACCCTGGCTTTCAGAACAAGACTTCGTCTCAAGCTCCAAGATCGAGTGCTCCGTATCACCGTCCGCTTTCAGAGGTCACGTGCAACAAGTGCCAACAGAAGGGTCACTATGCCAACAAGTGTCTCAACCAGAGGCGTCTTCCTCCTCCTCCTCCTGTCAGATCGGCAAGTACAGCTATGGTCAAGCATAACCCCAAGGTCAATATGGTGAATGCAGCTCAGGCAGAGGACTCACCAGATGTCATCATGGGTAACCTTCCTGTTAATGATATTCCTGCAAAAGTTCTTTTTGACACTAGTGCATCGCATTGCTTCATTTCCAAACCTTTTGCATCAAAGTATGAGTGCGATTATCAGTATCTGCAAAGTTCCTTGCAAATTGTGTCACCGGGCAAGCAGATGACAGCTAACACCTGCGTCCCGGAGGTTACTATCACATTGGGTGACTACAAGTTCCTTTCTTCCCCAATTGTTCTTGGTAACTCGGATATTGATCTTATTCTCGGAATGGATTGGATGTCTAAGCACAAGGCTCAGCTTGATTGTGCAGCCAGGCAGATTCAATTGACTCATTCGTCTGAGGATGTAATTGTCTTTGCCGCTCGGGATAATACAATCCGTCTGTTTTCTCTCAATGAGAAGGGTGAACTCGATGCCATCTCTCAAATTCCAGTCGTTTGCGAATATCAAGACGTCTTTCCAGAAGAGCTTCCAGGAATGCCTCCGCACCGGCCAGTTGAATTTGTTATTGATCTTGAGCCTGGCACGGAACTTGTGTGCAAACGTCCTTATAAGCTCGGACCTGAAGAGTTGAAGGAGCTGAAGAAGCAACTTGATATTCAAGAGAAAATGGGTCTCATCCGGCCTAGTTCTTCTCCGTGGGGTTGTGGTGTTCTTTTTGTGAATAAGAAGGATGGAACGGACCGACTTTGTGTTGATTACCGTCCAGTGAATAAGAAGACCATCAAGAACAAATACCCACTTCCCAACATCAATGAGTTGTTCGAACAACTCAAAGGTGCCCAAGTATTCTCCAAGCTTGATCTCCGTATGGGTTATCATCAGATTCGAATCCGTGAGCAAGATATTCCCAAGACAGCTTTCAGGACAAGCTTTGGTTCATATGAATACACTGTCATGTCTTTTGGTCTCGTCAGCGCTCCTCCGACGTTCTCTCGCATGATGAACTTCATCTTCAACGCCTACACCAATGACTTCGTTTTGGTCTATCTCGACGACACTCTGGTTTTCTCGAAGAACAAGGAAGATCATGCCAAGCACTTGCGTTTGGTGCTTGATAAGCTCAGGGAACACAAGTTCTACGCCAAGTTCTCCAAGTGTGAATTTTGGCTCGATGAGGTTCTTTATCTTGGTCATATCATCTCTACCAAGGGCATTACCGTGAATCTTGAGAAGGTGTCTGCAATTGTGAATTGGGAACCTCCTCAAAACATGAAGCAACTCTGTAGCTTCCTTGGTCTCGCAAGCTATTGCCGAAGATTCATTGAAAACTTTTCTAAGATCGCGAAGCCTCTCTCTAATCTTCTCCAGAAGCACGTCAAGTACGTTTGGTCTCCGGAGTGTGACATTGCTTTCAACACTTTGAAAGAGAAATTGATCACTGCTCCAGTTCTGACTCCGCCTGATGAATCCAAGCCGTATGAGGTCTTTTGTGATGCCTCTCTCCAAGGTCTTGGCGAGGTATTGATGCAAGAGAAGAAAGTTGTTGCTTATACATCTCACCAGTTGAAGCCTAATGAGAAGAACTACCCCACTCATGATCTCGAGTTGGCGGCAGTTGTGCATGCTCTTTTGACTTGGAGACATCTTCTATTGGGAAGAAAAGTGGACATTTTCACTGATCACAAGAGTCTCAAGTACATCTTCACTCAGCCTAATCTCAACCTCAGGCAAACTCGATGGGTCGAAATGATTCAAGAGTATAATCCGAGTATTGAGTATACTCCAGGCAAGGCTAATGTGATTGCTGACGCTTTGAGCAGGAAAGCTTACTGCAACAGTCTGATTCTCAAGCCTTATCAACCCGAGCTTTGTGAAGCTTTCCGCAAACTTAATCTGCAAGTTGTTCCTCAAGGTTTCCTCGCCAACCTTCAAGTCTCTCCTACCTTGGAAGACCAGATTCGCCAAGCCCAGCTTCTTGATGCTATGGTGAAAAAGGTGAAGATTGGGATTGCCAAGAGTCAGTCCAAGTAGAAGTGCTACCGCCTTGATGACAAGGATACTCTTTTCTTCGAGGATCGTATTGTTGTACCCAAAGGTGACCTCCGTAGAGTGATCATGAACGAGGCTCACAATTCTCTCCTCTCCATCCACCCTGGGAGCACGAAGATGTATCAGGACCTTAAGCAAGCTTATTGGTGGACTCGAATGAAACGCGAGATTGCTCAATTCGTGAATGAATGTGATGTTTGCAGAAGAGTAAAGGCAAAACACCAAAGGCCAGCTGGTCTCCTCCAACCTCTTGCCATTCCAGAATGGAAGTTTGACCACATTGAAATGGACTTCGTGACCGGGTTTCCAAAGTCCAAGCGTGGCAATGATGCTATATTTGTTGTCATCGACAAACTCACCAAAGTAGCTCACTTTCTGCCTATTAAAGAGTCGATCACTGCAGCTCAATTGGCGGAACTCTATACCTCTCGTATTGTCTCTCTGCACGGTATTCCACAAGTGATCTCTTCAGACCGTGGCAGCATCTTTACCTCAAAGTTTTGGGATTCTTTTCAGAAGGCCATGGGCACCAACATCCGCTTTAGCACAGCTTTCCATCCTCAAACTAGCGGTCAAGTCAAGCGTGTCAACCAGATTCTTGAAGATATGCTCAGGGCTTGTGTGATCTCCTTCGGCATGAAATGGGAGGATTGTCTTCCTTATGCTGAATTCTCCTACAACAACAGTTTTCAAGCAAGTTCGGGAAAGGCCCCATTTGAAATTCTGTATGGCAGGAAGTGTTGTACCCCTCTCAACTGGTCTGAAACTGGTGAACGTCGGCATTTGGGTAATGACTTAATCACAGAGGCAGAAGAAATGTGCAAAGTCATTCGTGATAACCTCAAAGCAGCCCAATCCCGCCAGAAGAGCTACTATGATAGTAAGCACCGTGATTTGGCTTTCGAGATCGGAGATCATGTTTACCTCCGCGTCTCTCTTATGAAAGGTACTCGTCGCTTCGGTATCAAAGGGAAGCTTGCCCCTAGATACGTGGGACCTTTCAAGATTGTCAGCAAGAGAGGCGACCTCGCCTATCAACTCGAGCTTCCTTCAAACTTTGCAAATGTTCATGACGTGTTCCATGTCTCTCAGCTTCGAAAGTGCTTCAGGACTCCTGACCGCACCGTCAACTTCGAGGACATTGAGCTCCAAGAAGATCTTTCCTATCATGAGCACCCAGTTGCTATTCTCGAAGAGACTGAACGCAAGACTCGCAACAAGTCAATCAAATTTCTCAAAGTCAAGTGGTCACACCATTCCGACCGTGAAGCTACCTGGGAACGTGAGGATCACCTCTGTTCTGAGTACCCGGCGTTCTTTTAGTCCTAGATCTCGGGACGAGATCATTTCGTAGTGGTGGAGTGTTGTAACACCCCGGATGTAACTTTCCCAATTTGTACTCCAACTCTTGCCGTTTCCGGCGTTAAGTTATTTTATTTTCTCGGGTTTGGGTCTTTGTCTCTGTGTGTTGTTGTCGTTGTCATGCATCTCATATCATGTCATCATGTGCATTGCATTTGCATATGTGTTTGTCTCATGCATTCGAGCATTTTCCCCGTTGTCCGTTTTGCATTCCGGCGCTTCGTTCTCCTCCGGTGGTCATTTCTAGATTTCTTTCGTGTGTGGGGATTAAACATTTCCGGATTGGACCGAGACTTGCCAAGCGGCCTTGGTTTACTACCAGTAGACCGCCTGTCAAATTTCGTACCATTTGGACTTCGTTTGATACTCCAACGGTTAACCGAGGGACCGATAAGGCCTCGTGTGTGTTGCAGCCCAACACCCCTCCAATTTGGCCCAAAACCCACCTAACTCTGCTCCATCATCTAGAGCGTTCGATCACGATCGCGTGGCCGAAAACCGCACCTCATTTGGACTCTCCTAGCTCCCTCTATGTCTATAAATAGGTCCCCCTCGAAATATCCCGGATCCCCTCTCCCCGAAACCCTAAATTCACCCCGCGCGTGCCAGACATGTCCGCTTCTCGCCGGACACGCCGCGCCACCGCCCCAAGCCAGTGAAGGCACGCCACATGGAGCCGCACCCCGCCGCTCCCGCCGAGGCCCGCCGGGCCTAAGCCGGCCCCCGAGGGCCCAGTCCGCGCGCCGCCGCCCGCCTTCGTCCTCCACCGAGCCGCCGCCGCCTCTCCACCGCGGGCCGCCGCACGCCGCCGCCTCTCCACGCCCCTCGCCGGCGCCCGCTCGCCCGCGCCGCCCGAGGCCCCGCCGGCCGCCGCTGCCACCTCGCCCGGCCTCGCCCCGCCGCCTCTCCGGCGAGCCCGTGGCCGGATCCGCCCCGCCGTGGCTCACCGTCCAACTCCGGCCGCCGTCGCCCCGTCTCCGGCGAGGTCTTCCCCGGCCATCCTCGGGCCACGTGCCGCGATCCAGATCCGGATCCGATGAACAGTGAACCCTAACCCGGAGGTTGAATTTTTCTCTAAGTCCCGAAATTCTCAGATCCATGTGCCTTTCTTCCTAGCCCCGTAACTTTGCATCCGTAGCTCCGATTCATGCATATAGCATATCAAAATGTTCATCACAGAGAGTACATCATTTCATTCCATTGAATCATTTTCATTTGAGTTCATCTTGATGCCCGAAATGCTGTTAGAAGAGGGCTACTTGAGTTAATTGTCAGATCTGCTACTCCATTTAGGTTTTTGTCATTTTTGCCATGATTAATGTGTGCATGATATGCCCTGATGCTCTACATGTGTTTTGTTAAGGGTTTTGTCATCTTTCCAGAGGTGCAACCCATGTATTTTTGTGATGTGTGTGGTGACTTGTGCAAGCTTGCAAAGTGGTGCAGTTGCTAATTCTATTTTCAGGGACTTAGCAAGTCCTTGATCTGGTTATCTCATGATGCCATATGTTCATGTTGTTTCCTATTGACCCGTGCCTCTTTTGAGGATGATCAGTAAGGATGTTTTGTTAATATTCTAGTGCTCTATCCATCCATGTCTTTGTTTGCAATTATGGAGCACCCTATCTTGAGTCAATCGAGCTCTACTTTTGCTACTTTGTGAATCTGGGCAGATTGTCAACTTGTATGCAATTTTGCCGATGATGTTGTAGTTGATCCGTGCATGCTATGCTATTGTTCTTGCCATGTATAGATTGCATTTTGTGCCTTATTGATGGGTGTACGCTTGTCTTACCATGACTTGCACCGTAGTGAGTGCATCGAGCTCGTAAACATGCCTACTTGAGTTATGTTTCAGCATGCTCCAGTTTTTCACTAAGTCTGAAAACTGATTATGTTTTGCTATGTTCACATGCTTGCAATTGTATTTTCTGATCCCTTTTCGCTCAAGGTCACTAAGGGACTTTTGTTAAGCTCTTTGAGTAGCTCCATGCCATGCTTTACTTTGCCATGTTCAGGTCCTGTAGCATGTAGTTTTGTGGCTCCGAAGAGTGCTGCCTGATCTGAAATTCCAGACAAGTGTTAAGGGACTTCTGAGATCTGTTTGTCATATGCATTTTTGCCATGCTTGTTTGAACCTGTTAGTGGATGAATTGGCCGTAGCTCATTGCTAGAATTTTGTTAAGCATCTTGTGTGCATCCCTGCCATGTATTTTGTTGTCATCTTTGGGTGCTGTAGCATGTTCATTTCGTTGCATTTAGATGCCTACTTGCTGTAAATCGCAAACCGGAGTCATTTTTGTTTCGCTTGCCATTTCCAAACCGTAACTCCGACTCCGGCGTTCTTTATATTGTTTTCAAGCGATTTCATCTCATCTTTCCAGTGGCCCACTTGGACTTCCCAGTTGAGGCCAGGTTCATGCATTTCCTGTCATATCTTGCATTTCGCATCCCGCATCGCATCCCGCATAGCATACCATCTTTGCATTGCGTTGTTTGAGTTTGCACGTGGTTGATTGTGTCCTTGTTGCTTGTTTCTCTTGTTTGGGTAGAGCCCGGAGAAGAGTTCGCTAACGAGGAGCCCGTTGAGTTTGCTTTCGAGGATCCAGTCAACTCTGACAACTGTGCAGGCAAGATGATCATACCCTCGAAATCACTACTATCTTTGCTATGCTAGTTTGCTCGCTCTTTTGCTATGCCAATGCTACGATGCCTACCACTTGCTTTCAAGCCTCCCAAATTGCCATGTCAAACCTCTAACCCACCATGTCCTAGCAAACCGTTGATTGGCTATGTTACCGCTTTGCTCAGCCCCTCTTATAGCGTTGCTAGTTGCAGGTGAAGATTGGAGGCCGTTCCTCGTTGGAACATTTATTTACTTGTTGGGATATCATTATATTATCTTGTTATCTTAATGCATCTATATACTTGGTAAAGGGTGGAAGGCTCGGCCTCTCGCCTAGTGTTTTGTTCCACTCTTGCCGCCCTAGTTTCCGTCATATCGGTGTTATGTTCCCGAATTTTGCGTTCCTTACGCGCTTGGATTACAATGGGAACCCCTTGATAGTTCGCCTTGATTAAAGCTTTTCCAGCAATGCCCAACCTTGGTCTTACCATTTGCCACCTAGCCACTTTTTCCCTTGGGTTTCCGGAGCCCAAGGGTCATCTTATTTAAACCCCCCGGGCCAGTGCTCCTCTGAGTGTTGGTCCAAACTAGAGTCCTATGCAGCGCCCCCTCGGGGAAACTCGAGGTTTGGTTTTAGTTGTATGGAGCGCTCATCTGAGTGTGCCCTGAGAAAGAGATATGTGCAGCTCCTATCGGGATTTGTCGGCACATTCGGGCAGTGTTGCTGGTCTTGTTTTAACCTGTCGAAATGTCTTGAAGAACCGAGATACCGAGTCTGATCGGAACGTCTTGGGAGGAGGTCTATTCCTTCGTTGATCGTGAGAGCTTGTCATGGGCTAAGTTGGGACACCCATGCAGGGTTTTGAACTTTCGAAAGCCGTGCCCGCAGTTATGGGCAGATGGGAATTTGTTAATGCCCGGTTGTAGATAACTTGAACCTTAATTAATTAAAATGAATCAACTGAGTGTGTTACCGTGATGGCCTCTTCTCGGCGGAGTCCGGGAAGTGGACACGGTGCTGGAGTAATGGTCGCGCAGGTTGCTCTTTAGTTTCTCGCTCGCACTTTGCCTCCTCTTCTCGCTCTCTTTTTGCGAATAAGTTAGCCACCATACTTGCTAGTCGCTTGTTGCAGCTCCACTCATATTTTACCTTGCCTTACCTATAAGCTTAAATAGTCTTGATCGCGAGGGTGCGAGATTGCTGAGTCCCCGTGGCTCACAGATTACTATTACACCAGATGCAGGGCCTGATGATTCCGCTCCAGCAGACGCGTTTGAGCTCAAGTGGGAGTTCGACGAGGACTCTCAACGTTACTATGTTTCCTTTCCCGATGATCAGTAGTGGTGCCTAGTTGGGGGTGATCGGGACCGTGTCACATGTTGGGTTCTCTTTTATTTTGGCGCCGTAGTCGGGCCATGAGTGTTTGGATGATGTAATGTTATTTATGTACTTGATTGACGTGGCGAGTGTAAGCCAACTATGTTTTCTCCCCTTTCATTATAATATTACATGGGATGTTGTGAAGATTGCCTAACTTGCGACATATGCCTTCAATGCGATTATGCCTCTAAGTCGTGCCTCGGCACATGGGAGATATAGTCGCATCGAGGATGTTATAGAATTCGCCAGCGCGAATTGCCTACACAGTGAGGAACATGATAGCCCTGAGGAATTTGTACCTCAAATTTCCGACCGTTGTTGTGCTACGCGCCAGCTGTCCCAAAATATCTTATCCACCTAACGGTCATATCATTGAAGGGCATTTATGTCTTATCATGTCGGGCTGCTCCCTAGGCTATAAATAGCCGCCCCTACAACCACTAGCTGGTTGGCTGCTCCGCGAGAAACTGACATTTGTGAGAGCATCCCATCCTCCGAGGACTTTGAGCGAAAATCATCAAGTGAGGAAAATCCAAAACCAAAACCCAAACACCTACAAACCCAAAGTGATTGAGCATCACTGAAGAGATTGATCCTGCGTGGATCCGACGCTTGTTACCTTTGAAGACTGTGCTTCTTCTAGACGGTTAGGCGTCAAGGTCTAGAGCAGCCAAGAGGAATTGTGGATCGCCGAGTGACCAAGTTTGTGAAGGTTTGGAAGTCACCTGAAGAATTACCACGAGTGATTGGGCGAGGACTGTGTGTCCTTAGCTCAAGGAGAATACGGTGAGGACTGTGTGTCCGGGACTGGGTGTCCTCGAGTTTAAATACTCAGCCGCTCCAACCAGATGTACAACTGAGACAGCAGTTGGAACTGGTCTACCAAATCATTGTCTTCACCAAGCCAACTGGTTCTATTTCCTCAACACTTTCATTTCCTCATTACTTTGTTGTGTGTTTGTTCATATCTGTGTTTGAAGACTTTGACTGAAGACTTTCTCAATTTCCTCAGTTCAATTTCTTCAGTCTGTTTGTCTTCATCTTGTGCTATCCTGTGTTTACGCTTTCTGTACTCTGTGTTTGTCTTCATTTCATCATGATGACCATGCGTGTATTCAGCTATGTTTATTTTTGAGTACTTATTCCGCTGCTAGTAGTTCTTCGCTAAGGAATTTCCTCACCGGCCAATTCCTCAGTGAAGAATTTCATAAAAATCGCCTATTCACCCCCCCCCCTCTAGTCGATATAACGCACTTTCACATGTAGCCAGGCATCATATATGTGAATTATCTCATGCCATCTTTTTTTCATTACGTATTCCATTTGTCGACAATATGTGTATATTGAACTACTCTTCATGTGTATCAGCCATTTGAGCCGGTTATGGAAAAATCAGGAGTGAAAACAAGGTCTTCAGAGCAGCCAATGGTACCTGTTGAAGCATATATCTCGATGGTTACAGGGAGCTCCTCAGAGGAGGATTCAGGGACAGATGACCAGTCCTATATCCCACCTGAGGTGTATGCTCTAAGTTGCAATGTTTATATTTCTCATATCATGCATATGGTGTCTTGCATTGCTTAGTTTAGACATCATATGCACAATACTGAATTCCATCTGCTTAGTTTAGAGATCATACATGCGACTACCAGTTGCTTAGTATATGAATCAATTATGTTAATTATATCATGCCATCATGTATACTTAGACAACATTTATGTGAATTTTCATCCCAACCTATTTTAGAAAGACATCATATAGTTTTGTCATGTCATTCTGTTTAGATACTCATCATATGTTGAATTATGCCATTATATCCTGTTAAGTTATCCATCATATATCTGAAACTGTGTCATGCTATCCTGTTTAGTTAGGCATCATATATGTGAAATTGTGTCATGCTGTCCTGTTTTCTTAGAAAACATATATGTGAATTACCACATCTGTCTATCATACGATGTCTGTACATTCAATTTCTTTTCTTGTTTATCAGCCATTTGAATTGGAGGGGGTGTTGGCAGTATCTAAGGGAGCACAACCCCGTTCTTCACAAAAGACAGTGCTACCCATCGATGCAGATAGAACCATGGTTGTACTGGCCCACAAACTTGCCCCACCACACATAATCGAGACCCTTCCAGATTGCACACTTACACCATTGGGCAGAGAACCAGCTACAACCCATCTAACCCCAAACCCAGCGGATAGTAACCCACTTCTAGTTGACAAAGCACCATGTCCACCATAGAGTACCCCCACACGAGCATTTTGTAAAGCAACTGCAGTGCCCAAAGCACGAAGACCACCACATCAAACCCAAACTCCACGTTTAAAGCAGAAGAGCAAATGGTCTTAGGTCAGATTCCGTAGCTATGGTCCATACTCCTTTGCTATTGCATCACTGTATTTACTCATACCAACTACTTTCGAATATGAAGGATCCAATTGAAACTCCAATGGCGCAACAGGTATGTTTTAAACCTATTTCTTTAACTGGATTGTTGTTCTAACTTCTTGATCTATGTTGATTTCAGTTTTAGTTGTATAGACAGTTGTGTTCTCATGTGATGCACATTACAAGTGTTGCCAATGTTGTGTAGTTTCTCACACTTATATTGTGTCTATGTTGTTGTGTCTTCAAAATATACGAGTTGAACTGTGTCTCTATCTTGATTTGGCAACATAAACTAGAATGATATGGACAATACAGTGACCATAGTACATAGATATATGTTTGTTTCATGCTATTATCCTGTCCACCTTACTACTGAACCGGTTTACCAAAATGAGTTTGGTATACTACATGCTAAACCTGTGATGTGTCTGCTTGTTTCTCTTATAGTATGCGAACAGAATATTGGAGAAGAGCACCGCACTATGCAATGGTAGAGAAAGTAATGCAAATAAGGTTCAAGATAGTGAGACAACCCTGTTGGTCTCCAAGAAAGGTGATAAAAATGATCTTGTAGACAGTGAGAAAACCCCGCAGTCCTGCGTTGATGTAGTGTTCGAGTTACTGGCCAGTACTGCTGGCACAAGCTCTTCGACCTCGCTGCCTGAATCACTTCGGCTTCTTCAGTCTCAGCTACAAGCCGAAAGGCATCAGTCAGCTGTGCTCCGGCAAGAAGCCAAAGGACTGAGGAAGTCCCTACAGAATTCAGATGCATACTTTCTTGTGCAACAGCAAGCGCTGGAGGATTTAAGCGCCAAACAAGAGAAAGTTAATAAGCTTCCTAAGCATCTTGCCAGCATTATGGGTACCCAGGATATTGTTTCTTGAGCTCTTCTAAAGTGGTTTCAATTCTGGACTTGTTTTGCTACAACATTTTTTTGCACTAGTCGCCAACTTTGATGACCAGTGTTTGTGATATGCTGCTTTGTTCCCTATATTTGCACTAGTAGTGAACTTTGATGCCCAGTGGATGTAATATGTGTAATAGCCGTGCTAGCCTAGTGTAAGTTGCTTGCTTATTTAGTACCTTGTTGTCTTGTTTATTTGTTTGCCTGTAGTCAGTTCAGTTCTTTTTCCGCGGTTTGCTAGTGGCCGCAATAACCTATTTTTTAAAACTAGGCCACAATAACCATGGGCTACATATTTATTGTAGTTACCATGGGCAAACAATGGGCCTTCTAAGGGCCATAGAAACAATGGGCCTTCTACGGGCCGTAGCATCAATGGGTCTTCTACGTGCCATATGATCGATATGCCAAACATGGGCCAATAACAGACCGCACTATGGGCTGTAAACGAGCTAGATTTGGAATCATCCGTTCATGGGCCGACAATAACAGGGCATCGTTAATCGGCCGTATTGGATGATGCTATGAAAACGGCCCAACGGATTAACGGGCTGCAAACGGGCCGATTGTAACTGCGGGCTGAATTTGGCCCACAAGCAGAAAAGGCCAATAATGGGTCGTAAGTAACCAAAATGCTGAAAATGAGCCCAAGAATAAATGGGCCCTGAGAAACCCGAAACATAACACGGGTTAGAAACGGCCCAAATGAATAATGGGCTGTTAATGGGTATAAAGGGGTACACTATTCATTGCGGGACAGATTCACCACAGGCCGTTAATGGGCCAAGAGTTAGAAATGACCTCGTATGGGCCGAAACACATCATGGGCTATACATGGGCCAGAAGTTACAACGGGCTGGAATCATATTGGATGGCCCAGATGAAGCTACTGGGCTTAATTCTGATAGGTCGTAACAAGCCGTGAGTTAGCGGGCCGTAAATGGGCTATATAGGAACAGGCTTTCCGTGGGCCGGCTCGTTACCTTTTGACCAAGTCAAACGGGTCGGCCTTTTCACCAGAATGGGCGTCTGTCGGGCCGTGCCACCTGTCGACGTATCATAGGCGCCTCCCGTCCAATGAATGGATGACATATGTCCCAATGGTGAGCCAACACGTGTTTCCTCCGGCCAATGAGAATTTCACACGTGGAAAATCCTCATTGGTCTGGGCTGTTAGCGGGTTATCAGATCCAAAACCTGACCTGATAGCTTAACGGCGACCCGTTATGGTGGATGCCAGGTGTCGGTCACCCTTGATGAAAGCACTTCCATGACACGCGGTTTATCGTCATGGAAGTGGACACTTCCGTGATGATAATTTTGGTAATGTCATGGAACACTTCTACGAGAGCACATGTATGACTATCTTGATTCTGTCATAAAATCGTCATGGATGTACATGCATGACAGAAAACGTGACCTACTGTGACAAACACGTATCATCACGGAAGTGTATTTTTTTGTAGTGATGGTGAGGCCTCGGACGAGAACGAATAGGAGCCAGGGAAGATGCGCAGAGTTTTAGGGTGCGATGTGGCCAAGTTGCGTGCGCGGCAGCACAACCAGCCATTGGAGGCGGGAGCCGAGAGCAGGCGGTCCTGCCGGCGCTGGTTTGTCTTTGGCGGCTGGAGGAAGAAGATACTGAAGAAACACGATAGACGTTGAATGTCAATCCAACGGTCAAGGTTGGCACAATCGTTAGTTGACTAAGCCGACACCAAGTAGCATACTTTTTTATATACAGTAAGAAAATAAAAATTGGTCTCGTTCGCCTGATAACATTCCAGAAACTGCGACCGTTCGATCTTGCGTTGCAACTAAACTACGAGGAAAATGCGTTTATCCGCCTTCCTTCTCCCAAGGAACGCTCACCACATAAGTGACTAGCACCCTTGGTTTTCAACCGAGGTCTTGGGTTCGAGTCCTAGGAACCCTCAATTTTGTCCTCCTTCCTTCCCCATAAAAAAGAGAAAGAAAATCAAAGACTTGAGAAGGCGTACAGAACAAGCTAGTGTACCAGTAAAGAGACGTTGCTAAGTTTTAGAAAAAAGAGAGACGTGGTCCTGTAGCTGGTTCGAATCCAATCCTAGACTATGACTATATATGGTGCTATGCTACCCTGCAAGTAATGCAACTGACATATCCAACATTCACTTCTCCTCTTCTCTACTTACTCTGCCTAGCATCAGAAGCTCTGGCCGCAGCAACCATGTCCACTGGTGGCTCGTCCACCTACTCTTTAGCAGGCAACAACTAGATATGCGCCAAGTCACCACCCGTACCATCGCCTGTGGGTCTCATCACACCCCCGCCAGCACACACACCGCAGCCGGTTGCTCATCGCATCCCGCTGCCATTGGTATGGTGCCATTGCTGCAAATCACGCTGAGTCATCCGTCGTGTCTCAACCACAATCCTCAACCCTGGCCGAGTCTTCTACAAATGCCCGAATCATAGGGTAATAATATGTTTAAGTGTTGTTCTGCTGCTTTCAATTGCTGACATTTTTAATAGTTTGGTTGATGATCTTCCAATTTGATTTGTGCAGAAAAGGGAAGATTCGTGTGATTTTTATTTCTGGGAAGTTGCTGATGTGGGGGAACACAACTACGCTGCCTATTTGGTTAGTCGAGGAATCCCAATACCGGAAGTTTGGGGTGTTGGACAAGTAACTAAAGGAACGACAGAAGAGGAAGGTGCAAAGCAGAAGGTTAAAGAGGCAGTTCCTCTGATCATAGCCAAGCAACAGCTATTGAACGACCTTCACAACAATGAGGAGATGAAAGAGCTTGTGAAGATAATGGGAAGATCGATGTGCTCTGTAGGATGATTGTCTCTCTATTTGAAGTGTATGTAGCACTCGTGATGTATTCAATGGCTATGACATGTGAGCACTTTGCTGAAACTAGTAATGAATGAAAAATGTTTAGCAGGATGGGCGTAGTGTTGTGAACATCTAATGATTTCTATTAACAGAAATCGTGGGATATCCCCTTTTGCTCATAAATAAATAAATAGCAAAGGCCCTTTTGCTAATAATAAATAAATTAGAAGAGGCCCTGTCGGGTCAGCTTTGTTCCCATTCGAAGACGTCAAGCAAATTGCAGTCCAACGACAAACTATGTCATCAAATACAAGTTCCACTGCCAAATATGAGTACAACTAAACAACAATTTCAGCATGTTTTAGTCATCATGCAATCACCAAACACAAATCAACATACATAATAAGTGATGTTCTCATAGCAAAATACTAAACAACAAGTTCATTAGGTTTCAGTTGTCATATCAAACACAGTTTCACATAGTAGATAAAAAACGTCTTCTGATAGGCAAATACGACAAAAGCAATCTAATCACCATCCGCAGCAGCACCGTCAACATCTTCGCCATGTGTATTAGTCTGAATCGTAATTCCCCCCAGTGTCATCTTTTTCTTCATCCTCAATGTCCTCGAACATTGGCGACTTATTGATCAACTCTCGTATGTCCACAGCCCATCAGGCAATCTTTTCGCCAGCATCATTGACGTGATGGTTCTCAAAGATATTAGGAACATCTATGGAATATTCTACATCAGGAGCAGTGTAAGCATCATCTTGTTGTGCAACTTCATTAAACGAATTCCTCTGCTCAAACCTTTGCAATACTCTCCAGTCATCGCTACATGCAAATGTGTCTTCCAAGGAAAATATCTGTGTTGCTTGATTTGCCGAAATAAAAGGCTCATAGGTCTGGTATGCCGCCTTGACATTGATGGATTTGAAATAATCATTATCTCTAGGTTTTGCTATCCTGGAAAACAAGTTATACCAACAACAATACAACAGAACCACACACCGATCAACCTCGAAACTGGAGATATACTGCAACTGAACAATGTCTGTTATGTTAGCATACATTTCAGTTGTCTCTCTATCGTAAGTATCCGTGCTCATGATGGCACTGTTTTGTGTCTTCATGCCTTCGTCGCATGCAAGGGTGTTGTAGCGCACATCTCAAACAACGCAAGATTCATAATGTCTTAATCGAGTATCAGGACCCATTGCTAGTGCGTAAAGGGCATCATTAACTACCTGCCCATCCTCCAGCATCTTCTTAACCTATGGTTAGAAAATAGACAAGCTGATCATCTTATGTACTCAATATATTAAACAAATGCAGTGCAATTCCGAAGCTTACATGATCTTGAACCATTTCGCAAATCCTGCCATAACCAGTTTGTCAATGTTTCTTGGATTTTGCGGCAGTAACTCCTTTTTGAAGATGCTGCACAACATAGTGATCGTGTCAAACATCTAAATATATAAGAATGTGATGCAAGTTTAGTAGATCACAATGTATAAGCTGCAATACTTAGCACTTACTCGATATAAGGTAGAATCTCAGGAAAATTATTCAACACATACCAAACCATTTTGTCCAAATCTTTAGGTTTGTCGTCTTGTCAACTCTTCCCTGTAACTTGAACAGAACAATCGAAAACATTAAGCCCGGGATTGTCTTCACCCACCTCTTTGCTAAGCTAATTAGCTGCTTCAATGTATTTTGAGCAGAATGTCAACGCTTTTGTAGAAATGTAGGCCTCCGCAATGGAACCCACGGGTCTACCTCTGTTCCTAACATAGCCCTTGAAACTGCCTAGCCGCCTTTCAGTAGGGTACATCCAGCCATACTGTACTGGACCTCTAAGTAGTGCCTCATCAAGTAGATGAACAGGCAAATGCACCATCACATCAAAGAAGGCTGGAGGATATATCTTCTCAAGGTCGCATAGGAAAGTTGGTATCTTGTCTCTAAGACGCTCCAAAGCATCTATCCTGATATTTCTACTGTAGAGTTCCCTGAAGAATTGTCCCAACTCTGCAACTGCTCTGTATAAGTTATGGCGGCCCAATCCTCTAAGGATAACACGTAAAACCCTTTGAACTAGGACGTGGCAGTCATGAGTTTTCAACCCTTGTACCTTGTTTCCATCTGCACTGACTCTCCTTTCAGGGTTGGAAGCAAATCCATGTGGGAATCTCACATGTGACAGGACCTCACAGAATTATTTTCTTATTACCTTGTCCAAGACATACATAGTTGGTGCCATATCCCATGGTTTACCTTCATCTTCCACCTGCAAATCCTTTCTGATACCTAGGCGTGTCAAATCAATCCTAAAATTTAAGATATCTTTTGTCTTGCCTTCAATATTAATAAGTGTGCAGATAATGTCGTCCCATATATTATTCTCGATGTGCTTCACATCAAGATTATGCTGCAGATCCAAATCTTTCCAATACTCCATGTCCCACAAAGTGGACCTGCGGGAAAACAATAATCTCTCTTCTGCCCTGCCATGCTTCCTTTTCCCGCTACCATTACGAGGATGGTTTCTAGGTGTAATATGTCTGACCTTCTCTAATTCCACTTGCAACTCATCGATGGTGAGCCTCTTTGGCGCATCACGATTTTCATGCTTTGCATTGAACACATAGTTTGGTATTTTGTAGAACACGGCTTGTCCTTGGCAAGGAAACATTGGTGTCCAATGTAACAGATCTTGCTAAGTATTGCGTATGACAGTAGATTCTTGTCACGGCGAACAAATGCATTGTAACCATGTGTCATTCGCCATGACATAGTGCCCAAAGCCAGATAATCATGGATGTACCAAATTATAACAGCACACAGAAAGAAATCAGCTGGTGGGATGATATATAGGTCTCAAGTGAGAACACCCCTCCATAGCTGTTGAAGTTCCTCCACAAGAGGCTCCATGAATAAATCAAAATCATTTCCAAGACTTTTTGGACATGGGATGAGAAAGGGCATCATGTAGTTTGATTCTTTGGTGCAGACATTTGGAGGCATGTTGTAAGGGATAACAAACACTGGCCACATGCTATATGTGGCGCTCTGGTGACCAAATGGGTTAAATCCATCTGTAGCTAAGCCAAGTCAAATGTTTCTTGGGTTAGCAGCAAACTTTTTATGTTTATGGTTGAAGCTTTTCTAGTCACTACCATGAGATGGATGGCTCATTACATTCTAATCTCTGCACTCCTGGTTCCTAGAATGCCACAGTACATCCTCTCTTGTTTTAGCATCATGAAACAACCTCCGCAATCTTGGTATAATTAAAAAATGTCTCAGAACATTATGAGGAATCCTCTTCACAGCATTGCCATCTTTCCATCTTGATGATTTGCATTTTGGGCATTCACTTAAGTTGGCATAGTCCTTTTGGAATAGAACACAATTATTCTTACAAACATGGATCATATCATATCCAATTCCAACTACACGAAGGAAATTCTTCATTTTACTGTAGGTGTGTGGCAGCTCAAACACATCTGGGAAAGATTTGCGGAAAGCAGCCAACATCGCATCGAATGATTTGTTGGTCATCCGCTCAGATATCTTCACACTACTGCAGGATGGTCCAAATGCGACAGTCGAATTAGAGACCCTTCGATGAAACTATGTGCGATGCAATAATCGCAAACGGTGGTGTAAAAAACCCGTCAAAAAGGTGCAAAACGTTTCCGATGGCAGCGACATCAAACATGGTTCATATTAGATTTGCGTGTGCGATGAGTGGCAAATGGTTAATCCAGAATAATTGTTCATGATGATGCAGAAGAATGGAAACAGGCAGCCAGATGAGGGTGTCTGCAATATATGGCATATAGTTCACTAGGATGAACTATGTGTGATTAGGCAACACAATGGAAACGGTTCAACTGAACAAGATGTGTGTGATACACGGCAAACAGGTTCGTAATCAGAAATGTGTGCAAAGACCAATAATAACACAGATGATTGCTACTAATAAGCCGTGTGATTTGCTCTGTCTACAGAAGAATAACATGTATGTATATATATATATATATAACTGAAATAAACATCTAATTACATAAGTGACTATACAGATCATTCGCACACACCTCAATAAATTGCATGCACTCTAAAGTAGGAGAAACGATCGTCTAGTCATCTACTTCTTGTGATGCTCCCGCCACTGCTCTATGGCTTGATCCCTCGTATGGGGCAGGAACAAGACACTTCCTCATGTCAACAATCCGCTTGTACATCTCGTAGCTTGTGTACGCGTCCTTGGCCGCGTACTTGACGTGTTGTTCATCTAGTCTCTCATGCCAAACACTGTGCCAGCCGATCTTGTCCTTCTTGATATCATCCTTCATCTTCATGTAGTAGGGGTCGATGATGGCCGAGGCGAGGTCAGCCAGGGAGTTCAATTTGTTGTTGTGCCTTCCCAATACCTTGTAGTGGTCTTGGATGTTGACAAGATTTGGGCATTTTAAGCCCGAAACCTTGAGCGCTTTTAGATCGTTGGCGGTGTCCAATGTAGCAAAACTGTAGTCGAAGCTGTTGATAGACCTGGAGAAACGCTCGCAAGGCCTTGTGGCTAGGTCGTTGTGGTAGACGAGGATGTCATGTCGCACGTACAACTTGGCGACGGCAACCTTCTGATCGTGCCCGGCATGATCGACGGTGTACTCGAGGTCGAATCCGACCACTTGGTACTTGTCCTCGGCAAGGAACTACTCCATAGTTTGGATGGAGCTCTCCATCGAGACCGGAACGTTTGTGTACACCACCGAGAGGGCCTTCCCCCTCACGTGGGTGTCCACTACGTGATGCGTGGTGAACTGCCCGCCGTTGTCGTCGTCGGCTGCTGGGAGCGCCATTGGAGCCACGGGGAGCGCCATTGGAACCGCTGGATGTTCTCTCTATATGTGTCGTCGTGGGTGTGCTAACTGTGTAGTGTGACGGGAGAGACAAAGGTAAATGGCCACGTGAATAAAAGGGGGCCTGGCGGCCTGGATTCTTGGCGCGTCCGCATGGTAGTTTTTGCAGCGGGTAACTGCATCATCGCACCGCGCCCGGTACAACCACATGCACACGAACGTGCGTGATCGTGCGCCAGCCCCAAACACTGGTAGCATGCGTGGAGGGATGAGGGCAGATCACTGGGAGGGACGCGAGAGCAGAGCACGCGCGGCAGGACGCGAGCAGAGTGCATCACAGCGGGACGCGAGCAGAGCGCGTTGCGCCCTCCTCAACCGCAAGCAAACACACGCATAGAGCAGTTGAACACGCAGGAAATGGTTGCCTACAAGCCGCCGACAGTTGCATCGCTGCGTAGAGAGCAGCCGTGTGGTACTACCTCCGTCTTGGTCTATATCCCCCTTTATATTTTGTGCCATACTTTGCCCTTAAATTTAACCAACAAAATGTTAATGCATGTTATAAAAATTATATAATTGGAAACTATGTTCAAATACGAATCCAACTATATAATCTTTCGCGACATGCATTCGTATTTTATTAGTTAAATCCTACTTATAAACCAGGACGGGTGTATAGTAAGTAATTAAACGGCAAACGTTTCTTTGTATTAACCGTATGTGTACGTGGCCTTTCGTCATCCTTTCGCATGTCTTGTCACCCCGCTACCACAGACGGCTTACAACGCAAGCTTGCGCAGCGTGCGGGGGCATTCTTTTGGCCAAACGGTGGCTCGAACTGGCGCCAATGAATCGTCGGTGAGCCCATTCCCGTGCAACCTTGCAGGTTCCCGCGCAAGCTTCCCGCCCGACTCGGTGAAATCCCACAAAATCCCAATGCTTATCAGCCTGCTATATACACCCTCACGGCCGGCAAGTCTTGCGTCGCATTTCCCCTCCCTCCCTGGAGCTTATCTCATCTGCTTCTCCCACAATCGCCAATGGCACCAGTCCGTCATCGTCGCTCAGCCACTTAGCCGTCATCAGAGGACAGCTCCAGCTGGGAGGCTACACCGCGGCGGCGGCCCAGTCCCCGACATAGTGTAGTGCGCGTGGCGTCCTTGTTGGATGTGCGCGGAACACCCACCACACGCTCCGCCGCCGCTGCCCGTCAGCAGCTGTTGCCGGCCGCCATTGCCGCCACACCACCGTCGAAAGCCAGGGCCATCGCCAGCTCCGTCGCCGCGGCCCAAAGGCGGGAGGTTGCCATCATGGCTGCCGCCCCACTGACGGCCATCACCCGCTTCGCCACCGTGGCCCGAAGGAGGGACATGGTGGCCGTGGCCGCCACCCCATCGTTGGCCACCGTGGCCGCTAGCCCACCGTCGACCGCCGGTGTCATCACCCGCTCCGCCACCGCCGCCCGTAGGCGGGAGGCGGAGGTGGAGGCCCACACATGCGTCAGCGACCTTGCGCGCTACAACCAGTCCCAGCGAGAGGAGGAGGAGTGCCTCGTCGAGCATGCAAAGAGCCTTACCGCCACCGTGGCCGTGGCACATGCCGCCTCAGAGGCGAGGAATCAGGAGATCTACGAGGAGAACCACCGCTTTGAGAAGGGTCATCTGGAGTGGCAGAGGGCGTTTGAGGTGAGCGTCGCTGAAGCTGCAACCGCGGCAGGCACCGTATTGCAGTTGTCCATCTCGTCGATAGGCTCCTCCTCCTTTGCCTCTTACTGAGCTCTCTCGGCAGAGGAGAGGCTGCCAGAAGTAGTACAAAGCCCCTCTGTAGTAGTAGTATTTAGGGGCTATTTTGTTCAGTTCGTCTGACTATAGATGTGGTGGAACTATACAACATACTTAAAATTAGCTAGTATATATAGTTGAACTAGCTATTTCAGTACGTGGTTGGCAACAATTGGGGAAAAGTTTGGTCGGTTCAGCTGTTGAGTTGAACTGTTTGTATAAAGAACGACTGCTTAATCTATGAAGGAAATCTATGCTTAATTACTGAATTTTAGTTGCAAAAATTAGATAGTGCTAGTGATTTTTAGCTGCATATTTTGACAAATCGCAGTGTTACAAGGTTGACAAATGGCAATGTTACTAGATCAACAAATGTCAATCTTTCCAGTTTGACAAATGGCAACATACCCAATATGAGAGATGCAAATCTTACCAAATTGTTTGTACGTGGTTGCACACGGGTCATCCAAAACAACCGTTTGCATTGAAGGGATGCACAAATCCTGTGCTGCGAATTTTCCCTTGACTTAAGGGGGAAGACCATAGCTCTCACATTTCATACGTGTGTTCTATCTAAAATGTTTGCGATGAAGAGCTACACAAATCCTGCTCGGCACATTTTCTCTTGGCTTCCTGGGGAAGCTATCAGTTTGCATACGGGTGTTCTAACTAAAACGTTTGCGATGAATATTTTATATTTAAAACCATTAACGTTATTTTCAAAAGAAAATATTTTGATAAGTCTGTACATAAAGATAGAAAAACGCAAGTTCGTACAAACCATATCTTTCATTCAGTCACACTGTGAATTTATATTCATATGATCGAGAATCCGAGATATAGTATTAAACCCCCAAAAACTATTTCCGGCGGCGGCGGAGGCGGCGTGCCGCGCCGTCGTTGTCGTCCTCTGGGATGCCATTGTTGAAGTCTTCAAGGCAGCACAAAATGTTCTTCACCTGTAAATCAAACATCATGTCATCGCGCGATCGACGGGCGGGGCGCAGGAGGACGGCAACTGGCAACGCTGAGAGGTAACGGCCGATGGCGGCGATCCATGCCATTGAGGGGGGCGCGCGCATGGGCACGGGCGCGGCAGGTGCAGCCAAACGCACGGGGACCGGTGCCATGGTGGGTGGAGGGGCGCGCACGGGCACGGGCGCTGGCATGTACACGAGCTCGCGCGGGTCCGCGGAGACCTTGTTGATCCAGTTCTGCGATAGTGCTTGGCGACCAGCCCGTCAATGCTACAGGGATGGTCGCTGCCACGGGTGCGGGGATGGGACCTGGGATGGAGCGGGGGCAGCAACCGCCGCGGCCAGCTCGTTCAGGGCCATGTCCATGAGGCCTCATTCCTCCTTATTTTCTATCTCCTCTGGCTCGGAGTCGACTTCACCAAACTTGAAGATTAGTGGCAGATGATCATTCTGCACCATGGCGTTGATGGAGGTCTACGGGAGGGAGGGGAATGCGAGGCGAACAGTAAAGCCGCCCGTATTAAACAGCGGCCCGGGCGCCATTAATGGAGAGAAAGGCGGGCGGCCATGTAAGTCAAAGGGCTCGCTTCCCAGTGATCCTGCGCAGCGTACAGCTCGCACGCAGCGTATAGTTTGCATGCCTCTCGGTCAGCCTACGCACCGGACTGCGCTTGCATGCCTCCCATTCAGTCAAGCAGTTGTCCGCACGACACCTCCTATAGCCATTTAAACCAAGACACATGGCATCACGTGAATGCTTAATAGAACGCACATGATTTGAATTATACAAATGTTTGAGATATTAAAGTGGCAACTATTTTCTCAAAATGCCTTTGTTGGTTGTTATTCGAGTGCGCCTTCTCTCAAAATGGACACAAAAAATACCACAGCATGTCGGGTGCCATTCCATGATAGCATGCCAAGTTTCATGAATTTTAGACGAGTTTTGGATTTACTATAATTTAAAAACAAAGTATCTCAATGTTTTTCCGGCAATCAATAGTGCCCTGGTGTTTGAAATTCATTCCCATTTCTTGCATGGTACCTAAGCATGCACCCAAGGACACATATATGTTTGTTCAACCAAGTTATATGCATTGGAGCATGTGCATGAAAGCACTGAAAACTTAATTAAATTATGCACGTGAAAGAACTGAAAATTTAGTTAATGTATGAAAATGTCCAAATGAACCCGGAAAAATTCCAAAATTTAACACAACACTCCTGTTATTCTATGTTAACACTAGAGAAAAAATTGAAATCAAGAAGAGGCAACGGATATCGTTTCGTCCCCAAAGGTGAAACGTTCCCTACCGAAAACATCAGGCTTGTTATGAGAAGCTCTAGTTTGTGAGAAGCTGATGCCAAAACCTATAACTGTTGTTCCTAATGATAAGAATGAACTTATTCCACAAAGAATTGTTACAGGCTATAGAATGGTAATTGATTTTAGAAAATTAAACAAAGCAACTAAAAAAGATCATTACCCTCTGCCTTTTAATGATCAAATGCTAGAAAGATTATCAAAGCACTCACATTTTGCTTCCTTGATGGATATTCTGTTTTTTCACAAATACCTGTCTCTCAACCTGATCAAGAAAAGACTACTTTTACTTGTCCCTTCGGAACATGCTTATAGACGTATGCCTTTTAGTTTATGCAATACACCTGCTACTTTCAAAGATGTATGACTATTATATTCTCTGACTTTTGTGAAAAGATTGTTGAGGTTTTCATGGATGATTTCTCTGTTTATGGGAAGTCTTTTGATGATTGTTTAAGCAATCTTGACTGAGTTTTGTAGAGATGCGAGCAAACTAATCTTGTCTTGAATTGGAAAAAGTGCCACTTTATGGTTAATGAAGGTATTGTCTTGGGCCATAAAATTTCTGAAAGAGGTATTGAAGTGGACAAAGCTAAGGTTGATGCAATTGAGAAAATGCCATGTCCTAAAGATATCAAAGGTATTCGTTGTTTCTTAGGTCATGCCGGTTTCTATAGGAGATTTATCAAAGACTTTTCTAAAATCTCTAGGCCACTTACGAATCTTTTGCAAAAGGATATTCCTTTTGTTTTTGATGACTATTATTTAGAAGCCTTTGAAACACTCAAGAAAGCCTTAATTTCTGCACCTATTGTTCAACCACCTGATTGGAACTTGCCTTTTGAAATCATGTGTGATGCTAGTGATTATGCTGTTGGTGCTGTCCTACGACAAAGAGTTGATAAGAAATTGAAATTTATTATTATGCTAGTAAAACTCTAGACAGTGCTCAACGAAATTATGCTACTACTAAAAAAGAATTATTAGCAGTGGTGTTTTCTTGTGATAAATTTAGACATTATATTGTTGATTCAAAAGTGATTGTTCACACCGATCATGGTGCTATTAAATATCTTATGGAAAAGAAAGATGCTAAACCTAGACTTATTCGATGGGTTCTCTTATTACACGAATTTTATTTACATATCACTGATAGAAAAGGAGCTAAGAACCCCGTAGCTGATAACTTGTCTAGTCTTGAAAATGTGCTTGATGACCCACTACCTATTGATGATAGTTTTCCTAATGAGTAGTTAGCTGCAATAAATGTTGCTCATAATACTCCTTGGTATGCTGACTATGCTAATTACATTGTTGCTAAATATTTACCACCTAGCTTTACATACCAACAAAAGAAAAAAATATTTAATGATTTAAGACATTACTTTTGGGATGACCCACATCTTTATAAAGAAGTAGATGGTATTATTGGACGTTGTGTACCTGAGCATGAATAGGGACAAATCCTACGGAAATGTCACTCTGAAGCCTATGGAGGGCATCATGCTGGACATAGAACTGGTCACAAGGTATTGCAATCTTGGTTTTATTGGCATACTCTCTTCAAGGATGCCCGTAAGTTCGTCTTATCTTGTGATGAATGCCAAATAATAGGTAGTGTCGTGGAAATATCACGGCAGATGTCCTAGTGTGAGGACTTAGTCGTGAGGCCAACGCATCTATGTGGTAGCTTGAGAGGGGTTGAGCGAAATCGAGAGACGCAACACAAGATGAGGATTTAGAAAGCTTCGGGCCCCGGGAAACATCATCTAGTAATAGCCCTACATGATGTTTGTGGCTAGATCTCATTATGATCATGAGGAAGTCACCGTAAACCGGCTCTCCTAGTTATCTCTAACCCTTAAGATTGTTTCTTCTTCCTTGTCCCTCTTTGGGGAGCCCTGCCCCTCCTTATATAAGTTGAAGGGGTGGGTTACATGTAGAGTCCAACTCGGACTTAATACTTAACTATTATGACTTCTCTTTATGGGCTTCTTAACATCTTGGGCTTCATAACGTCTCGGGCTTCATAACCCCTGGTAACCTAGTTATCACTATCTTCCGGGTTATGACTGGTGCCGGTTTATGATGGTCTGCCAGTTTATGATTGTCTGCTGAGTTATCATCTGACTTAACTCCTACCGGGGTATCATCTGACTTAACTCCTGTCTTAACTGTCAGCCGGTTTAACAACCTACCGGTTTACCGTCTGGGTTAACTGCCTGTTTTACCTGTCTGTCTTAACTGTCAGCCGGTTTAACAACCTGCTGGTTTACCGTCTGGGTTAACTGCCTGTTTTACCTGTCTGTCTTAACTATCAGCCAGTTTAACAAGTCTCAGCCGAGTTATAACTCCGGCCGGATCATACTGCGGGCTATATCCCCGACATTAGCCCCCAGTTTAATTTGGATTTATCCATGTTAAACTGATCCTGATCATCCTTAAGTCGTTGTTAGTTCCTTCTTCTAGAAAATCCGGGTCAATAGGCCAGCTTCATAATCAATTTGCTGACATTGGTTTGTCATGGATAAATATTGTGAAGAATAACTCCTTTGACTCAGCTCCCAATGCTTAACAAAGATATTGGTCTTTGAAATACTCATCTGATCTTTAGCTGGTTTAAGAATGTAGAAATTGCCGGTTTATCATTGCCAAAAGTGCCGGTTTATGAATATTGATGGCACCAAATCATAACTGTTTGTTAACATTAGTTTTGAAAATATACCTCTTATATGCCTATCACTTGTAGCCCCCAAGTATTAAGAAGGAAACATAGTAACAGCTTAAGATTTTCTTCAATATGAATGTCACAAGCTTGAAGAAATCCAAACTGTTCATCTCAGTCACTAGTCAAAACTGAATATTCCACATATGTAGCCCCCAAGTGTCGGGTTGTCATGCTTATAGCAACCTGGGACTTGTAATTGCCTGATGCTCATAAAAACTTCAACCAGTGTAGCTCCCAAGGACCGGGTCATTATGCAATAAGGAGCAGGGACTTTATAGATATGACCTTGTAGACTTTGAACAGCAACGTGTAGACCCCAAGGGCCGGCTCAGTAAGATAATATTAAGTTGGGACTTTATATATACTTCATTGAGAATAACATTATATGATGTAACCCCCATCATGGGGCTTGAACCCACGTCCACAAGGTTGAGAGCTTTGTGCTTTACCAACTGAGCAGTGGATCCTTCAATAATAGATGAAAATTTATGTACCTTGAATTGTTAACAGGAGCAATTGGCAGCCCCAAGGGCCGGCTCATTACGACGTGATGAGTCGGTTCTTCAATAAGTGAGCAAACAATGACTTTACATTAGCCCCCAAGTGTCATGGTTCATGCTTGTAGCGACATGAGACTTGTGTATTTGATGTAATCCCAACTTGAATAATGTAGCCCCCAAGTGCCGGGTCGTAAGCCAGCAGCGACTCGGGACTATTCCTTCCATTGTAGAATAAATCATATCCATTGATAATATGATAGCCATTGCGCTAAAGCGACTTTGAAAACCTTAATCATAATACTGGTTATTGATAATCATAATAAAATCCAGCCATGTTGGCTATTTGAAGATTTGAATAATATGACCTGATTTGAAAACCGATTCCTGCCATATAAACCGGTATATCCGTGCCCATATACAACCAGAGCCCCCAAGTAGTCATAATTGTGGCATTGCGCCGATCAAGAGGTGTAGCTATGGTTCGAATACGACCAAGCCCCCAAGTGATTTCCCTAGTGCCCTTATGCCTATCAAGAGGTGCAACTATGGTTCGAACCCATAGCCCCCAAGTGATTTCCCTGGTGGCCTTATGCCTATCAAGAGGTGTAGCTATGGTTCGGATACGACCAAGCCCCCAAGTGATTTCCATGGTGCCTTATGCTGATCAAGAGGGTATAAGCTATGGTTCGGATACGACCAGAGCCCCCAAGTGATTTCCCTGGTGGCTTTAAGCCTATCAAGAGGTGTGACTATGGTTCAAACATAGCCCCCAAGTGATATTGTCAGTTGTGCTCAAGGGATACCCCTGTTTGAGTTGTGCTATGCAGCAGACTCTCTTCGACCCCTTATGATAATATTGGCTTAATAGCCGGATTATTGAAATAACTAGAGCTGTGCTCTTATGATCACATCGGCTTGATAGCCGGATCAAGAGGGTAGTAATGCTTGTCGGTGTTCTGGGAACAGGGGTCCCCAGACTTTCCTGCCTGCGGCCGGCGGCGTGGCGGAGCCAGCGGGCCGTACGGCCCATCTTCACCAACAAAGCGTCTAAGACTCTCGCGAGGGGCCAAGCCTCGCGAGGCGGACGAGGCAAGACCTCCTTTGGAGTGGCCTAGCTAGGCAGGCTCACGAGGAGCAGAGATATCAAGGCGAGGCGAACCTCACGAGGCTCTCGTGACGTGAGCCATGACGATCGACACCAGGCGGGTGCCAGCGCGCGCAGCGTCCTTGTTTCCCCTTTGGTGCAAAGAAGGCAAGCGCAGTCGCGGAGTACCGAGGCCTCAGGCAAAGGTTTCCATTTCGGTGCAACAAGACCAAGACCATGGACTATCAGGGAGTCCTGGATTAGGGGGTGTCCGGATAGCCAGACTATAACCTTTGGCCGGACTCCTGGACTATGAAGATACAAGATTGAAGACTTTGTCCCGTGTCCGGATGGGACTTTCCTTGGTGTGGAAGGCAAGCTTGGCAATACGGATATGTAGATCTCCTCCCATTGTAACCGACTCTGTGTAACCCTAGCCCTCTCTGATGTCTATATAAACCGAAGGGTTTTAGTCCGTAGGACAAACAACAATCATACCATAGGCTAGCTTCTAGGGTTTAGCCTCTCTGATCTCGTGGTAGATCCACTCTTGTATTACCCATATCATCAATATTAATCAAGCAGGAGTAGGGTTTTACCTCCATCGAGAGGGCCCGAACCTGGGTAAAAACATCGTGTCCCTTGTCTCCTGTTACCATCCGCCTAGACGCACAGTTCGGGACCCCCTACCCGAGATCCGCCGGTTTTGACACCGATATTGGTACTTTCATTGAGAGTTCCTCTGTGTCGTCATCCTTAGGCCCAATGGCTCCTCTGATCATCAGCAGCGATGCGGTCCAAGGTGAGACTTTTCTCCTCGGACAAATCTTCGTATTCGGCGGCTTTGCACTGCGGCCCAATTCGCTTGGCCATCTGGAGCAGATTGAAAGCTACGCCCCTGGCCATCAAGTCAGATTTGGAAGTTTGAACTACACGATGGACATCCGCGGAGACTTGATCTTCGATGGATTCGAGCCACAGCCGAGCGCGCCGCACTGTCACGATGGGCATGATTTAGCTCTGCCGCCGAACAGTGCCCTGGAGGCCGCACCCGTATCCGCCCCGACCCTTAGCTCGGAGCCAACCATGCCGATCGAGGACGGGTGGCTAGACCCTGCCTCAGGGGCCGCAATCTCTACGGCGATCAAGCCGAACACCAGCCTTATCCTCTACGAAGCCCGTGACTCCAAGGTGCCGGACTCTTCTTCGAACTCCGAGCCCTTCGCGCCCCTGCCAATCGAATCCGATTGGGCGCCGATCATGGAATTCACCGCCGCGGATATCTTTCAGCACTCGCCCTTCGGCGACATTCTGAATTCACTAAGATCTCTCTCTTTGTCAGGAGAGTCATGGCCGGAGTATGACTGGCAGGATTGGGATGCGGACGATGAATAAATTCGACGCCCACCCACCACCCACTTTGTAGCCACTGTCGATGATTTAACCGACATGCTAGACTTCGACTCCAAAGACATCAACGGTATGGACGACGATGTAGGAGACGAACAAGAACCAGCGCCTATAGGGCACTGGAAAGCCACCTCGTCATATGACATATACATGGTGGATACACCCAAAGAAGGCAATGGCGATGGAACAGCGGAGGATGACCCCTCCAAGAAGCAACCTAAGCGCCGGCGTCAGCGGCGCCGCTCTAAATCCCGCCAAAGCAAAAACGGTGATACCAGCACGGGAGATAATAACACCCCGGACAGTGCCGAAGACAACCCCCTCCAGCAAGATTCAGCACAAAAGGATGGAGAAGCCAGCCCTCATGAGAGAGCGGCAGACAGAGAGGTAGAGGATGATAATTACATGCCTCCCTCCGAAGACGAGGCAAGCCTCGACGATGACGAATTCGTCGTGCCTGAGGATCCCGTCGAGCAAGAGCGCTTTAAGGGCATGCTTATTGCCACGGCGAGTAGCCTTAAGAAAAAGAAGCAAAAACTTAGAGCTGATCAAGACTTGCTAGCCGACAGATGGACTGAAGTCCTTGCGGCCGAGGAGTACGAACTCGAACGCCCCCCCAAGAGCTACCCAAAGCGCAGGTTGCTACCCCGGTTAGAGGAGGAAGCACCTAAACCTACATCACCAGCACATGATACGACTGACCGGCCACCTCGTGGCCGCGACAGAGAGGCCTCTCGGCCCTCCACTCAAGCCGCACCCCAGCATCGCTCAAAAATACCAAGGCACGGGGAAACGTGCTAGATCCGACCGGGCCGAACACAGCAGATAAAGCTCATTTGAGCTAGGTCGTGATATAGCCCAGTACAGAGGTGCCGCACACCCACTATGCTTCACAGATGAAGTAATGGATCATCAAATCCCAGAGGGTTTCAAACCCGTAAACATTGAATCATATGATGGCACAACAGATCCTGCGGTATGGATCGAGGATTATCTCCTTCATATCCACATGGCCCATGGCGATGATCTACACGCCATCAAATACCTCCCGCTCAAGCTTAAAGGACCAGCTCGGTATTGGCTTTACAGCTTACCAGTAGAATCAATTGGTTGTTGGGAGGACCTGGAAGCCACATTCCTCGACAATTTCCAGGGCACCAATGTGCGACCACCAGACGCCGATGACCTGAGCCACATAATTCAACAGCCAGAAGAATCTGCCAGACAACTCTGGACACGGTTCCTAACCAAGAAAAATCAAATCATCGACTGTCCGGACGCAGAGGCCCTAGCAGCCTTCAAGCATAACATCCGTGACGAGTGGCTTGCCCGGCACCTAGGACAGGAAAAGCCGAAATCTATGGCAGCCCTCACGACACTCATGACCCGCTTTTGTGTGGGAGAAGACAGCTGGCTGGCTCATAGCAATAACATGACCAAGAGCCCTGGTAATTCGGATACCAAGGACAGCAATGGCAGGTCGCGTTGCAACAAGCACAAGCACCGCATTAACGGTGACAATGCTGAGGATACGGCAGTCAATGCCGGATTCAGAGGCTCTAAACCCGGTCAGCGGAAAAAGCCATTCAAAAGAAATACTTCGGGCCCGTCTAGTTTGGAACGAATACTCGATTGCTCGTGCCAGATACATGGCACCCCCGAAAAACCAGCCAATCACACCAACAGGGATTGTTGGGTGTTCAAGCAGGCCGGCAAGTTAAACGCCGAAAACAGAGAAAAGGGGCTGCATAGCGACGACGAGGAGGAGCCCCGGCCGCCGAACAATAGTGGACAGAAGAGCTTCCCCCACAAGTGCGTACGGTGAACATGATATACGCAACCCACATCCCCAAAAGGGAGCGGAAGCGCGCACTCAGGGACGTATATGCGTTGGAGCCATTCGCCCCAAAGTTCAACCCATGGTCCTTGTCGGTGTCAAAACCGGCGGATCTCGGGTAGGGGGTCCCGAACTGTGCGTCTAGGCGGATGATAACAGGAGACAAGGGACACAATGTTTTTACCCAGGTTCGGGCCCTCTTGATGGAGGTAAAACCCTACGTCCTGCTTGATTAATATTGAAGATATGGGTAGTACAAGAGTAGATCTACCACGAGATCAAGGAGGCTAAACCCTAGAAGCTAGCCTATGTATGATTGTTGTCTGTTGTCCTATAGACTAAAACCCTCCGGTTTATATAGACATCGGAGAGGGTTAGGTTTACACAAAGTCGGTTACAATGGTAGGAGATCTAAATATCCGCATCGCCAAGCTTGCCTTCCACGCCAAGGAAAGTCCCATCCGGACACGGGACGAAGTCTTCAATCTTGTATCTTCATAGTCCAGGAGTCCGGCTGAAGGTATAGTCCGGCCATCCGGACACCCCCTAATCCAAGACTCCCTCAGTAGCCCCTGAACCAGGCTTTAATGACGACGAGTCCGGCGCGCAGATTGTCTTCGGCATTGCAAGGCGGGTTCCTCCTCCAAGTACTTCATAAAAGATTGTAAACACTAAGGATAGTGTCCGGCTCTGCAAAATAAGTTTCCACATATTGCCATAGAGAGAATAATATTTGTACAAATCTAATCTGCTGATGTATTCCGTAGTGTGACATCACACTACGGCCAAGCCTTTATTCGAATCGTTTTTACTTCCCCACCTCAGCGCTTTTTGCGAGGCGATTTCCTTGGTACGTCTTGTCAAAGCAGAGATCATGTCCCCTTATTTACGCGATCCTCATCAATACGGACGTGGGTAACCCAATCGTGCCCGTTAGCATGTTTTCTCGATTAAAGGCGAGTGCCAAACGGTTACGGGGAGGGCTCTTGGTATTCAACCTCTTATAAAGAGACCAAGGCCTTACTCCTTTCTTCCAATCACAAACGAGTTCGCCCGTCGCCTTGAGTTCCAGCACCCTAGGCTCCAAATTTCAGGCGCTTCGGACCTTCGGCATTGTCCGGCTCCGACCTTCAAGGCCGATGGATCCCCTCCTCCGTTACGGAGGAGGACGTGCTAAAGTTGAGAGAGGCCAAGTTCTTGACCGGTGAAATTTCGCATAGGCTGCTTGCTCAAGGGCAGGCTATTCCCAGTCCCCAGTCTGGTGAGAGCGTGGTGTTCGTGTCTCACTTCCTTCGGGGGTTAGGCTTCCCAATGGATCCCTTCGTGAGGGGGCTGATGTTCTATTATGGACTGGAATTTCACGACTTAGCAACGGAGTCCATCCTCCATATTTCCTCATTCATCGTTGTGTGTGAAGCATTCCTCCGTGTTACTCCTCACTTCGGATTATGGCTCAAGACCTTTAAAGTAGAGCCGAAGATGATTGAGGGACGACACGCAGAGTGCGGAGGCGCTGTTATAAGCAAGAATGTTGATGCTCCATGGCCCGAGGGCCCTTTTCAAGAGGAGCTCGGCTTATGGCAACGAGAGTGGTTCTATATCACCGTTCCCAGGGGCACCAAGTGGGTGGCGCCGCCTGCCTTTCGCTCGGGTCCCCCAAAGCAGCTAGGATCATGGGTCAATAAAGGCCTAGCTGGGGGCTATCCCAAGACGTGCCTTTGTTGCAGGGCCGCATCAGGGATCTCTTAGAAAGAAATCTCAGCCTGGTCAAAGTGACGCAAGTCATGCTGATCCGCCGAACCCTGCCTGGCAAACGTCGCTCCCTTCGCCTGTGGGAGTTTAATCCGGAGGGACCGCGAGCTCTCCAGCATTTTATGGGCGTAACGCCCACGGAGATGTATAAATTGTTCTTCGGATCACAAGCAATGTGTCCGGATTTGACCGAGGACGCAGGTCTGAGCTGCAATCGCCCGAATACTCAAGTAAGTAGCCTTGTGCCCGGACTTGCTATCCGTATACTTGTCATAAACTTGCCCCCAAAAGAGCTGTCCTTTTAAACAGGAGTGGATAGCAAAAGGAAAGCTAATCAAGTGTCTGGCTCCCCTCCCTGAGACCAAGCTGGATCCCGTACTGGTCAGGATGTTAAAGATTGTGCCTTTGAAGGAGAGTAAGGGAGGGGACAAGGAAACTACGGCCTCCTTGAAGGAGGCTATTCGGATGGGAGGAACCGAAAATTCCTCTCCTCAGGGGAAGAAGAGGACCGCCTCTGAAGACC
>NC_041390.1:454869354-454902204 GCF_002162155.2 Triticum dicoccoides | reverse complement strand
GTCCTACGCCGGGGGGTACCTCGGCCGAATTATGCCCTCAAGGGGATCAGCCCTCCAGCGAGCCGTAAGTAGAGAAAGATTTTCTTTTTGAGAGATAAGAGAAATCCTTGCTTTATATCTGAGAAGATTAACCGAAATTTTACCTTGTAGCTCGGACCTCAGCCCTTCTCAGCAGAGCTCGTCTTCGGGGGACCTTCTTCTGGAGATGATGGAGAGCGGAACGCCTCCCCTTGCCGTACCGCCTAGTGAGGCGGGCGATCCTGAGGTCTCGTCGTGGAGGGTTTCTCTGAATCCGGCAGGGACGGAAGGTAGCCATATGGCCCCCCAAGGTTCTCCGCGTCCGGCCTTCGAAAGAGGCCATAAGACGAGTCCGGCATCATCCAGTGCTCGGTCAGAGGAGCTGAAGAATCTGCTAGGGCGAGCATCTATCTCTGAGGAGCACCGTGCATTGATGGGCACGGTGATTGAAAGGATTTCGTCCGCGGAAAGCGGATTGCACGAGGCCGTCAGAAGTTTACTGACAGGTTTTGAGGTACGTGAAATAATGTACACTTTTTGATAGTTGCGCATAAATAAGATGTGCCCTGTGTAGATAGTAGCCCCTGAGACTCTGTGCGTTGTCAAAAGTGACGGCGCGCAGAGGATCATAATCCCATGTCTAATATGCCTCCTTTATACGTAGGCGGCAAAGTGTCCGGTGGCTAGCCGGACTGATGAGTTTGCCGAGCTAAAGTGGCAACTTGACGTGGCAGATGCCGACATCGCGCTTGTCAACAAGCGGCTTGACGAGGCACAAGGTATGTAACTCCTCGGGAGGCACCTGGTAAGAGGAGTTTTATGCCAGTATCTTACTATGTGTGCGCATGATGCAGATGGTGCGGCTGCCGTGGAGAGTCTTCGGGCGGAACTTGCCCGAGACAAGGAACAAGACAGAAAAAGTGATGCGGATGCCGAGAAAGCCCTTGAAGAGCTGAGAGCCGAACTGGCTGCTCACTGCCGAAGCAAGAAAGAGATGGCCGAGATGGCCGTGGAGCTAAAGAGCGCTGCTGACCGTTGCAAGCTTCTTGAAAAAGAAGAGCGGGCGGGACAGACGGACTTGGAGAAGGCCGTTGCCGATGCCAAGGATGCGTGCTCTGCGATGAGAGCTGCGAAGGAGGAGCTGCGTCAGGCTGGAGAGATCGCAGCTGGAAAGCCCTTTATGTTGCAGAGGAAGTTTTGTGATCCTAAGCATGCTCCGTTAGACCGGCTGTGGAGTACGGCTGACACCTATCTGGATTTGGTAGCGAGTGCTGCTGATGCGACCGAACACTTTTGAGATCAAGAAGATCGCGAAGTGGAAAAGCTTTTCTGGTCGCAGTTCCACAATCCAGAGTGTCCACTGTCAGTGGCCGATCGTCTGGCCGAATGGGCCGAACTGAATAGGTTGTCCGGACTCGCCATGAAGTGTGTCATGAGTCACCTGTGGCCGGAGAGATCGGAGCCGAAAAGTTATTTCAGCTTGGTGCAGCAATTCCTTGGTGCGGTGCCGCGTATTAATGCAATTAAGAGGTCAGCATGCATAGAGGGTGCGCGGATGGCTCTTGCCCATGTCAATACATACTGGGCGGAAATGGAGACCACCGCTGTTGCCTCCCGTGATTCGGACAAAAGCCGAGTACCTGCCGAGCACTATTTTCAGGAAGTTCTGCAAGGCGCTCGTGTAATAGAGACGCAGTGCTCAAAGGAGGCTATGTTCGAATAGCATATGCGATTGTAAAACGATATTTTGATAAATTGTAGGAATTTTTTATACTTGTGCCTGCAAGTATTGTGACACCTCCTGTGCGGCTGTTTAAAATATATAAAATCTGAAAGATGGAAGTCGTCGGCTTCAGCCCCCACGCAAATAATGCGGGGGTGTTCACAGAAGGCGCATTTCACACTTAATCCAACGTCTTGGTCCTACAAAGGAGGTGATAGCACAGTGAACTAGGCAATCAGACTATAATGCTTTAACACTTTCACTTAGCCATAGGAGCTTGACAATGAGGCTACTTAGATAGCCCCTGGTGGCGACTGCGCTCGCCCGAATTCGGGGTGCGTACATGCCTGGCCGGGAAATGGCCCTTCGTTAATGCGGAGGAATCCTATAGATTCCGATGAGTCATCGAGTGGTTGACCAGTCTCACGCTATATCATGACAGTAAGTTTTCGGCTTTCTCTACTGAGGTGCTCACCTGGCCGAACCGGGGCACAATCGTAGTAGTTCTCCTGGTGCTGCCTTAGCCAATGGAGCAGAAGGTAAGGCAGCCGAACACAGGAGCCGGGAAACCCAACATTTGACCAAAGACATGATTCGGAGCTGATGCATATAAGGCCAAACTCACGACGCCGAACACTTCGTAAGGTATTCGGTCTTTATGAGGGCGGGCGAGACAACGCCCTTAGTTATAAGCCCCTAGTGTCCAGGTACGCGCAAAAATTCTGACGTGGCCACATGCCAAGACGCCAGCCTCCTCCTTGGTTATACCAGAGAAAACCAGGGGATGTGTACCAATAAGAGACAGTAAAAAAGGTTGACGCAGGGTCTTAATCTGTTGAGAAACCTTGTAACGGGTCCCTGCTGCACGTCTGCGCCTGTGTCTCCGTTGTGTCGTATCTTGGACGGGTGCAGCACGATGTTCATCTGTAAAAGAGGGGAACTTAGTTGAAAAAAAAGGTCGTGCCGAACAGAAGTTATACGAAATAAACAAAGTATAAATTGTAATGGGTAAAATTGAGCTTGATTGTCTCTTATTTTATGTGTGTGGAGCCCCTAGAGCAGGGGTATACGGCTATTAAGCCTTTATCAATGATATTTTTGTGCCGGACTCGTCTAGCCGTGTCCGTGGTCTTAATGACCTGCTCGGATGTTTTGGCTGGTGGAGCCGTTTTATTGTGGGGTTGTTAAGGCGGCCGCACAATCTTCCGCGCGGGGGGCGCACTCAATGCTTCCCCTTTAAGGAGATGATGCCTCGTGGACCGGGCATCTTAAGCATAAGAGATGCATAATGCGGTATTGCGTTAAAGCGTGCGAAAGCTTCGCATCCCAGCAGTGCTTGATAGCGACTTGAGAATGGGACAATGTGGAAAGTTAGCTTTTCGCGGCGGAAGTTATCGGGGGAGCCGAATATAACTTCAAGCCGGAGAAAACCCATGCAATGGGTATTCGGACCTGGCGTTACCCCTTGAAAGGAGGTTTTGCTGTAGCGAATTCTTGTTGGGTCTATCCCCATGTGGCGGATTGTGTCCTGATATATCAGGTTTAGACCGCTGCCACCGTCCATCAAGACATTTGTAAACTAGAGTCCGCCAATTATTGGATCGAGTACCAAGGTAGTCCAGCCTGCGTTCCTGATACTTCTAGAGTAATCCAGATGATCGAAGATGATTGGTTTTGACAACCAGTGGAGAGACTCCTTTGGGATAGGCCGTATGGCGCGTACCTTTATGGGCGCCCCATGTTTTGTTATGTGAAGTAAGTTTACTGTTTTTACTTTGTGTGGAAAATTCTTTTGTTTCCTGGTGCTCTGCTTTTGGGGTTCGTCATCGTCTTCGCTTGGTGTGTCGAGCCCCTTGTGTTCGGCGTTGAGTCTGCCTGATTGTTTGAAGACTCAATAATCTCTGTGGGTATGGTTAGCAGGCTTCCTGGGAGTACTGTGTATTTGGCATATCTTGTCGAAGATTTTGATTAGGTTGGATAGCTCGTCCCTGTTATCTTGGAGGGGCGGCTTTTTCTGATCCTGCCGTGAGCTTTTGAATCCGGTATTAACTGCCGTGCTCTTCGGGCTGTTTTCCTTAGTCCGGCGACGGTCCTTGTTGCGTCGCGGTTTTCCGTTTCCATCCCTAGTTTCAGATGTACTTGGGTCGCTGGTGCTACATCTTGCCAACCAGCTGTCCTCTCCTGGGCAAAAGCAGGTCATGAGGCTTGTCAATCCGGCCATTGTTCTTGGCTTTTCTTGGCCGAGGTGTCTGGCGAGCCATTTGTCTCGAACGTTATGCCTAAAAGCTGCCAAGGCTTCGGCGTCCAGACAGTCGACTATCTGATTCTTTTTAGTAAGAAATCTGTTCCAGAATTGCCGAGCAGACTCTCCGGGCTGTTGAGTTATGTGACTGAGATCGTCTGCATCTGGAGGGCGGACATAGGTCCCTTGAAAATTTGCTCGGAAAGTGTCCTCGAGCTCTTCCCAACTTCCAATTGTGTTTTCAGGAAGGCTTTTAAGCCAATGCCGGGCTGGCCCTTTAAGCTTGAGGGGTAAGTATTTTATGGCATGGAGGTCGTCTCCTCTAGCCATATGTATGTGGAGGATATAATCCTCAATCCAGACTCCAGGGACTGTTGTTCCGTCGTATGCCTCTATGTTTACGGGTTTGAATCCTGCTGGAAATTCGTAATCCAGGACCTCATCGGTGAAACATAGGGGTTGTGCGGCACCCCTGTATTTGGGTGTCCCGTGATGTTCGGATACTGGTTTTGTTGCATTGCTTACGAGAGCTTGCTTTCGTGGCGCATAAATAGATCTAGCTGGGCCATCTTTCTGATGCGAATCCTTGAGTGGGACGCATGCCGGCTTGAGTGCAGCGCCGCTTGCCGCTTTATGCTGGCCATGGGGTCGTCTATCCGACCGGTTGGCTTTCTTATTTTTTGAATGCGGGGGCTCTAAGGCCTCTTCGTCGAATTCATGCAGTAGCTTTCGCTTCAGATAGCTTTTAGTATGGCGGCTGCCGCCGTATTTGTCTGCGGTATTGAGTACTTTGCTCCATCTCATTCTGAGTGCATCTTCCGCAGTTTTTAGCTTCCGCTTCTGCTTTTTCAGGCTGCGTGCGGTTGCAACGAGCCTTTTGTGGAGGTTCTTCTGCTCCGTGAGCTTATCCGGCGTAAGGTCGTCCGGAATGCCGTTTTTGCCGGGGACAGGCTGTTCGGTTTCTTTATCCGGGCTGCCCTGTTCGGACGGTTGCTCTAAGGCATGCTCGTCGTCCACCGGCTCACCCTGCTCTAAGGCTGGGTCTGTATGGCTATTGTTTTTATCGAGGCCGGGGCTTGGAGCGGCATTTACATCGCCGCTTTGATTGCTTTTCGAGAGATTGATCCCTCGTTGCCTCCCCGTGTTCCTCGTTGTCGCTTTCTTTGGGTGTATCCACCATGTACACATCATGAGATGAGGTGGCTATCCAATGCCCTATAGGTGTTCGTTCATGTGTGTCTCCTGCATCGTCGTCCATACCGTCGATGTCTTCGGAGTCAAAATTGAGCATGTCATTTAAATTATCGACAGTGGCTACCAAATGGGTGGTGGGTGGGCTTTGAATTTCTTCATCGTCCGTATCCCAACCTTGCTGACCGTAGTCCGGCCAGGGCTCTCCTGATAAAGAGAGAGACTTTAGTGACTTCAGAATATCGCCGAAGGGCGAGTGCTGAAAGATGTCCGCGGCGGTGAACTCCATGATCGGCGCCCAATTGGATTCGATCGGCGGGGGCGCAGAGGGCTCGGAGTCCGGGATGGAGTCCAGCGCTTTGGAGTCGCGGGCTTCGTACGGGACAAAGCTAGTGTTCGGCTCAATGGCCGTAGGGATTGCAGCCCCCGAGGCGGTGTCCAACCATCCGTCCTCGATTGACACGGTTGGCTCCGAATTAAGGGTCGGAGCTGACGCGGGTGCGGCCTCCAGGGCACTGTTCGGTGACAAAGCTAGATCATGCTCATCGTGACAGTGCGGCGCGCCCAGCTGTGGCTCGAATCCATCGAAGATCAAATCTCCGCGGATATCAGCCGTGTAGTTCAATCTTCCAAACCTGACCTGATGGCCAGGGGCATAGCTTTCGATCTGCTCTAGATGGCCAAACGAGTTGGCCCGCAGTGTGAAGCCGTCGAAGACGAAGATCTTTCCAGGGAGAAAAGTCTCACCCTGGACTGCATCGCTGTTGATGATCGTAGGAGCCATCGGGCCTAAAAGCGATGACACAGAGGAACTCTCAATCAAAGCAACAATGTCGGTTTCAAAACCAGCGGATCTCGGGTAGGGAGTCCCGAACTGTGCGTCTAGGCGGATGGTAACAAGAGACAAGGGACATAATGTTTTACCCAGGTTCGGGCCCTCTTGATGGAGGTAAAACCCTACGTCCTGCTTGATTAATATTGAAGATATGGGTAGTACAAGAGTAGATCTACCACGAGATCAAGGAGGCTAAACCCTAGAAGCTAGCCTATGGTATGATTGTTGTCTGTTGTCCTACGGACTAAAACCCTCCGGTTTATATAGACACCGAAGATGGTTAGGGTTACACAAAGTCGGTTACAATGGTAGGAGATCTAAATATCCGCATCGCCAAGCTTGCCTTCCACGCTAAGGAAAGTCCCATCAGGACACGGGACGAAGTATTCAATCTTGTATCTTCATAGTCCAGGAGTCCGGCTGAAGGTATAGTCCGGCCATCCAGACACCCCCTAATCCAGGACTCCCTCAGTGCTCCTGCCCGATCACTTTTGATCGAAGGGACCACCCCACTAGCATCCGCCATGGCGGATTTGCCGCATTGGTTCTAGACCCAATCATTGACGGATTTCACCTCACTAGAGTCCTCATGGACGGCGGCAGCAGCCTGAACCTGCTTTATCAGGATACAGTGCAGAAAATGGGCATATATCCCTCAAGGATTAAACCCACAAAAACGACCTTTAAAGGCATCATACCAGGTGTAGAGGCCAACTGTACAGGTTTAGATACACTTGAGGTGATCTTTGGATCCCCGGATAATTTCCGAATCGAGGAGTTAATCTTCGGCATAGACCCGTTCCGCAGTGGCTATCACGCACTGCTCGGACGAACCGCATTTGCAAAGTTCAATGCGGTGCCGCATTACGCATACCTCAAGCTCAAGATGCCAGGCCCTCGAGGAGTCATTACGGTCAATGGAAACACCGAACGCTCTCTCCAAACGGAGGAGCATACGGCGGCCCTCACAGCGGAAGTACAAAGCAGCCTCTCAAGGCAATTCTCCAGTCCGGCTATTAAACGTCCGGACACCATCAAGCGCGCCTGGAGTAACCTACAACAAGACCGCCTGGCACGTTCCGAGCAAGCATAGCAATGCGGCCCCAACCCCAACCCTCGTGAAACTGCGAAATCAGTACTACGCGTACATAATTACGCTCTGAAAATACCATGGGCATAGGGGGAGGGGCACGACCACGGCACGCCCAAAATGTGGCTCAACCGCACTAGGGGCTCCCGATTTCGTCGTTTTTTCTTACTTTCAGGACTCCACTCTCCGGAAGACCTGTCCGGTAGTACAATCGCCGAACACACGATGCAACAACCAAGGAGGCAGAAAGCTACGTCGAATTCTCAGGTGGTCTCTATAACGAGCAAAATACATGTCTTACATACCGTCCCGCAGCTCGCCCCTGGAGGGGGACATGTCAAATAGTCCCATCTCTTGCTTATTGCACTATTTGTATCGTTCTGCTTTTACCGCAACCTTTTTCGAATAAACAATGCTTAGCTTCAGCTTATTATTGCATTCTCTATTCATTCCTTTTTCAATATATATGTTCAGTCATGCCATTTAGCACCCGTACACTTTGGTACGGCCAATATGCCAGGGGCTCCTGCACCCCATAATACGGCATGAGAAGTCCGAACACTTTCACAACTGCGGCACTCTGAACTTATAGCATTATATGCATCAGCTCCGAATCATGTCTTTGGTCGATAGTTGGGTTTGCCTGGCTCCCATGTTTTGGTACCTTACGTTCCATTATATCGGCTAAGGTAGCGCTGGGAGAACTACTGCGATTGTGCCCAGTTGAGCTGGGCTAAGCACCTCAGTAGAGAAAGCTAAAACTGACTGTCATGATAGGGCGAGAGCTGGTCGCTGTTCGAGAGGTTTTCGAGTCCTTAAAGACTTATGCCGCTTAGAGCGAGGAGTCGGCTTTGTCTGGCCTAAGGCGTGTATAGCGCCCCGAACTCGGTTTTCCGAATACTAGGGGCTTCGCCGAAATTTAAAATTATAGAATTCTCTGGCTAAGTGAGAGTGATAACACATTATAGTCCGATTGCCTTGTTCGTTGTGCTGAGCACCTCCCTCGAAGGACCCAAGAATGGGAACAAGAGTGCTCAAGTTTTATCCCGAACACCCCAGCACTCGTGGCATGGGGGCAGAAGCCGACAACTCGCCATCTCTCGGATTTAATAAACGACCACATAGAAGGTAATATTTTAAATTAAAACAAGCGTTGCATAGCGCACATGAACAAGTTTTCAGCGCACAGGATCACACGAGCAAGTTTACTCAAATATTACATCCTTTGAACATTCATCCGCCATAAGGCGGGCACCCTTCAGGACGCCCTCATAATACATCTCCGGGCGGCGATGCTCCTTGCCCTGCGGTGGCCCATCCTTCACCAGCCGCTCTGCGTCCATCTTGCCCCAATGTACCTTCACGCGGGCAAGGGCCCTGCGGGCGCCCTCGAGGCAGGCGGAGCACTTGATAACATCAAGCCACAGGCAGGCATCCACCAGCCGCCTCACCAGCCCAAAGTAGCTCCCAGGCATGGCCTCTCCAGGCCACAGCCGGACTATGAGACCCTTCATGGCCTGTTCGGCCACCTTATGGAGCTCGACCAGTTGCTTCAGCTGGTCTCTCAAGGGCACCAAGTGGCCGGTCTCAGCATACTGAGACCAGAACACCTTCTCCATCGAGCTCCTTTCCACGGCCCGGTAGTAGGTGGCGGCGTCGGACACACTGCGGGGCAAATCTGCGAATGCTCCTGGAGAGCTCTGGACTCGGGTAAGTAACAAGTAATTCACTTTCACATGCTTGCTTTGCATATTGAAGGCCTTACCCGCGGCTATCTTCTTTATCGCCTCAATTTCCTGGAGGGCCTTTTGGGCTTCGGCCTTGGCAGACTTGGCGCTTTCGAGGGCCGCAGCAAGCTCGGACTCGCGAGTCTTTGACTCAAGCTCCAAATTCTCATGCTTTTCCACAAGCGCCTGGAGCTCCTGCTGCACCTCGGCCACCCGCGCCTCTTGCTTCCCCCGCTCGCTGCATTCTTGGGCCGCTTTATCTTCGGCCTCGGATAGTGCTCGCTTCAGGATTGCCACCTCGGTCGTTGCCCCTAGCACACCAATAACAATCTTGTTATTTTTTGCAATTGCATCTTTTTCCTTACATACACATATAGACGAGGCATTACGTACCTTGGTTCACCTCGAGCTGCCTCTTGGCAAGGCCGAGCTCTTTCTCGGACCGCTTGAGGTTCTGCTTCAGCACATTAAGCTCCGCAGTCAGTGCGGCAGAGGTTAGCAGCGAAGCCTGCGCATGCATATAGACATAATTATGTTAGACTCCTGCGAATATTATTAGATCCTCTATCCAGCTTTTCTTTGTGAACACCGAACAAAGCATCAGGGGCTACTGTCTATGCGGTAATATTTTCGTATATTCTTTACATACCTCAAAGCCTGTTAGAAGGCTAGCACAAGCTTCCGTCAGCCCGCTTTCGGCGGACTGAACTTTCAGGATCACCGCACTCATAATAGTGCGGTGCTCCTCGTTGATGGAGGCGCCGTTAAGCACCTCCAGCAAGTTATCCGGCGCCTCCGGTTGGACGGAGGTCCCCGGCACGGTAGGCTTGCCCTTCTTAGCAGGGGGGGGGGTGCCTACCGGACTCCGGAACCGATGAAGGTTCCGGTGCGGTGTCCGGCCCAGGGCCGTCTTGGAGCCCCTGGGGGTCTTGCCCCCCTTGCGCCTACAGTCCGGGGCGTCACCTGGAGGCGCCCCCAGGACTGCCTCCCCTCGATTAGGAACCTCTTCGGACAATACCTCAGCATCATCCACGGGTCGAGGGGAGGAGGCGGCCGGAAGTGAAAGACTATTCACATCTGCCGAATTTAAGGAGCCGCTCGACGACGCATCGATCTGGGCTCGGGGCGGGCTGCATGACTATATCCGGCGTCCGGGAAAGCTGTGCAATAAAAGAACACTATGAATCACTCTGGTGTCCGAATACTTACGACTTCGCCAGGGGCTTGGCCCTGTGTGGCCACTCTTCTTCGCTGTCGGCGGCGTTGGTGGAGTAATCCGGAAGGGGAGTCCTTCCCCTCTTGGACCCTTCAGCCTCCCCGGTTGGGGCGGCCTTCCTTTTCTTCTCTCCCCCTGCAGGAGGGGAAGATGCTTCTTTTTCCTCCTCCCCATCTTCGTGGGAGGAGTGAGCCTCGGAGTCATCGGACGACGAGTCTGATACCACCACGCGCCGGGAACTCTTTCGGGTTCCTGTGGCCTTCTTCTTGGCCTTCTTCTCCGGCACCATGTAAGGTGCCGGAACCAGCAGTTTCGTCAGGCGGGCATCTGTTGGGCCTTCGGGCAAAGGAGCCGGATAGTCGACTTGTCCGGCCTTCTCCTGCCAAGCATGTCAAAGGCATGGGGGCTTAGATCCCACATAGAGTCAAACTATGAAAGACAAATATCTTGTAAAAGGTGAAACAACTTACCGCGCTGGCTTGACGCCGCGCGCAGAATCCGTGATCCTCGGTAGCGGAAGCGGGAGCCTCGTTGCCTTTGAATAGCACCTTCCAGGCATCTTCGTACGTTGTGTTGAAGAGTCTGTTCAAAGTTCGGTGCTGGGCCGGGTCGAACTCCCACAAGTTGAAAGCCCGTTGTTGGCACGGGAGAATCCGGCGGATGAGCATGACCTGGACTACGTTGACGAGTTTGACCTTCTTGTCCACTAGGTTTTGGACACAGGTTTGGAGTCCGGTCAGCTCCTCCGAATTACCCCACGGCAGGCCTTTCTCTTTCGAGGAGATAAGCTGCGTAGGGATTCCGGATCGAAATTCGGGGGCTGCGACCCATGTAGGGTCACGCGGCTCGGTGATGTTGAACCACCCGGATTGCCACCCCTTTATGGTCTCCACGAAGGAGCCCTCGAGCCATAAGACGTTGGGCATCTTGCCCACCATGGCACAGCCGCACTCCACCTGGCGGCCGCCCACTACCTTCGGCTTGATGTTAAAGGTTTTCAGCCATAAGCCGAAGTGGGGCTTGATGTGGAGGAAGGCCTCGCACATGACGATAAACGTCGAGATGTTGAGGATGAAGTTCGGGGCCAGATCATGGCAATCCAGGCCGTAGTAGAACATGAGCCCCGGACGAATGGGTGGAGTGGGAAGCCCAGTCCGCGGAGGAAATGGGTGAGGAACACGACCCTCTCATGGGGCCTAGGGGTGGGGATGAGTTGTCCCTCATCTGGGAGCCGGTGCGCGATGTCATCGGGCAGGTATCCGGCTCCCCTCAACTTCTTGATGTGTCCCTCCGTGACGGAGGAGACCATCCACCTGCCTCCCGCTCCGGACATGATTGGAGAAGGTTGAGGTGGGAAATGCGGACTTGGGCGCTGGAGCTCGAGTGTGCGAAAATGGATGAGCAAAGAAGGAAGAAGGCGTGGGTGAAAAGGTCGATCCTTATCCCCTTATATGGGCGGACGAAACTATGCGTCCCCACCAGCCTGGTAAAACTCTCTTATCCCCCAAGCGCCGTAATCAATGGCACGGTTGGGTTACCCACGCCCGTATTGATGAGAATCCCATAAATAAAGGGGACACGGTCTCTGCTTTGACAGGACGTGCCACGGAGACCGCCTCGCAAAATGCGCTGAGGTGGGACAGCAAAACGATTCGAATAAAGGCTTGGTTGTGGTGTGATGTCACGCTACGGAATACGTCAGCAGATTAGATTTGTGTAAATACTATTCTCTCTATGCCAGTATGTGGAACTTATTTTGCAGAGCCGGACACTGTCCTTGTGTTCAAAATCTTCTATGAAGTATTCGGAGGAGGAACCCGCCTTGCAATGCCGAAGACAATCTGCACGCCGGACTCGTCGTCATTGAAGCCTGGTTCAGGGGCTACTGAGGGAGTCCTGGATTAGGGGGTGTCCGGATAGCCAGACTATAACCTTTGGCCGGACTCCTGGAGTATGAAGATACAAGATTGAAGACTTCGTCCCGTGTCTGGATGGGACTTTCCTTGGTGTGGAAGGCAAGCTTGGCAATATGGATATGTAGATCTCCTCCCATTGTAACCGACTCTGTGTAACCCTAGCCCTCTCCGGCGTCTATATAAACCAGAGGGTTTTAGTCCGTAGGACGAACAACAATCATACCATAGGCTAGCTTCTAGGGTTTAGCCTCTCTGATCTCGTGGTAGATCCACTCTTGTATTACCCATATCATCAATATTAATCAAGCAGGAGTAGGGTTTTACCTCCATCGAGAGGGCCCGAACCTGGGTAAAAACATCATGTCCCTTGTCTCCTGTTACCATCCGCCTAGACGCACAGTTTGGGACCCCCTACCCGAGATCCACCGGTTTTGACACCGACAGAATGCAAGACGGAGGTCATCGTGGAGCCCAAGACGGCATCACCACCAGAGCTTTGTGCAGATGAAGACCGCTTTTGTCAGGATAGCTTGTACTAGCTGTCCCCCTTCAAATTAGCCCGCCATTGTTGGCTCCCTTATCGCTCAATATTTGGGAAGAGGACCAGGGCCTCTATAAATAGGACTAGCCAACACAATGGATGGGGGATCTCATCGGATCTTGGCTTGAGAGAACCTACACACTGCAAGTCCGAAAGCACAAGAACTCCTCAACCTCAGGAGGCGGTTCTTCCCTTTGTATTGTTCATCATCAGCCCAAGAGGCAATCCACCATCACCACACTGGAGTAGGGTATTACACCACAACGGTGGCCCGAACCAGTATAAACCCCGTGTCTTTCTGTGTTGTGAGTTCGTCGGGTTCGTCCGCAAGATCTTAGCGTGCTAGAGCGTAGGTCGGCAGGAGGGAAAGACTTCACGCGCACCCTAGTGTTTGAACCTTAAGGGTTAGCCGGAGCCCCACATTAGACATTTGGCGCGCCATGTAGGGGTGCACCGGGGCTTCTCTCCACCAACCAGCGCTGTCGGAGTAAATGACCACGGGTAGCATAGCCGGCTCCCCCTGGCCCTTCTGAAAAAATTACGAGCCGATACGGCCCTCAAGAGTCCAAGACGTGGGGCCGCCTTCCCCTTGCCGGCTGTCTCCCAGGCCGACTATTGGAAGGCGGCCCGGCTTTAGCCCTCATGAAGAATACCATGGGAGGGCCGGGTCCAAGAAGCCGGCCGCGAGAGGGCCGACTCCAAGAAGCCGGCTCCCACAAAGCGGTCAAGATCATACCCTTGAAGTCTGCATCCACATAACGACGATGTGACAGGGCGTAGCTACAGTAAAGTCTGCCACCCCCGAATCCTGGAGCACGCCTGGCACAGTGCACCGTACGGGGTGGCCATGACCCGTCCGGCGCGGCACTGTTGCCATGCTGACCCTGATGCCACCCACGACGGGCCGTCAGCGTGGCCCACGGGCGGTGGGCCCTTTCGGGCAGAGAGACACCCGAAGGCGGCCAGGCCTCCCCCAGTCGGCCCAAGACAGGGCCGGCTCCCCACAGCCGGCCTGCCCCCTCCCTCGAAGGAGACGCCCCATTAAGGAGACAAGACGCGGTGAGGCTACAGCAATCGCCCGCCGGGCGGCGGCACTGTAGCCACGCCCACCTCGGCGAAGCCCTCGTCACCAGGATTGAAGCAACAGTAACCAGCCACCGACAAGGCCCATGACAGTGGGGCCTGCCTGTCGACCAAGGAGCCGGCAGCCGGCGGGACCCACCAGCCGGCGGGCCCCAGTAGCCGGCGCAGAAGCCGGCGAGCGTAGACACAGACGACTGGGGTCCACACACAGCCGGATTACCATTGTACCCCCGGGGGGTAGGCCTATATAAACCCCCCGGGGCACCCATGCAAAGGGTTGATCCAAGCTAGTTCTAGACACCACATAGAGAGGAGAGAAGAGCTAGCCGTGCCCTTCTTCTTCTTCTCGCCAAACAGCTCAAGGAGCATCTTGTAGCCACTTGTTCTTCTAGTGATCATGCGGAGACCCCGCAGAGCAGCAGTAGGGGTGTTATCTCCACGGAGAGCCCCGATGCTGGGTAAGATTCGCCAGCGTGCATGTCTTCGCCTCATCCCGTTTCTAGGCACCGGCGACGTCTTACTGGCTCCCACAATGATAAGCCACCCATTGGCATATGTCGCACCTACCACCCGACATTTGGCGCCCACTGTGGGGCCAGGTGCACCGTCGTCCGGAGACCTGTTCTGGACGGGAACCCTCTTCCTCCCCAGCGAGCGTAGCCAGCCCGGCACTCCCGATGGCGCTTGCCACGACGCGCTGCAAGGCGTCACCTTGACAAGACCCTCATCTCCGACAAGCTTGCCTCTGACGCGGGCACCGACCACCTCGTCAACCTCCTCGGCCAGCTCCACGTCTCCGGCGAGCCTGTTGTAGACTTGGAGTCTGTTGGCTCCACCGATCCGATGCCTGTCGACTTCGACACGGCCTCGCTCGACACTTTCCCCACCGACGTCACGATCTACAACGACCCGCTTCCCCGGGCCGATGGCTGCGACGCTGTCACCACCGAGGTGATGGTCATCGGCCACGGCGGCGCTTCTGGCGAGAGCGCCCACGACGCCCCGCATGCGGCGGTGCACGACTTGTCCATCCCCCTCACGGCCGATGCCGACGCCGAAGCACTGGAGGCTCGCCGCCTCGCCCTCCTCGCGGAGGGCCGGAAGTTGGCTTCCATGAGACGCCTCACTGAGGCCCACCGGCGCGAAGCCGACCGCGCCGCCTTTGGCACGCCGCCCCCAGGCGGGCCAAGCCGGGCCAGCGTTGTCAGACAGCGCGGCGCCGTCGTCGCCGACACACTAGGATTCGACCACTCAGTCTACGCCACTCCACTCGAGAACCTGCGTGCCGCCCAGGCGGCCATAGACGAGCTAGACGGACTGGGGGCCGAAGAACTCCCCCACATGACCAGACGCATCCAGCAGCTAATCAGTGCAGCCGCGCAGCGGCATGAAGCCGGCGCCCGCGCGGAAAGCCCTCCCCCGCGCCGAGATCACGGCGCGATGTCCCGGACACCGACTACGGGTAAAACCCACGCGCGACACGAGAAAGAGTCGGCTGCCAGCCGAAGCCGAACCCGGATCTCCATCGAGCGAGACGAAGAAGGCCATCCCCGGGCCGTGGAGCGGCGGGGCAACCCGCCTCCGCCTCGGCCCCGTAGGGAGAGATATCCCACCCCACCGCCTGTCACGCATCTGACTCTCAGTGGCCGACTAGGTCGCCGCGAAGGAGTCAGCGAGAACGACGCCCACCATCAGATCGACCGCCTAGCGCGATCCCTGGCGCTAGAAGAAGAAGATGATGCCGGGCCGCCTTGCTTCGGCCCCCGCATCCGCGACGAGCCTTTCCCCAAAGGGTTCTCGCTCCCAAGAGACACGCCCAAGTACAACGGCTCCGTGAAGCCGGAAGATTGGTTGATCGACTACTCCATAGCGGTTAGCATAGCAAACGACAATAGGCGCGTTGCCGTGAAGTACGTGCCCCTCATGCTGCAAGGCACGGCGCGGACCTGGCTCAACAGCCTCAAGCCATACAGCATCAACAGCTGGCTAGACTTCACAGAAGCCTTCGTCCGCAACTTCACCAGCACCTACAAGTGGGCTCCCAAGCCCAGACAGCTCTCCTTGTGCGTACAAGGCCCCGCCGAGTCCACTCGCGACTACCTCACGCGTTGGGCCGAGCTCCGCAACTCTTGCGAAGGGGTGCACGAGGTGCAAGCCATAGAATACTTCACTGCCGGGTGCCGAGAAGGCACCCTCCTCAAGCACAAGCTCCTCTGCGACGAGCCGACTACCCTCGACGAGCTTCTGGTCATAGCGGACAAGTACGCCACCGCCGACTCCTCAATGAAGACTGAGCTCCGGGTAGACGCGTCCGGAAAGGTACTCAACCCGGCGCCCAAGACGCCGGCTGGCGACTCCGGCCGACGCCCGCACCAGAACGACCACAAGCGCAAGGGCCCCGTGCCGCCCTCCACCAGTCGATAGGTGGCCACAGTCGAAGTCGAGCAGCCCAAGGGGCGGCCCGCACCCAAGAAGCAGAGGGGCGGCAAGCCGGCTTGGCAGCCGGCTTTCTCCTACGAGCAAACTCTTGACGCCCCATGCAAGTTCCACAGCGGCGCGAAGCTATCCAACCACACAACCCGGAAGTGCCACTGGCTCACCCGAATCTCCAAAGGCGAAGGGCTCGTGCCGCCTCCGCCTGCTGGTCCGCCGCCTCCGGCTCCGCAGCAGCCGGCCGCTCGGCCAGCAGTCGGAGCTGTGCATGATGAGTTCCCCGATGAGCATGCTGCCTATGTCGTCTTTACAAGCCATCCCAAAGACCGGCACGGCAGACGCCGAGAGCACCAGGAAGTCAATGCGGTCGCTACCAACCCCGCCGAGCACATGCACTGGTCAGAAAAGCCTATCAGCTAGAGCCGGGACGACCACCCAGAGGTGATGCCATCTCTCGGCTCTTATGCATTGGTTTTGGACTCCACCCTTGCAACGGACAGACGCGCCGCCCGTTTCTCCCGCGTGCTGATAGACGGCAGGAGCAGCATCAACATCCTATACCATGACACCCTGGAGAAGCTGAACGTCAAGACGAAGCAACTCATGCCTACTCGGACTGTGTTCCATGGCATTGTACCTGGCCTGGCCTGTGCCCCCATCGGCAAGATCAAGATTGATGTACTCTTTGGGGACAATGATCATTTCCGCCGGGAAGCGATCTAGTTTGAAGTGGTGGACCTGGAGAGCCCCTACCATGCATTGCTTGGCCGACCTGCCTTGGCCAGGTTCATGGCTGTTCCCTACTATGCTTACCTCAAGATGAAGATGCCGAGCGCCAAGGGCATCATCACCATAGCTGGCGATTACAAGAAATCTTCCGAGTGCGCAGCAGCCACCAGCCGGCTGGCCGAGTCCCTTGTGATTGCGAAGAAAAGATGTTGGACCGAGTCATGGCCATGGCCGGCAGACAGTCGGCCCTGTCCCCCGATCCCAAGGAGTGTGATGCCCAAGGATCTTTCCAGCCGGCCAAGGAGACGAAGAAGATACCTCTTGACCTCGAGCACCCAGAAAGGTTTGTCGTCATCGGGGCAAACCTAAACAGCAAATAGGAAGGCGAGCTCGCCGATTTCCTCCGTGAGAATCGGGACATCTTTGCATGGTCCCCTAAGGACATGCCGGGTGTTCCGAAGGAATTCGCCGAGCACAAGCTACACGTCCAAGAAGGCGCAAAACCAGTCAAACAACCCCTCCGCCGATTGTCGGAGGAGAAAAGAAGGATCGTAGGAGAAGAGATAGCCCGGCTTCTGGCGGCCGGCTTCATTATGGAAGTTTTCTTTCCAGAATGGCTCGCCAACCCGGTCCTCGTGCTAAAGAAGAACAACAAGTGGCGCATGTGCATAGACTACGCGAGCTCAACAAGGCCTGCCCCAAAGATCCCTTTGCCCTGCTAAGGATTGATCAAGTGATAGACTCCACGTCCGGATGCAAGCTGTTGAGTTTCTTGGATGCTTACTCAGGATACCACCAGATAAAGTTAGATCCGGCAGACCGCCTGAAGACCGCCTTCATCACGCCATTTGGAGCTTTCTACTACCTGACTATGACATTCGGCTTAAGAAATGCCGGTGCCACTTTTCAGCGTTGCATGCAGAAGTGCCTCCTCAAGCAGCTCGGCAGAAATGCCCACGTCTACATAGACGACATTGTGGTGAAGACGGAGAAGCGCGGCACCTTCCTAGAAGACCTCAAGGAAATATTTGAGAACCTGCGCCGGTTCCAGATCAAGCTCAACCCCGAGAAATGCGTGTTCGGAGTGCCAGCCGGCCAGCTCCTAGGCTTCCTGGTCTCCGAACGCGGCATCGAATACAACCCAGTAAAGATCAAGGCCATTGAGAGAATGGCGATTCCTACCAAACTTCGAGACGTCCAGAAGTTCACCGGGTGCTTGGCCTCCCTGAACCGCTTCATCAGCCGGCTCGGAGAGAAAGCTCTCCCCCTCTACCGCCTCATGAAGAAGACCAATCACTTCGAGTGGAATGACCAGGCCGACCAAGCCTTTCACGAGCTGAAGAGGATGCTGGCCACGCCGCCTGTCCTGGCGGCACCGACTGAGAAAGAGCCCATGCTCCTCTACATTGCTGCAACCAACCGGGTGGTTAGCACCGTCATCGTAGTCCAGCGCCCGGGGGGAGGGCCGAGCCCAGCCGGTCCAGAGGCCGGTGTACTATCTGAGTGAGGTGCTGTCTACCTCGGAGCGGAACTACCCGCACTACCAGAAGATGTGCTATGGCGTGTACTTCGCCGCCAAGAAGCTGAAGCCCTACTTCCAAGAGCACCCCATCATGGTCGTATGCACCGCCCCGCTTGCCGAGATCATAGGCAGCCGGGATGCATCCGGTCGGGTGGCGAAATGGGCCATCGAGCTGGCCCCCTACACGATCTTCTACCAGCCTCGCACCGCCATCAAGTCCCAAGCATTGGCCGACTTCCTCGTCGACTGGGCCGAGACCCAGTACCTGCCGCCAGCTCCCGACTCCACTCATTGGCGCATGCACTTCGACGGGTCCAAGATGTGCACCGGCTTGGGAGCCGGCGTCATCCTCACCTCTCCCAAAGGCGACAAGCTCAGATACACGCTGCAAATTCACTTTGCCGCCTCCAACAACGTGGCCGAGTACGAGGCGCTCATACACGGGCTCCGGCTTGCCAAAGAACTCGGCATTCGCCGGATCCTATGTTACGGCGACTCGGACTTGGTAGTCCAGCAATCATCCGGCGACTGGGATGCCAAGGACGCAAATATGGCAAGCTACCGCTTCCTCGTTCAGCAGATCAGCGGGTACTTTGAAGGATGCGAGTTCCTCCATGTACCACGAGCCGACAACGAGCCAGCGGATACCCTGGCTCGAATAGGCTCCACTCGGCAGGCAATACCAACCGGTGTCTCTCTGCAACGCCTCCTCAAGCCGTCTATCAAGCCGTCTCCAGAGTCCGATTCCATCTTCGTGCCGCCTGACCCCGACGCAGCCGGGTCCGGCTCGAAGAACCAAGCAGGTGACCCGGGGACTTCGTTAGTCGGCCCGGGGACGTCAGTAGGCGGCTCGGGGATTTCCGTAGTTACGCCCATCCCGGGAACTGCCACACCCGGCTCGGGGACTGCGGTAGTCGGCCCGGGGACTGCACCAACACAACAGCCGGCGGCCGACTCCAGCATTTCACCACCCAGCCCGCCCGCCCTGGTCGCGGTAGCCGTGTTGGCAATAGAAGAAGTCGCAGCTCCATCATGGGCCCAGCCCATCCTCAACTTCCTAATAAACCATGATCTACCGGCTGACGAAACAGAGGCAAGACAAGTCCAACGCCGAGCCAGAGCATACACAATCGTCAACAGGGAGCTCGTCAAGCGCAGTGTCACTGGAGTCTTCCAGCGATGCGTCGAGCAAGAGAAGGGCATTGCAATCCTCAGAGACATCCACCAAGGAGAATGTGGCCACCACGCGGCCTCAAGATCACTTGTCACCAAAGCCTTCCGCCATGGGTTCTTTTGGCCGACTGCTTTGGATGACGCCAAGGAATTAGTTAAACATTGCAAAGGGTGCCAACTCTTCAGCTCCAAGCAACACATGCCGGCTTCGGCACTCAAGACCATTCCCCTCACTTGGCCCTTCGCCGTGTGAGGACTGGACATGGTGGGCCCATTCAAGATGGCGCGCAGCGGCATGACTCATCTGCTTGTCGCTGTGGACAAATTCACCAAATGGATTGAGCCAAAGCCAATCAAGAAACTGAATGGGCCGACTGCCGTGACATTCATCGCAGATATAACAACTCGATACGGCGTGCCACACAGCATCATCACCGACAACGGCACGAATTTCGCCAAGAGAGCATTGGCACGTTTCTGCGCGACGCAGGGCATCCGGTTGGACTTAGCGTCCATTGCCCACCCGCAGTCAAACGGCCAAGTCGAGCGAGCCAACGGCCTCATCCTTTCCGGCATCAAGCCCCGACTGGTCGTACCACTGGAACATTCGGTCGGCTGTTGGCTCGATGAGCTGCCGGCCGTCCTCTGTAGTCTGCGCACTACCCCAAACAAGTCAACCGGCTTCACTCCTTTCTTCCTCGTGTATGGTGCCGAGGCGGTCATCCCAACCGACATCGAGTTCGACTCGCCTCAGGTAACCATGTACACGGAGGCGGAGGCCAAGGAAGCACGAGAAGACGGCGTCGACCTGCTGGAAGAGGGCCGGCTGTTAGCCCTCAGCCGGTCCGCCATCTACCAGCAGGGCTTGCGCCGCTACCACAGCCGGAAGGTCAGACCAAGATCTTTCCAAGAGGGCGACCTCGTGCTCCGGCTGATCCAGCGAACAGCCGGCCAGCACAAGCTCTCGGCCCCTTGGGAGGGCCCCTTCGTCATCAGCAGAGCTTTAGGCAACGACTCCTACTACCTGATCGACGCGCAGAAGCCGAAGGCACGAAAGAGAGACGACTCTGGCAAGGAGTCGGAACGACCATGGAACGCCAACCTCCTCCGAAGATTTTACAGTTGAAATGCAGTATGTATCACGCTAACTTTTGTACTAAGTACGAGACAATAGGCCCCCTGAGGAGAGCTCGGGGACTGCCATCTTTTATCTATGAATGAAGAGTATCATGCTTATGATCATGTCATTACATTCACTTTTTTCGTCCGGCACCGGGTTCAACTAGTCGGCCCGGGGACTGGCCGCCTTGAGTTATATTAGAAGTCCTACCCGCGGTCAGCCAAGTAGTGTGCCGGCACCCAAGCCTTCTCTTGCCAAAAGTCGCAGTTCGAAGAGCCGGCTGTCCGGCTGGCAAGAGTTAAAGGCAGGAAAGGACGCCCACATGAAAAACGGTTGGGACTAACGGACTAATATAACAAAAGCCGGTTTTTCTCCCACCACCGACCGACTACCAGAGTAGCCGGCCGGCCGGCTTTCATTCACCTCGCTTCAATTTAAGAAAGCTCGAGTACTTGCCTTCCCAAAAGGGGAAGGCGGCAAAGGAAACAGCCTAAGGATAAAAAGCATACGCGAATGGAAGCCAAACACACACACACGATCATATTTACACAAAAGACCTTCGAAAGGCCAACATTCAACATAGTTCGAATACACCCCCAGTGGGTGGAACTGCGCAAGTTTAATAAAAATTGTTCAAAGGGTAACAAGCAGGAAAAGCAAGGACGACAGGTTAAGCCAAGGGAGCGACTGGCGAGTTGGGCAGGTCGGTTGAGATGGCAGTGCTGGCTGGAGGAGTGGCCGGCTGGTGGACCTCGGCATGATCACCACCTCCCGCAGAGGGCGCGCTAGCCCTCGCCTCGTTCCTGGAGGCACGGTCAGGCTGAGGTTGGCTGGCCGCTTCACCGGCCGACTCGACGTCTTCGCCTTCCTCTCCTTCGTCATCTTCACCTTCATTGCTGGAAGCGATCTCCTCCGCCGAGTCCTCGCCCTCTGCCGGGTTCAGCCCGAACCATTCCTCCGGCTAGGCAACGCCGTCGTCATTTATCTCAGGAGCAAAGGTGTTGATGTCAGTGCACTCGGTGATCGTCGAGGTGCGCTGAGCGATAGCCGGCCGCACCTCCTCCATCTCCTCGTCGGCTTCCAGCCGCCAGGTGCGCAGCTGGTCCAGGTTCAGCCCGGGATACCAGGCTCGGACGAACTCCAGCGCCTGCCCAGCTCCAAGCCGGGCTGTCGATGCCTTCCAGGCCTCGAAGCGGCCAACCGCAACCTCCAGCCAGTCGGCAGTCCGACTCGGGGTGCGGGGAATCGTCTCACCTGGCCAGAGGGCGGCCAACACCTGCGCCCCGACGTACTGGAGGCGGCGGAGCATGCGGTGGGCCGGCTGCAGCCGGGCTTGGACCGCCAAGAGTTGCTCCTCAAGCGTCCAGCTCGCGTCCGGCGTGATTTCAGCCCCCGCCTGCCGGCGCACCTCGCGGTGGGCCTCGATGGTCTGGGTGGCAAGGACGGAGTAGCCAGGGAAGTAGTCTGCACAAAGAACAAAAAGCAGCACAAGTCACAACACAAATCAGGGGGCAAGGGGGCAGACAAGGAGTGACGAAGGCGGCTTACCATCGATCAGATCCTCAATCTGGCCGTAGCCCTCGCTCAGTGCTTGTTTTGCCTCAGCCCAGCCCGCCGCTTCGGTCTCGAACTCAGCTTTGAGGGCGTCCTCGTTGTCCTGCACCTTCTTCAGGGCCGCCTTGTGGTTCTCCTCCTGGTCGGCCAACTTCTTGGTCAAGCGGTCACGCTCCAGGACTAAGGCGTTGCACTCGGCTTCCTTAGCGCGAAGGGCGGCCTGGGCCCCGCTGAGCTGCTCCCTCAAGTCGGCATTGGCTCCTGCAAGCACGAAGACAAAGGAAAAATCAATAAGGAAGAAGTCGTCAGGGAAGATCTGACCCGACTGCTCAGCAGTCGGCCCGAATCTCAGGGACTACACCCAGTGGGTGCACTGACGCGCCCCCACAGGAGATGAACGAGACTAAGCACGCACTCCGGCTGTTGGTCAGGTCCTCCGTCTTCTGGCCCAGCTCCTGAGCCTAGGAGTTGAAGGCAGCAGCGCGGAGGTTATGGTATTCCTGGAAGATCAGACAGGATGCAAGAATAAGATTGTTGTCAGGACCTAGTAAGTTCCAAGCCGCCTGCTCAGCAGCCGACTCGGAACTCGGGGACTACACCCAGTGGGTGGGCTGACGCGCCCCCACGGAAGAAATCAAAAAAAGCAAAACAACCAAGGTTAGAAGGCTCACCCGGATGACTGCCCGCGTCGTGAGGAACTCTTGGGTATATTGCTGCAGTGAAGCGGCCTAGGCTTGAAGCCGGTTCTGGACCTCCTGGGCCGCCGTGTTCAGCTCGGTCGTCCCCCCGCTGGGCGTCCACTCGGATGTGCTGGCGCTGGCCGCCTCCAGGGCCTCCGCCGTCCGGCCGGCGCCCGGAGCTCTGTGCGGCTCCGACGCGGAGATAGCTCCCTCTACGCGCCGGCGAAATGCCGGCTGCACCTCAAGGCCGGCTCCTGCCTCTGGCTCGCCCCCGGCCGGCTGCTCTGGCGCCGCGGCTGGTCGGCCACCTTGGCCCGCTACAGTCGGCGCCGTCTACGGCGCCTCCTCCACGAAGACCACATGGTCCTCCCTCCTCTCCATCACCGGTGGATCTCGGTCAGCCTCCTCCGACGGGGGCACGGGGATGTCAGGGGCCACGGCGCGGAGGGGAACGACAAACTGCCGAGGCTGGTTGCGCGAGGCCTCCGCCTCCCTCTCCGCGGCCGCCGCCTCCGCCCGGGCCTTGGCCGCCGCGCCGGCCTGCTCCTTCGCCGCCTGGGCGGTCCTTCGCTCCGCCGCCTCCCGCTCCTCCCGTGCGTTCCGCTCCGTGGCCTCCATGAGGTCGGCGCGGGGATCCACGCGGCGGGAGCCTGAGGACCCTCCAGTCGGCCCGACTACGGAGCCGCCAGGACCTCGCTCGAGGGAAAGCGGTGCCCTGCCCAGCGAGCAAAGAAAAGTTTAGAAGAGCCTAAATCGAAGAAGACAACAAAAAATACAAGACGCTTTACACTTACGCGCCTGCGGCTGCTTCACCGCCTTGCGGAAGCGGGCCGCCTTCACGGTCGCCTCCTCCCGCTTGGTCGCCGCCGTGGAACTTTTGGACTTCTTCGGCCGGCTGCCGAAGTAGGTCGACACGGCCCGGCGTTTCTGCGCGCCGCCACGGGCAGTCGGCGCGGCAGATGGGCCCGTGCCTTGATGATCAGGCGCCGGCTGGCGGTGCGGAACGGCTTCGACCTCATCATCGTCCGCCCAGTCCTCAAGGCCGGCCCCGAGCCTCGCGCCGCCTGCCTCATCGCCTTCGACATCTTCCATGGCGGCCGCTCCCAGGTCCAGATCATCGACGTTGTCCACCGTGCGGTCCGGGAGGACCTGGCTCTCTACCCCTGCGGCCCCGGCCATCGGCAGAAGAAGAGGGTTCTACCGAGGGCAAACCAATCGATCAGAAGTCGGCCATCATGAGGCCGGCTACCAAAGGAAGAAAAGAAGAAAAACTTACAACAGGCAGGGGGTTGGCGCGAGAATACGGCCCCTTGCCGTGTCGCCAATCTTCGGCGAGCTTGCAGTTGGAGATGTAGTTCACCATGTAAGACACCTCGACATGAGGCATCTCCCTGGTGCTCAGCCGGCATGGGTCAAAGCGGACGCTCATCTGACAAATCATGTGGGGCCGGCCTTGGAGCGGAAGTATTCAGCGCTCCACGAAGGCGGCACCAGGTCGGCTCCGGTCAGGCCCTCCGACTAGATCATCACCCGGAGCCGGGCGACGGCTGCGTTCCCGGCCTGAGACAATGACCTGGCCCGGTAGCTCCACGAGGGTTGCCTCCCAGCCGGCGGGCCAGCTACGTAAGCCGGCAAGTTAACGAAGTCGCCTTGCTGGGTGACGTTCTTCACGTAAAAATAAGACTTCTGCCAGCGCTTCACTGACTGGATCAGTGGGATGGGCGGGAACGGATTGTTCTCGCCCGTCCGCCTCATGGTGATGAAGGCTCTGCAGGGGGTGGGCACGCCCGCGACAACGGTGCCGAGCTTGCACTGGAAGAATTCTCCCCAGAGCTCGAGAGTGGGGAGAACCCCAAGAAAGCCCTCGCACAGGGTGACGAAAGCCGACAGCAGCATCACCGTGTTGGGTGTGAGGTGATGCAGCTGGAGGTGGTAAAACTCAAGAAAGGCGCGAAGGAATCCGCTCGCCGGGAGGCCAAAGCCGCGCAGGCAGTGCGAGCGGAAGATTACCCGCTCGCCCACCTCTGGTGCCGGTGAAATCTCCCTCGCCGGCGCATGATGAACCTGCACGTAGTTCGCGCTCGGCAGACGCCGCGTCCGGCGGAGGAACTCAACATGGTCCTCCTGGACGTTGGAGTCGTCCCACGAGCTCGACAACTCCATGGGGGCGACGTGGCGAGGAACAATGCGAGACACGCCCGACCCCGCTATGGCGGGACCGAAGGAACCGAGAGGTCCAACGGCGGAGCGGCACGGTGATGGGTCGCTGCGGCGGTGGAAGGAAGGAGAAGGAAGGTGAGAAAGGGTGGAGCGAGGGAGAGCGTGCGAGCCTCTGCCGCTCCCTCTCCTCCCCCTACTTATAGACCCACGCGGCGGAACCGAGGGGGCTTGGTGTGGGGGAACGTGGGATCAACTGTGCCCACTCCCCCACGTCCCGCGATCATTGCGCACTGATGACGTGATGAAACCGCCGCAGGAAGGCGAGCGGTCCGTTGTGGGCCACAGAAGATCCGCGCTTGGGCCAGAGGCCTAGAAGTGGCGGGCCTGGGCCTGCAGCGGCGTCCCATCGCGCGCGTGCGTTGGCAGGTTTTCCTTGCCACGTGGCCCGCGGGGTGGCGCGCGGTCAGCTCGCAGGCCGACCCACGTTCCCGCTTACAAGATGCGGAGCTTTTCGAAGACGGCGTGCATAAGCAAAGCCGGCTCCTCAGGGTAGGAAGCTGACCAAGCTTCTCGTCCCTTTGACAGCCTTGAAGCTCAATCAGCTTCGGGGACTACTATCGGAGTAAATGACCACGGGTAGCCTAGCCGGCTCCCCCTGGCCCTTCTGAAAAAATTACGAGCCGATACGGCCCTCAAGAGTCCAAGACGTGGGGCCGCCTTCCCCTTGCTGGCTGTCTCCCAGGCCGACTATCGGAAGGCGGCCCGGCTTTAGCCCTCATGAAGAATACCACGGGAGGGCCGGCTCCAAGAAACCGGCCGCGAGAGGGCCGACTCCAAGAAGCCGGCTCCCACAAAGCGGTCAAGATCATACCCTCGAAGTCTGCATCCACATAACGGCGATGTGACGGGGCGTGGCTACAGTAAAGCCTGCCACCCCCGAATCCCGGAGCACGCCTGGCACAGTGCGCCGTACGGGGTGGCCATGACCCGTCCGGCGCGGCACTGTTGCCATGCTGACCCTGATGCCACCCACGACGGGCCGCCAGCGTGGCCCACGAGCGGTGGGCCCTTTCAGGCAGAGAGACACCTGAAGGCGGCCAGGCCTCCCCCAGTCGGCCTAAGACAGGGCCGGCTCCCCACAGCTGGCTTGCCCCCTCCCTCAAAGGAGACGCCCCATTAAGGAGACAAGACGCGGTGAGGCTACAACAATCGCCCGCCGGGCGGCGGCACTGTAGCCATGCCCACCTCGGCGAAGCCCTCGTCACCAGGATTGAAGCAACAATAACCAGCCACCGACAAGGCCATGACAGTGGGGCCTGCCTGTCGACCAAGGAGCCGGCAGCCGGCGGGACCCAGCAGCCGGCGCAGAAGCCGGTGAGCATAGACACAGACGGCTGGGGTCCAGACCCAGCTGGATTACCATTGTACCCCCGGGGGGTAGGCCTATATAAACCCCCCGGGGCACCCATGCAAAGGGTTGATCCAAGCTAGTTCTAGACACCACATAGAGAGGAGAGAAGAGCTAGTCGTGCCCTTCTTCTTCTTCTCGCCAAACAGCTCAAGGAGCATCTTGTAGCCACTTGTTCTTCTAGTGATCATGTGGAGACCCCGCAGAGCAGCAGTAGGGGTGTTATCTCCACGGAGAGCCCCGAAGCTGGGTAAGATTTGCCGGCGTGCATGTCTTTGCCTCATCCCGTTTCCAGGCACCGGCGACGTCTTACTGGCTCCCACAATGATAAGCCACCCGTTGGCATATGTCGCACCTACCACCCGACAAGCGCCCCGTACCGCCGCACTATGACCCCATGGCGGGTGCCCTGCCAGCAACCTCCGTGGTCAACACCAGCGGCATCCGTCCTGATCAAGTACCGAACGTACGGCACCTCTGCATTCAGCACACGTTCAGCTCGATGACATCCTCGCCTTCTTGATCCAGTAAGACGGGCGAAGTAGTAGATGAGTTCCAACAGCACGGCGCCATAGTGAAGGTGTTGGTGAAGAACAATCTTCGCAGGGCTTCGCCTAAGCATTATGAAAACTATGATGGAGGATAAACTAGAGGGGACGGGTTTGCTGGCACACGGCTTGGTGTTTCTTGATGTGTCTTGGGTGCTAGCCCTGCCCCTCTATTTATATGTTGAGTGATACATCTCCAACGTATCTATAATTTTTTATTGCTCCATGCTATATTATATTCTGTTTTGGACATTATTGGGTATTATACACTTTTATATTATTTTTGGGACTAACCTATTAACCGGAGGCCCAGCCCAGAATTGCTATTTTTTGCCTATTTCAGAGTTTCACAGAAAAAGAATATCAAACGGAGTCCAAACGGAATGAAACCTTCGGGAACGTGTTTTTTGGAACGAACGTGATCCAGAGGACTTGGACCCAACGTCAAGAAGTCAACCAGGAAGGCACAAGGTAGGGGCGTGCCTAACCCCCCCCCCCCAGGCATGCCGTCCACCCTCGTGGGGCCCACGTTGCTCCACCGACGTACTTCTTCCTCCTATATATACCTACGTACCACCAAACTACCAGATACGGAGCGAAAACCCTAATTCCACCGTCGTAACCTTTTGTACCCGTGAGATCCCATCTTGGGGCCTTTTCCGAAGCTCCGCCGGAGGGGGCATCGATCACGGAGGGCTTCTACATCAACACCATAGCCTCTCCGATGATGTGTGAGTAGTTTACCTCAGACCTTCGGTTCCATAGTTATTATCTAGATGGCTTCTTCTCTCTTTTTGGATCTCAATACAATGTTCTCTCCCCCTCTCTTGTGGAGATCTATTCGATGTAATCTTCTTTTGTGGTGTGTTTGTTGAGACCGGTGAATTGTGGGTTTATGATCAAGTTTATCTATGAACAATATTTGAATCTTCTCTGAATTCTTTTATGTATGATTGGTTATCTTTGCAAGTCTCTTAAAATTATCAGTCTGGTTTGGCCTACTAGATTGATCTTTCTTGCAATGGGTGAAGTGCTTAGCTTTGGGTTCAATCTTGCGGTGTCCTTTCCGAGTGACAGTAGGGGTAGCAAGGCATGTATTGTATTTTTGCCATCGAGGATAACAAGATGGGGTTTATATCATATTGCATGAGTTTATCCCTCTACATCATGTCATCTTACTTAAAGCGTTACTCTATTCTTTTGAACTTAATACTCTAGATGCAAGCTGGATAGCAGTTGATGTGTGGAGTAATAGTAGTAGATGCAGGCAGGAGTCGGTCTACTTGTCTCGGACGTGATGCCTATATACATGATCATACCTTGATATTCTCATAACTATGCTCAATTCTGTCAATTTCTCAACAGTAATTTGTTTACCCACCGTAATACTTATGCCCTCGAGAGAAGCCACTAGTGAAACCTATGGCCCCCGGGTCTATTTTCTATCATATTAATCTTCCGTCAACAAGCTATTTCTTGCACCATTTTTATTTCGCTTTATTTACTTTGCATCTTTATCATAAATACCAAAAATATTATCTTATCATATCTATCAGATCTCACTTTCGTAAGTGACTGTGAAGGGATTGACAACCCCTTTATTGCGTTGGTTGCGAGGATTTTATTTGTTTGTGTAGGTGCGAGGGACTCGTGCGTGGCCTCCTACTGGATTGATACCTTGGTTCTCAAAAACTGAGGGAAATACTTACGCTACTTTGCTGCATCACCCTTTCCTCTTCAAGGGAAAACTAAGCAGTGCTCAAGAGGTAGCAAGAAGGATTTCTGGCGCCGTTGCCGGGGAGTCTACGCAAAAGTCAACATACCAAGTACCCATCACAAACACTTATCTCCCGCATTACATTATTTGCCATTTGCCTCTCCTTTTCCTCTCCTCCGCTTCACCCTTGCCATTTTATTTGCCCTCTCTCTCTCCGTCCTCCTTCTCTTTCCCTATTTGCCTCTTTTTGCCCGTTTCTTGTTTGCTCGTGTGTTGGATTGCTTGCTTGTCGTTATGGCTAGTCCCCTATCTTCTCCGTTGTCTCCCGAAAATGAAGTTCTTAATTTTAAGCAAAGGGAAGGAGAAAATCTAAAAGACGCTTGGTATAGAATTTGCAATGCTCAAAATAGATCTACCAGGAAGCAATCTACATCCGTTCTTCTCCGCAATTTTTATGTAGGCGCTACTCCTTGGCACAGATATATCCTTGATACTATTACCGGAGGGAATTTCTTGGGTAACCATACTTTTGATTCTCATAATGCTATGATAGATTTGTTTGGCTCACCCCCTCTTTTGGTTAATGGAACTATGTTAACTTTGGAGCATGTAATGCAAAGACTTGGAATTATTGAAAATAAAGTTGCTACCGTAGAGTTAATTGAAAATTTGGATAAAAAGATCCACAACCAAATTACCCTATATGGATCTAAAGTAGGAGTCACTTTGAAAAATATTAAGGAGAAGGAACCCATAGGTAATGAAAGAATAAATCAGGATTCCACTAGAATCGATAAACTTGAGGGTATCATTACCAACTTGGGAACCGCTTTTTATTCTGTAAAGAATAATCCAAGTCCTCCAACTAAAATTGCCAAGCTTATGTATGTTCCTAAAAATAAGGGTGAATCCTCTAGCAAGGAAACTGCGGATCTCAAATCTATAAGTATTCATCCCAATCTTTTTGCTATCATTAAGGAACCATTTTCTACAAATGATTTTTTTATTTTGTGCCTAGAAGTTTGATAATTAATAAAAAATAAGAAACTCCTAAGGGTGATAGATGTCTCATTAAAAAATTGCCAACAAAAGATGGCAATACCTAGATCTATCTTCGGTTTTTTGCCTAGCTAGGGGCGTTAACCGATAGCGCTTGTTGGGAGGCAACCCAATTTTATTTTTATTCATTTCTTTTTACTCCTGTTTAGTAATAAATAATTTATCTAGCCTCTGTTTTGGTTGTGTTTTTTATTTTAATTAGTGTTTGTGCCAAGTAGAACCGTTGGGAAGACTTGGGGAGAGTCTTTTTGATCTTTCTGTAAAAACAGAAACTTTAGCGCTCATGAGAATTGCTACCATTTTTACTTGGAAAGTGATATTTAGTTAATTCTTTTTTAATATGATTAATAGATAAATTACTCACGTCCAGCAATTTATTTTAGAATTTTTGGGATTCCAGAACTTGCGTTAGCTATAGATTACTACAGACTGTTCTGTTTTTGACAGATTCTGTTTTTCGTGTGTTGTTTGCTTATTTTGATGAATCTATGGCTAGTAAAATAGTTTATAAACCATAGAGAAGTTTTAATACAGTAGGTTTAACACCAATATAAATAAATAATGAGTTCATTACAGTACCTTGAAGTGGTGTTTTTTTTTTCTTTCGCTAACGGAGCTCACGAGATTTTCTATTTTGAGTTTTGTGTTGTGAAGTTTTCAAGTTTTGGGTAAAAGATTTGATGGATTATGGAACAAGGAGTGGAAAGAGCCTAAGATTGGGGATGCCCATGACACCCCAAGATAATATAAGGAAACCTAAAAGCCAAAGCTTGGGGATGCCCCAGAAGGCATCCCCTCTTTCGTCTACTTCCATCGGTAACTTTACTTGGAGCTATATTTTTATTCACCACATGATATGTTTTTGCTTGGAGCGTCTTGTATTATTTGAGTATTTATTTGTTAGTTTACCACAATCATATTTTCTGTACACACCTTTTGGGAAAAACACACATGATTTGAAAATTATTAGAATACTCTATGTGCTTCACTTATATCTTTTGAGTTATATAGTTTTTGCTCTAGTGCTTCACTTATATCTTTTAGAGCACGGTGGTGGATTTGTTTCATAGAAACTATTATTCTCTCATGCTTCACTTATATTATTTTGAGAGTCTTAAATAGCATGGTAATGTTCTTAAATTGGAAAATTAATCCTAATATGCTAGGCATTCAGATTAGTAAAACAAAATTTCTTATGAGTGTGTTGAATACTAAGAGAAGTTTGATACTTGATAATTGTTTTGAGATATGGAGATGGTGGTATGAGAGTCATGCTAGTTGAGTAGTTGTGAATTTGAGAAATACTTGTGTTAAAGTTTGTGATTCCTGTAGCATGCATGTATGGTGAACCGTTATGTGATGAAGTCGGAGCATGATTTATTTATTGATTGTCTTCCTTATGAGTGGCGGTCAAGGACGAGCGATGGTCTTTTCCTACCAATCTATCCCCCTAGGAGCATGCGCGTAATACTTTGTTTCGATAACTAATAGATTTTTGCAATAAGTATGTGAGTTCTTTATGACTAATGTTGAGTCCATGGATTATACGCACTCTCACCCTTCCACCATTGCTAGCCTCCCTAATACCGCGCATTTTTCGCTGGTATCATACACCCACCATATACCTTCCTCAAAACAGCCACATACCTACCTATCATGGCATTTCCATAACCATTCCGAGATATATTGCCATGCAACTTTCCACCGTTCCGTTTACTATGACACCCTCCATCATTGTCATATTGCTTTGCATGATCACGTAGTTGACATTGTATTTGTGGCAAAGCCACCGTTCATAATTTTTTCATACTATGTCACTCTTGATTCATTGCATATCCTGGTACACCGCCGGAGGCATTCACATAGAGTCATATTTTGTTCTAAGTATTGAGTTGTAATTTTTGAGTTGTAAGTAAATAAAAGTATGATGATCATCATTTTTAGAGCATTGTCCCAAGTGAGGAAAGGGTGATGGAGACTATGCTTCCCCCACAAGTTGGGATGAGACTCTGGACTAAATAAAAAAAAGAGGCCATAAAAAAAGAGAAAAGGCCCAAACAAAAAAAAGAGAGAAAAAGAGAGAAGGGACAATGCTACTATCCTTTTACCACACTTGTGCTTCAAAGTAGCACCATGATCTTCATGATAGAGAGTCTCCTATGATAGCACTTTCATATACTAGTGGGAATTTTTCATTATAGAACTTGGCTTGTATATTCGAATGATGGGCTTCCTCAAAAATCCCTAGGTCTTCGTGAGCAAGCGACTTGGATGCACACCCACTTAGTTCCTTTTGTTGAGCTTTCATATACTCATAGCTCTAGTGCATCCGTTGCATGGCAATCCCTACTCACTCACATTGATATCTATTAATGGGCATCTCCATAGCCCGTTGATACGCCTAGTTGATATGAGACTATCTTCTCCCTTTTTGTCTTGTCCACAACCACCATTCTATTCCACATATAGTGCTATGTCCATGGCTCACGCTCATGTATTGCGTGAAGATTGAAAAAGTTTGAGAACACCAAAAGTATGAAACAATTGCTTGGCTTGTCATCGGGGTTGTGCATGATTTAAATACTTTGTGTGGTGAAGATAGAGCATAGCCAGACTATATGATTTTTTAGGGATAACTTTCTTTGGCCATGTTATTTTGAGAAGACATAGTTGCTTAGTTAGTGTGCTTGAAGTATTATTATTTTTATGTAAATATTAAACTTTTGTCTTGAATCTTTAGGATCTGAATATTAATACCACAATTAAGAGAATTACATTGAAATTATGCCAAGTAGCATTCCACATCAAAAATTCTGTTTTTATCATTTACCTACTCGAGGACGAGCGGGAATTAACTTTGGGGATGCTTGATACGTCTCCAATGTATCTATAATTTTCGATTGTTCCATGCTATATTATATTCTGTTTTGGACATTATTGGGCTTTATTATACACTTCTATATTATTTTTGGGACTAACCTATTAACCGGAGGCCCAGCCAAGAATTGTTGTTTTTTGCCTATTTCAGAGTTTCGCAGGAAAAGAATATCAAACGGAGTCCAAACGGAATGAAACCTTCGGGAACGTGATTTTTGGAATGAACATGATCCAGAGGACTTGGACCCTACGTCAAGAAAGCAACCAGGAAGGCACGAGGCAGGAGGC
>NC_041390.1:454848008-454868925 GCF_002162155.2 Triticum dicoccoides | reverse complement strand
TGCTCCACCGACATACTTCTTCCTCCTATATATACCTATGTACCCCCAAACTACTAGATACGGAGCCAAAACCCTAATTCCACCACCGCAACCTTCTGTACCCGTGAGATCCCATCTTGGGGCCTTTTCCGGAGCTCCGCCGGAGGGGGCATCGATCACGGAGGGCTTCTACATCAACACCATAGCCTCTCCGATGATGTGTGAGTAGTTTACCTCAGAACTTGGGGTCCATAGTTATTTGCTAGATGGATTCTTCTCCCTTTTTGGATCTCAAACAATGTTCTCCCCCTCTCTTGTGGAGATCTATTCGATGTAATCTTCTTTTGCGGTCTGTTTGTTGAGACCGATGAATTGTGGGTTTATGATCAAGTTTATCTATGAACAATATTTGAATATTCTCTGAATTCTTTTATGTATGATTGCTTATCTTTGCAAGTCTCTTTGAATTATCAGTTTGGTTTGGCCTACTGCTACCTCTTGAGCACTTGCATTGGTTTTCCCTTAAAGAGGAAAGGGTGGTGCAGCAAAGTAGCGTAAGTATTTCCCTCAGTTTTTGAGAACCAAGGTATCAATCCAGTAGGAGGCTACACGCGAGTCCCTCGCACCTACACAAAACAAATAAATCCTTGCAACCAATGCGATAAGGGGTTGTCAATTCCTACACGGTCACTTACAAGAGTGAGATCTGATAGATATTATAAGATAATATTTTCGGTATTTTTATGATAAAGATGCAAAGTAAAATAAAAGTAAGGAAAATAACTAAGTATTGGAAGATTAATATGATGAAGATAGACCCGGGGGCCATCCGTTTCACTAGTGGCTTCTCTCAAGAGCATAAGTATTCTACAGTGGGTGAACAAATTACTGTTGAGCAATTGATAGAATTGAGCATAGTTATGAGAATATCTAGGTATGATCATGTATATAGGCATCATGTCCAAGAGAAGTAGACCGACTCCTACCTGCATCTACTAATATTACTCCACACATTGACCGCTATCCAGCATGCATCTAGAGTATTAAGTTCAAGAGAACAGAGTAACGCTTTAAGCAAGATGGCATGGTGTAGAGGGATAAACTCATGCAATATGATGAAAACTCCATCTTGTTATCCTCGATGGAAATAATACAATATGTGCCTTGCTGCCCCTACTGTCACTGGGAAAGGACACCACCAGATTGAACCCAAAGCTAAGCACTTCTCCCATTGCAAGAAAGATCAATCTAGTAGGCCAAACCAAACTGATAATTCGAAGAGACTTGCAAAGATAACCAATCATACATAAAAGAATTCAGAGAAGATTCAAATATTGTTCATAGATAAATTTGATCATAAACCCACAATTCATCGGCCTCAACAAACACACCGCAAAAGAAGATTACATCGAATAGATCTCCATAAGAGAGGGGGAGAACTTTGTATTGAGATCCAAAAAGAGAGAAGAATCCATCTAGCTAATAACTATGGACCCGAAGGTCTGAGGTAAACTACTCAAACTTCATCGGAGAGGCTATGGTGTTGATGTAGAAGCCCTCCATGATCGATGCCCCCTCCGGCGGAGCTCCGAATAGGCCCCAAGATGGGATCTCGTGGATACAGAAAGTTACAGCGGTGGAATTAGGGTTTTGGCTCCGTATCTGATCGTTTGGGGTTCGTAGGTATATATAGGAGGAAGAAATACGTCGGTGAAGCAACAGGGGGCCCACGAGGGTGGAGGGCGTGCCTGGGGGGTAGGCACGCTCCCTACCTCGTGGCCTCCCTGTTGGTTTCTTGACGTAGGGTCCAAGTCTCCTGGATCATATTCGGTGAGAAAATCACGTTCCCGAAGGTTTCATTCCGTTTGGACTCCGTTTGATATTCCTTTTCTTCGAAACCCTAAAATAGGCAACAAAAAAAGCAATTCTGGGCTGGGCCTCCGGTTAATAGGTTAGTCCCAAAAATAATATAAAAGTGTATAATAAAGCCCAATAATGTCCAAAACAGTAGATAATATAGCATGGAGCAATCAAAAATTATAGATACGTTGGAGACGTATCAAGCATACCCAAGCTTAATTCCTGCTCGTCCTCGAGTAGGTAAATGATAAAAACAGAATTTTTGATGTGGAATGCTACTTGGCATATTTTCAATGTAATTCTTCTTAATTGTGGTATTAATATTCAGATCCAAAAGATTCAAGAAAAAACTTCAATATTGACATAAAATAATAATACTTCAAGCATACTAACTAAGCCATTATGTCTTCTCAAAATAACATGGCCAAAGAAATTTATCCCTACAAAATCATATAGCCTAGCTATGCTCTATCTTCACCACAGAAAGTATTTAAATCATGCACAACCCCGATGACAAGCCAAGCAATTGTTTCATACTTTTGACATTCTCAAAACTCTTTCAATCTTCACGGAATACATGAGCTTGAGCCATGGACATAGCACTTTAGGTGGAATAGAATGGTGGTTGTGGAGGAGACAAAAAGGGAGAATATAGTCTCACATCGACTAGGCGTATCAATGGGCTATGGAGATGCCCATCAATAGATACCAATGTGAGTGAGTAGGGGTTGCCATGCAACGAATGCACTAGAGCTATAAGTATATGAAAGCTCAAAAAGAAACTAAGTTGGTGTGCATCCAACTTGCTTGCTCACGAAGACGTAGGGCATTTTGAGGAAGCCCATCATTGGAATATACAAGCCAAGTTCTATAATGAAAAATGCCCACTAGTATGTGAAGGTGATAACAAAGGAGACTCTCTACTATGAAGATCATGGTGCTACTTTGAAGCACAAGTGTGGTAAAAGGATAGTAGCATTGTCCCTTCTCTCTTTTTCTCTCATTTTCTATTTATTTGGGCCTTTCTCTTTTTATGGCCTCTTTTTTTCGTCCGGAGTCTCATGCCGACTTGTGGGGGAATCATAGTCTCCATCATCCTTTCCTCACTTGGGACAATGCTCTAACAATGATGATCATCACACTTTTATTTTCTTACAACTCAAGAATTACAACTCGATACTTAGAATAAGATATGACTCTATATGAATGCCTCCGATGGTGTACCGGGATATGCAATGACTCATGAGTGACATGTATTAAAGAATTATGGACGGTGGCTTTGCCACAAATACAATGTCAACTACATGATCATGCAAAGCAATATGACAATGATGGAGCGTGTCATAATAAACGAAACGGTGGAAAGTTGCATGGCAATATATCTCGGAATGGCTATGGAAATTCCACGATAGGTAGGTATGGTGGCTGTTTTGAGGAAGGTATATGGTGGGTGTATGATACCGGCGAAAGGTGCGCGGTATTAGAGAGGCTAGCAATGGTGGAAGGGTGAGAGTGTGTATAATCCATGGACTCAACATTAGTCATAAAGAACTCATATACTTATTGCAAAAATCTACAAGTTATCAAAGCAAAGTATTACGCACATGCTCTTAGGGGGATAGATTGGTAGGAAAAGACCATGGCTCGTCCCCGACCGCCACTCATAAGGAAGACAATCAATAAATAAATCATGCTCCGACTTCATCACATAACGGTTCACCATACGTGCATGCTACGGGAATCATAAACTTTAACACAAGTATTTCTCAAATTCACAACTACTCAACTAGCATGACTCTAATATCACCATCTCCACATCTCAAAATAATTATCAAGTATCAAACTTCTCATAGTATTCAACACACTCATAAGAGAATTTTATTATTAATCTTGTATACCTAGCATATTGGGATTATTTAAGTAAATTACCATGCTATTTAAGACTCTCAAAATAATCTAAGTGAAGCATGAGAGATCAATAGTTTCAATAAAAGAAATCCACCACCGTGCTCTAAAAGATATAAGTGAAGTACTAGAGCAAAACTATATAACTCAAAAGATATAAGTGAAGCACATAGAGTATTCTAATAATTTCCGAATCATGTGTGTCTCTCTCAAAAGTTGTGTACAGAAAAGATGATTGTGGTAAACTAAAAAGCAAAGACTCAAATCATACAAGACGCTCCAAGCAAAACACATATCATGTGGTGAATAAAAATATAGCTCCAAGTAAAGTTACCGATAGAAGTAGACGAAAGAGGGGATACCTGTCGGGGCATCCCCAAGCTTTGGCTTTTAGGTGTCCTTAGATTATCTTGGGGGTGCCATGGGCATCCCCAAGATTAGGCTCTTGCCACTCCTTGTTCCATAATCCAGCAAATCTTTACCCAAAACTTGAAAACTTCACAACACAAAACTTAAAGTAGAAAATCTCGTGAGCTCCGTTAGCAAAAGAAAACAAAAGACCACTTCAAGGTACTGTAATTAACTCATTCTTTATTTATATTGGTGTTAAACCTACTATATTCCAACTTCTCTATGGTTTATAAACTATTTTAGTAGCCATAGATTCATCAAAATAAGCAAACAACACACGAAAAACAGAATCTGTCAAAAACAGAACATTCTGTAGTAATCTGTAGCTACAGAAAGATCTGAAACCCCAAAAATTCTAAAATAAATTTCTGGACGTGAGTAACTTATCTATTAATCATCTGAAAAAATAATTAACTAAATATAACTTTTCAAATAAAAATGGCAGTAGTTCTCGTGAGCGCTAAAGTTTCTGTTTTTTACAGCAAGATTAACAAGACTTTCCCCAAGTCTTCCCAACGGTTCTACTTGGCACAAACACTAATTGAACACAAAAAACACAAACAAAACAGAGGATAGACAGATTATTTATTACTAAACAGGAGAAAAAAGTAAGGAATAAACATAAAATTGGGTTGCCTCCCAACAAGCGCTATCGTTTAACGCCCCTAGCTAGGCATAAAAAGCAAGGATAGATCTAGGTATTGGCATATTTTGTCTGAGGAAAGAAAAGAGCAAATTTGCTATCTATAGAATTAATCCTTCTATTTTGATGAAGCACATGGCTATTAATGGTAGAGGAAAGATTAAGTATGTTACAGAAATTTGTATCTAGGCTAACCTTTATCTCTTTAATAGATTCGTTTTGGTAAGAGAGCAAAAGAGATGTAGATTCAACTTTCTCATTCTTGGGGTGCCCAAATATGGTTTTCATTTTTTCATACGTGTCTACGACATCCCCTTCAAGAAAACCTTCTTCAAATATAGAATCTAAGACATGCTTAAAAGAAGAACGAAGGGCAATATAAAAGCTTTTTAAGTAAACTTCAATTTGGTATTGAGGCACATAGCTAGCCCTGATCCTTAATAGTCTATGCCAAGCATCTTTCAAAGATTCATCAAGTAAATAATGAAAAATTCCAGAATCATCTTCATCAAAATTATTAAGATTCTCATTGATAATTCCGGTAGGTTTTTCCATAGTATCCTTATTTATGAGCTTAGCGAGAATAGAAGGGTTGTCCAAAGTACTAAAACTCTGGAGAGAACCCCCAACCCTTTTTGACTCAGACATGGTGGAAGAAAGGCGAGCGAAAAGAAGAGAGGGCAAATAAAACGGCAAGGGTGAAGTGGGGGAGAGGAAAACGAGAGGAAAATGGCAAATAATGTAATGTGGGAGATAAGGGTTTGTGATGGGTACTTGGTATGTTGACTTTTGCGTAGACCTCCCCGGCAACGGCGCCAGAAATCCTTCTTGCTACCTCTTGAGAACTTGCGTTGGTTTTCCCTTGAAGAGGAAAGAGTGGTGCAGCAAAGTAGCGTAAGTATTTCCCTTAGTTTTTGAGAACCAAGGTATCAATCCAGTAGGAGGCTACGCGCGAGTCCCTTGCACCTACACAAAACAAATAAATCCTCACAACCAACGCGATAAGGGGTTGTCAATCCCTACCTGGTCACTTACGAGAGTGAGATCTGATAGATATGATAAGATAATAGTTTTGGTATTTTTATGATAAAGATGCAAAGTAAAATAAAAGTAAGGAAAATAACTAAGTATTGGAAGATTAATATGATGAAGATAGTGTTGGGTTTCGTAGTAATTTCAAAAAAATTCCTACGCACACGCAAGATCATGGCCACCTTGGGCTGCCCCTTTCTCCTTTCCACTAAAGCCCATTAAGGCCCATATGGCTCCCGGGGGGTTCCGGTAACCTCCCGGTACTCCGGTAAAATCCCGATTTCACCCGGAACACTTCCGATGTCCAAATATAGGCTTCCAATATATCAATCTTTATGTCTCGACCATTTCGAGACTCCTCGTCATGTCCGTGATCACATCCGGGACTCTGAACAACCTTCGGTACATCAAAAAGCATAAACTCATAATACAACTGTCAGCGTAACCTTAAGCGTGCGGACCCTACGGGTTCGAGAACAATGTAGACATGACCGAGACACGTCTCCGGTCAATAACCAATAGAGGGACCTGGATGCCCATATTGGCTCCTACATATTCTACGAAGATCTTTATCGGTCAGACCGCATAACAACATACGTTGTTCCCTTTGTCATCGGTATGTTACTTGCCCGAGATTCGATCGTGGGTATCCAATACCTAGTTCAATCTCGTTACTGGCAAGTCTCTTTACTCGTTCTGTAATACATCATCCCGTAACTAACTCATTAGTTGCAATGCTTGCAAGGCTTATGTGATGTGCATTACAGAGAGGGCCCAGAGATACCTCTCCGACAATCGGAGTGACAAAACCTAATCTCGAAATACGCCAACCCAACATGTACCTTTGGAGACACCTGTAGTACTTCTTTATAATCACCCAGTTACGTTGTGACGTTTGGTAGTACCCAAAGTGTTCCTCCGGTAAACGGGAGTTGCATAATCTCATAGTTACAGGAACATGTATAAGTCATGAAGAAAGCAATAGCAACATACTAAACGATCGGGTGCTAAGCTAATGGAATGGGTCATGTCAATCAGATCATTCTCTTAATGATGTGATCCCGTTAATCAAATAACAACTCATTATTCATGGTTAGGAAACATAACCATCTTTGATTAACGAGCTAGTCAAGTAGAGGCATACTAGTGACACTTTGTTTGTCTATGTATTCACACATGTATTATGTTTCCGGTTAATACAATTCTAGCATGAATAATAAACATTTATCATGATTATAAGGAAATAAATAATAACTTTATTATTGCCTCTAGGGCATATTTCCTTCAGTCTCCCACTTGCACTAGAGTCAATAATCTAGATTACACCGTAATGATTCTAACACCCATGGAGCCTTGGTGCTGATCATGTTTTGCTCGTGGAAGAGGCTTAGTCAACGGGTCTGCAACATTCAGATCCGTATGTATCTTGCAAATCTCTATGTCTCCCACCTGGACTAGATCCCGGATGGAATTGAAGCGTCTCTTGATGTGCTTGGTTCTCTTGTGAAATCTGGATTCCTTTGCCAAGGCAATTGCACCAGTATTGTCACAAAAGATTTTCATTGGACCCGATGCACTAGGTATGACACCCAGATCGGATATGAACTCCTTCATCCAGACTCCTTCGTTCGCTGCTTCTGAAGCAGCTATGTACTCCGCTTCACATGTAGATCCCGCTATGACGCTTTGTTTAGAACTGCACCAACTGACAGATCCACCGTTTAATGTAAACACGTATCCGGTTTGCGATTTAGAATCGTCCGGATCAGTGTCAAAGCTTGCATCAACGTAACCTTTTACGATGAGCTCTTTGTCACCTCCATATACGAGAAACATATCATTAGTCCTTTTCAGGTATTTCAGGATGTTCTTGACCGCTGTCCAGTGATCCACTCCTGGATTACTTTGGTACCTCCCTGCTAGACTTATAGAAAGGCACACATCGGGTCTGGTACACAGCATTGCATGCATGATAGATCCTATGGCTGATGCATAGGGAACATCTTTCATATTCTCTCTATCTTCTGCAGTGGTCGGGCATTGAGTCTTACTCAACTTCACACCTTGTAACACAGGCAAGAATCCTTTCTTTGCTTGATCCATTTTGAACTTCTTCAAAATTTTGTCAAGGTATGTTGTTTGTGAAAGTCCAATTAAGCGTCTTGATCTATCTCTATAGATCTTTATGCCTAATATGTAAGCAGCTTCACCGAGGTCTTTCATTGAAAAACTCTTATTCAAGTATCCCCTTTATGCTATCCAGAAATTCTATATCATTTCCAATTAGTAATATTTCATCCACATATAATATTAGAAATGCTACAGAGCTCCCACTCACTTTCTTGTAAATACAGGCTTCTCCAAAAGTCTGTATAAAACCAAATGCTTTGATCACACTATCAAAGCGTTTATTCCAACTCCGAGAGGCTTGCACCAGTCCATAAATGGATCGCTGGAGCTTGCACACTTTGTTAGCTCCTTTTGGATCGACAAAACCTTCTGGTTGCATCATATACAACTCTTCTTCCAGAAATCCATTCAGGAATGCAGTTTTGACATCCATTTGCCAAATTTCATAATCATAAAATGCGGCAATTGCTAACATGATTCGGACAGACTTAAGCATCGCTACAGGCGAGAAGGTCTCATCGTAGTCAATCCCTTGAACTTGCCGAAAACCTTTCGCGACAAGTCAAGCTTTGTAGATAGTAATATTACCGTCAGCGTCAGTCTTCTTCTTGAAGATCCATTTATTCTCAATTGCTTGCCGATCATTGGGCAAATCAACCAAAGTCCATACTTTGTTCTCATACATGGATCCCATCTCAGATTTCATGGCTTCAAGCCACTTTGCGGAATCTGGGCTCACCATCGCTTCTTCATAGTTCGTAGGTTCATCATGATCTAGTAGCATGACCTCCAGAACAGGATTACCGTACCACTCTGGCGCGGATCTCACTCTGGTTGATCTACGAGGTTCAGTAGTATCTTGATCTGAAGTTTCATGATCATTATCATTAGCTTCCTCACTAACTGGTGTAGGTGTCACTGGAACAGTTTTCTATGATGTACTACTTTCCAGTAAGGGAGCAGGTACAGTTACCTCGTCAAGTTCTACTTTCCTCCCACTCACTTCTTTCGATAGAAACTCCTTCTTTAGAAAGTTTCCGAATTTAGCAACAAAAGTCTTGCCTTCGGATCTGTGATAGAAGGTGTATCCAATAGTTTCCTTTGGATATCCTATGAAGACACATTTCTCCGATTTGGGTTCGAGCTTATCAGGTTGAAGCTTTTTCACATAAGAATCGCAGCCCCAAACTTTCAGAAACGACAACTTTGGTTTCTTGCCAAACCATAGTTCATAAGGCGTCGTCTCAACGGATTTTGATGGTGCCCTATTTAACGTGAATGCGGTCGTCTCTAGAGTGTATCCCCAAAACGATAGCGGTAAATCAGTAAGAGACATCATAGATCGCACCATATCTAGTAAAGTACGATTACGACGTTCGGACACACCATTACGCTGTGGTGTTCCGGGTGGCGTGAGTTGCGAAACTATTCCACAATTTTTCAAATGTACACCAAACTCGTAACTCAAATATTCTCCTCCACGATCAGATCGTAGAAACTTTATTTTCTTGTTACGATGATTTTCAACTTCACTCTGAAATTCCTTGAACTTTTCAAATGTTTCAGACTTATGTTTCATTAAGTAGATATACCCATATCTGCTTAAATCATCTGTGAAGGTGAGAAAATAACGATATCCGCCACGAGCCTCAATATTCATCGGACCACATACATCTGTATGTATGATTTCCAACAAATTTGTTGCTCTCTCCATAGTACCGGAGAACGGCGTTTTGGTCATCTTGCCCATGAGGCACGGTTCGCAAGTACCAAGTGATTCATAATCAAGTGGTTCCAAAAGTCCATCAGAATGGAGTTTCTTCATGCGCTTTACACCGATATGACCTAAACGGCAGTGCCACAAATAAGTTGCACTTTCATTATCAACTCTACATCTTTTGGCTTCAACATTATGAATATGTGTGTTACTACTATCGAGATCCAACAAGAATAGACCACTCTTCAAGGGTGCATGACCATAAAAGATATTACTCATATAAATAGAAAAACCATTATTCTCTGATTTAAATGAATAACCGTCTCGCATCAAACAAGATCCAGATATAATGTTCATGCTTAACGCTGGCACCAAATAACAATTATTTAGGTCTAATACTAATCCCGAAGGTAGATGTAGAGGTAGTGTGCCGACTGCGATCACATCGACTTTGGAACCGTTTCCCACGCGCATCGTCACCTCGTCCTTAACCAATTTTCGCTTGATCCGTAGTCCCTGTTTCGAGTTGCAAATATTAGCAACAGAACCAGTATCAAATACCCAGGTGCTACTGCGAGCATTAGTAAGGTACACATCAATAACATGTATATCACATATACCTTTGTTCACCTTGCCATCCTTCTTCTCCGCCAAATACTTGGGGCAGTTCCGCTTCCAGTGACCAGTCTGCTTGCAATAGAAGCACTCAGTTTCAGGCTTAGGTCCAGGTTTGGGTTTCTTCTCTTGAGCAGCAACTTGCTTGCCGTTCTTTTTGAAGTTCCCCTTCTTCTTCCCTTTGCCCTTTTTCTTGAAACTAGTGGTCTTGTTGACCATCAACACTTGATGCTCCTTCTTGATTTCTACCTCCGCAGCTTTCAGCATCGCGAAGAGCTCGGGAATAGTCTTGTTCATCCCTTGCGTATTATAGTTCATCACGAAGCTCTTGTAGCTTGGTGGCAGTGATTGAAGAATTCTGTCAATGACGCTATCATCTGGAAGATTAACTCCCAATTAAATCAAGTGATTATTATACCCAGACATTTTGAGTATATGCTCACTGACAGAACTGTTCTCCTCCATCTTGCAGCTATAGAACTTATTGGAGACTTCATATCTCTCAATCCCGGCATTTGCTTGAAATATTAACTTCAACTCCTGAAACATCTCATATGCTCCATGACGTTCAAAACGTCGTTGAAGTCCCGATTCTAAGCCGTAAAGCATGGCACACTAAAAAATCGAGTAGTCATCAGCTTTGCTCTGCCAGACGTTCATAACATCCGGCGTTGCTCCTGCAGCAGGCGTGGTACCCAGCGGTGCTTCCAGGACGTAATTCTTCTGTGCAGCAATGAGGATAATCCTCAAGTTACGGACCCAGTCCGTGTAATTGCTACCATCATCTTTCAACTTTGCTTTCTCAAGGAACGCATTAAAATTCAACGGAACAACAGCACGAGCCATCTATCTACAATCAAACATAAACAAGCAAGATACTAATCAGGTACTAAGTTTCATGATAAATTTAAGTTCAGTTAATCAAGTTAATTAAAGAACTCCCACTTAGATAGACATCCCTCTAATCCTCTAAGTGATTACGTGATCCAAATCAACTAAACCATAACCGATCATCACGTGAGATGGAGTAGTTTTCAATGGTGAACATCGTTATGTTGATCATATCTACTATATGATTCACGCTCGACCTTTCGGTCTCTGTGTTCCGAGGCCATATCTGTATATGCTTGGCTCGTCAAGTATAACCTGAGTATTCCGCGTGTGCAACTGTTTTGCACCCGTTGTATTTGAACGTAGAACCTATCACACCCGATCATCACGTGGTGTCTCAGCATGAAGAACTTTCGCAACGGTGCATACTTAGGGAGAACACTTCTTGATAATTTAGTGAGAGATCATCTTATAATGATACCGTCAATCAAAGCAAGATAAGATGCATAAAAGGATAAACATCACATGCAATCAATATAAGTGATATGATATGGCCATCATCATCTTGTGCTTGTGATCTCCATCTCCGAAGCACCGTCGTGATCACCATCGTCGCCGGCGTGACACCTTGATCTCCATCGTAGCATCGTTGTCGTCTCGCCAAGCTTATGCTTCCACGACTATCACTACCGCTTAGTAATAAAGTAAAGCATTACATCGCGATTTCATTGCATACAATAAAACGACAACCATAAGGCTCCTGCCAGTTGCCGATAACTCGGTTACAAAACATGATCATCTCATACAATAAAATTCAGCATCATGTCTTGACCATATCACATCACAACATGCCCTGCAAAAACAAGTTAGACGTCCTCTACATTGTTGTTGCAAGTTTTACGTGGCTGCTACGGGCTTAAGCAAGAACCAATCTCACCTACGCATCAAAACCACAAGGATAGTTTGTCAAATAGACTCCGTTTTAACCTTCGCAAGGACCGGGCGTAGCCACACTTGGTTCAACTAAAGTTGGAGAGACAGTCGCCCGCAAGCCACCTATGTGCAAAGCACGTCGGGGGAACCGGTCTCGCGTAAGCATACGCGTAAGGTTGGTCCGGGTCGTCTCGTCCAACAATGCCGCCGAACCAAAGTATGACATGCTGGTAGGTAGTATGACTTATATCGCCCACAACTCACTTGTGTTCTACTCGTGCATATAACCTCAACATAAATAACCTAGGCTCGGATGCCACTGTTGGGTTTCATAGTAATTTCAAAAAAAATTCTACGCACACGCAAGATCATGGTGATGCACAGCAACGAGAGGGGAGAGTGTTGTCTACGTACCCACGCAGACTGACTGCGGAAGCGTTGACACAACATAGAGGAAGTAGTCGTACGTCTTCACGATCCAACCGATCAAGCACCGAAACTACGGCGCCTCCGAGTTCGAGCACACGTTCAGCTCGATGACGATCCCCGGACTCCGATCCAGCAAAGTGTCGAGGAAGAGTTCCATCAGCACGACAGCGTGGTGACGATCTTGATGCACTACAGCAGCAGGGCTTGGCCTAAAGTCCGCTACAGTATTATCGAGGAATATGGTGGCTGGGGGCACCGCACACGGCTAAGGAATAGATCACGTGGATCAACTTGTGTGTTTCTGGGGTGCCTCTGCCTCAGTATATAAAGGAGCCAAGGGGGAGGGGGCCGCCGGCCAGGAGGAGGGCGCAGGAGGAGTCCTACTCCTCCCGGGAGTAGGACTCCCCCCCCCCCCCAATCCTAGTTGGACTAGGATTCCCCGAGGGGGAAAGAGAGAGAGGGGGGCCGGCCACCTCTCCTAGTCCTAATAGGACTAGGGGAGGGGGGAGGCGCGCGGCCACCTTGGTCTGCCCCTTTCTCCTTTCCACTAAAGCCCATTAAGGCCCATATGGCTCCCGGGGGGTTCCGGTAACCTCCCGGTACTCCGGTAAAATCCCGATTTCACCCGGAACACTTCCGATGTCCAAATATAGGCTTCCAATATATCAATCTTTATGTCTCGACCATTTCGAGACTCCTCGTCATGTCTGTGATCACAACCGGGACTCCGAACAACCTTCGGTACATCAAAATGCATAAATTCATAATACAACTGTCATCATAACCTTAAGCGTGCGGACCCTACGGGTTCGAGAACAATGTAGACATGACCGAGACACGTCTTCGGTCAATAACCAATAGCGGGACCTGGATGCCCATATTGGCTCCTACATATTCTACGAAGATCTTTATCGGTCAGACCGCATAACAACATACGTTGTTCCCTTTGTCATCGGTATGTTACTTGCCCGAGATTCGATCGTCGGTATCCAATACCTAGTTCAATCTCGTTACCGGCAAGTCTCTTTACTCGTTCTGTAATACATCATCCCGTAACTAACTCATTAGTTGCAATGCTTGCAAGGCTTATGTGATGTGCATTACAGAGAGGGCCCAGAGATACCTCTCCGACAATCGGAGTGACAAAACCTAATCTCGAAATATGCCAACCCAACATGTACCTTTGGAGACACCTGTAGTACTCCTTTATAATCACCCAGTTACGTTGTGACGTTTGGTAGTACCCAAAGTGTTCCTCCGGTAAACGGGAGTTGCATAATCTCATAGTTACAGGAACATGTATAAGTCATGAAGAAAGCAATAGCAACATACTAAACGATCGGGTGCTAAGCTAATGGAATGGGTCATGTCAATCAGATCATTCTCTTAATGATGTGATCCCGTTAATTAAATAACAACTCATTGTTCATGGTTAGGAAACATAACCATCTTTGATTAACGAGCTAGTCAAGTAGAGGCATACTAGTGACACTTTGTTTGTCTATGTATTCACACATGTATTATGTTTCTGGTTAATACAATTCTAGCATGAATAATAAACATTTATCATGATTATAAGGAAATAAATAATAACTTTATTATTTCCTCTAGGGCATATTTCCTTCAGATAGACCCGGGGGCCATAGGTTTCACTAGTGGCTTCTCTCAAGAGCATAAGTATTCTACGGTGGGTGAACAAATTACTGTTGAGTAATTGATAGAATTGAGCATAGTTATGAGAATATCTAGGTATGATCATGTATATAGGCATCACGTCCAAGACAAGTAGACCGACTCCTGCCTGCATCTACTACTATTACTCCACACATCGACCGCTATCCAGCATGCATCTAGAGTATTAAGTTCAAGAGAACAGAGTAACACTTTAAGCAAGATGACATGATGTAGAGGGATAAACTCATGCAATATGATGAAAACTCCATCTTGTTATCCTCGATGGCAACAATACAATACGTGCCTTGCTGCCCCTACTTTCACTGGGAAAGGACACCGCAAGATTGAACCCAAAGCTAAGCACTTCTCCCATTGCAAGAAAGATCAATCTAGTAGGCCAAACCAAACTGATAATTCGAAGAGACTTGCAAATATAACCAATCATACATAAAAGAATTCAGAGAAGATTCAAATATTGTTCGTAGATAAACTTGATCATAAACCCACAATTCATCGGTCTCAACAAACACATCGCAAAAGACGATTACATCGAATAGATCTCCACAAGAGAGGGGGAGAACTTTGTATTGAGATCCAAAAAGAGAGAAGAAGCCATCTAGCTAATAACTATGGACCCGAAGGTCTGAGATAAACTACTCACACTTCATCGGAGAGGCTATGGTGTTGATGTAGAAGCCCTCCGTGATTGATGCCCCCTCCAGTGGAGCTCCGAAACAGGCCCCAAGATGGGATCTCAAGGATACGGAAAGTTAGGGCGGTGGAATTAGGGTTTTGGCTCCGTATCTGATCATTTGGGGGTACGTAGGTATATATATATAGGAGGAAGAAGTACGTCGATGGAGCAATAGGGGGCCCACGAGGGTGGAGGGCGCGCTTGGGGGGTAGGCGCGCCCCCTACCTCGTGGCCTCCCTGTTGGTTGCTTGATGTAGGGTCCAAGTCTCCTGGATCATGTTCGGTGAGAAAATCACGTTCCCGAAGGTTTCATTCCGTTTGGACTCCGTTTAATATTCCTTTTCTTCGAAACCCTAAAATAGGCAAAAAAAACAGCAATTCTGGGTTGGGCCTCCGATTAATAGGTTAGTCCCAAAAATAATTTAAAAGTGTATAATAAAGCCCAATAATGTCCAAAACAGTAGATAATATAGCATGGAGCAATCAAAAATTATAGATACGTTGGAGATGTATCAAGCATCCCCAACCTTAATTCCCGCTCGTCCTTGAGTAGGTAAATGATAAAAACAGAATTTTTGATGTGGAATGCTACTTGGCATATTTTCAATGTAATTCTTCTTAATTGTGGTATGAATATTCAGATCCGAAAGATTCCAGACAAAATTTCAATATTGACATAAAAATAATAATACTTCAAGCATACTAACTAAGCAATTATGTCTTCTCAAAATAACATGGCCAAAGAAAGTTATCCCTACAAAATCATATAGCCTAGCTATGCTCTATCTTCACCACACAAAGTATTTAAATCATGCACAACCCCGATGACAAGCCAAGCAATTGTTTCATACTTTTGACATTCTCAAAACTTTTTCAATCTTCACGCAATACATGAGCGTGAGCCATGGACATAGCACTTTAGGTGGAATAGAATGGTGGTTGTGGAGGAGACAAAAAGGGAGAAGATAGTCTCACATCGACTAGGCGTATCAACGGGCAATGGAGATGCCCATCAATAGATACCAATGTGAGTGAGTAGGGATTGCCATGCAACGGATGCACTAGAGCTATAAGTATATGAGAGCTCAAAAAGAAACTAAGTGGGTTTGCATCCAACTTGCTTGCTCACGAAGACCTAGGGCATTTTGAGGAAGCCCATCATTGGAATATACAAGCCAAGTTCTATAATGAAAAATTCCCACTAGTATATGAAGGTGATAACAAAGGAGACTCTCTACTATGAAGATCATGGTGCTACTTTGAAGCACAAGTGTGGTAAAAGGATAGTAGCATTGTACCTTCTATCTTTTTCTCTCATTTTTTTATTTATTTGGGCCTTTCTCTTTTTTATGGCCTCTTCTTTTTGTCCGGAGTCTCATGCCGACTTGTGGGGGAATCATAGTCTCCATCATCCTTTCCTCACTTGGGACAATGCTCTAACAATGATGATCATCACACTTTTATTTTCTTACAACTCAAGAATTACAACTCGATACTTAGAACAAGTTATGACTCTATATGAATGCCTCCGGCGGTGTACCGGGATATGCAATGACTCATGAGTGACATGTATTAAAGAATTATGGACGGGGGCTTTGCCACAAATACAATGTCAACTACGTGATCATGCAAAGCAATATGACAATGATGGAGCATGTCATAATAAACGGAACGGTGGAAAGTTGCATGGCAATATATCTCGGAATGGCTATGGAAATTCCATGATAGGTAGGTATGGTGGCTGTTTTGAGGAAGGTATATGGTGGGTGTATGATACCGGCGAATGGTGCGCGGTATTAGAGAGGCTAGCAATGGTGGAAGGGTGAGAGTGCGTATAATCCATGGACTCAACATTAGTCATAAACAACTCATATACTTATTGCAATAATCTACAAGTTATCAAAGCAAAGTATTACGCGCATGCTCCTAGGGGGATAGATTGGTAGGAAAAGACCATCGCTCGTCCCCGGCCGCCACTCATAAGGAAGACAATCAATAAATAAATCATGCTCCGACTTCATCACATAACGGTTCACCATACGTGCATGCTACGGGAATCACAAACTTTCACACAAGTATTTCTCAAATTCACAACTACTCAACTAGCATGACTCTAATGTCACCATCTCCATATCTCAAAACAATTATCAAGTATCAAACTTCTCATAGTATTCAACACACTCATAAGAGAATTTTATTATTAATCTTGTATACCTAGAATATTAGGATTATTTAAGCAAATAACCATGATATTTAAGACTCTCAAAATAATCTAAGTGAAGCATGAGATATCAATAGTTTCTATAAGACAAATCCACCACCGTGCTCTAAAAGATATAAGTGAAGTACTAGAGCAAAACTATATAACTCAAAAGATATAAGTGAAGCACATAGAGTATTCTAATAATTTTCGAATCATGTGTGTCTCTCTCAAAAGGTGTGTACATAAAAGATTATTGTGGTAAACTAAAAAGAAAAGACTCAAATCATACAATACGCTCCAAGCAAAACACATATCATGTGGTGAATAAAAATATAGCTCCAAGTAAAGTTACTGATAGAAGTAGACGAAAGAGGGGATGCCTGCCGGGGCATCCCCAAGCTTTGGCTTTTAGGTGTATTTAGATTATATTGGGGGTGCCATGGGCATCCCCAAGATTACGCTCTTGCCACTCCTTGTTCCATAATCCATGAAATCTTTACCCAAAACTTGAGAACTTCACAACACAAAACTAAAAGTAGAAAATCTCGTGAGCTCCGTTAGCGAAAGAAAACAAAAGACCAATTCAAGGTACTATAATGAACTCATTATTTATTTATATTGGGGTTAAACCTACTGCATTCCAACTTCTATATGGTTTATAAACTATTTTACTAGCCATAGATTCATCCAAATAAGCAAACAACACACGAAAAACAGAATCTGTCAAAAACAGAACAGTCTGTAGTAATCTGTAGCTAGCGCAAGATCTGGAACCCCAAAAATTCTAAAATAAATTTCTGGACGTGAGTAATTTATCTGTTAATCATCTGCAAAAAGAATTAACTAAATATCACTTTTAAAATAAATATGTCAGTAGTTCTCGTGAGCGCTAAAGTTTCTGTTTTTTACAGCAAGATTAACAAGACTTTCCCCAAGTCTTCCCAACGGTTCTACTTGGCACAAACACTAATTGAACACAAAAAACACAAGAAAAACAGAGTATAGACAAATTATTTATTACTAAACAGGATCAAAAAGCAATGAATAAAAATAAAATTGGGTTGCCTCCCAACAAGCGCTATCGTTTAACGCCCCTAGCTAGGCATAAAAAGCAAGGATAGATCTAGGTATTGTCGTCTTTGGTCTAAGGAAAGAAAAGAGCAAATTTTCTATCTATAGAATTAATCCTTCTATTTTGATGAAGCACATCGCTATTAATGGTAGAGGGAAGATTAAATATGTTACGGAAATTTGTATCTAGGCTAACCTTTATCTCTTTAATAGATTCGTTTTGGTAAGAGAGCAAAAGAGATGTAGATTCAACTTTCTCATTCTTGGGGTGCCCAAATATGGTTTTCATTTTTTCATACGTGTCTACGACATCCCCTTAAAGAAAACCTTCTTCAAATATAGAATCTAATACATGCTTAAAAGAAGAAGGAAGGGCAATATAAAAGCTTTTTAAGTAAACTTCAATTTGGTATTGAGGCACATAGCTAGCCCTGATCCTTAATAGTCTATGCCAAGCATCTTTCAAAGATTCATCAAGTAAATAACGAAAAATTCCGGAATCATATTCATCAAAATTATTAAGATTCTCATTGATAATTCCGGTAGGTTTTTCCATAGTATCCTTATTTATGAGCTTAGCGAGAATAGAAGGGTTGTCCAAAGTACTAAAACTCTAGAGAGAACCCCCAACCCTTTTTGATTCAGACATGGCAGAAGAAAGGCGAGCGAGAAGAAGAGAGGGCAAATAAAATGGCAAGGGTGAAGTGGGGGAGAGGAAAACGAGAGGCAAATGGCAAATAATGTAATGCGGGAGATAAGGGTTTGTGATGGGTACTTGGTATGTTGACTTTTGCGTAGACCTCCCCGGCAACAGCACCAGAAATCCTTCTTGCTACCTCTTGAGCACTTGCGTTGGTTTTCCCTTGAAGAGGAAAGGGTGGTGCAGCGAAGTAGCGTAAGTATTTCCCTCAGTTTTTGAGAACCAAGGCATCAATCCAGTAGGAGGCTACGCGCGAGTCCCTCGCACCTACACAAAACAAATAAATCCTCGCAACCAACGCGATAAGGGGTTGTCAATCCCTACATGGTCACTTACGAGAGTGAGATCTGATAGATATGATAAGATAATATTTTTGGTATTTTTATGATAAAGATGCAAAGTAAAATAAAAGTAAGGAAAATAACTAAGTATTGGAAGATTAATATGATGAAGATAGACCCGGGGGCCATAGGTTTCACTAGTGGCTTATCTCAAGAGCATAAGTATTCTACGGTGGGTGAACAAATTACTGTCGAGCAATTGATAGAATTGAGCATAGTTCTGAGAATATCTAGGTATGATCATGTATATAGGCATCACGTCCAAGACAAGTAGACCGACTCCTGCCTGCATCTACTACTATTACTCCACACATCGACCGCTATCCAGCATGCATCTAGAGTATTAAGTTCAAGAGAACAGAGTAACGCTTTAAGCAAGATGACATGATGTAGAGGGATAAACTCATGCAATATGATGAAAACCCCATCTTGTTATCCTCGATGGCAACAATACAATACGTGCCTTGCTGCCCCTACTGTCACTGGGAAAGGACACCGCAAGATTGAACTGTTGGAAATATGCCCTAGAGGCAATAATAAAAGTATTATTATATTTCAATGTTCATGATAAATGTCTTTTATTCATGCTATAACTGTATTATCCGGAAATCGTAATACACGTGTGAATACTTAGACCACAATATGTCCCTGGTGAGCCTCTAGTTGACCAGCTCGTTGTGATCAACAGATAGTCATGGTTTCCTGACTATGGACATTGGATGTCGTTGATAACGGGATCACATCATTAGGAGAATGATGTGATGGACAAGACCCAATCCTAAGCATAGCATAAAAGATCGTGTAGTTCGTTTTGCTAGAGCTTTGCCAATGTCAAGTATCTCTTCCTTCGACCATGAGATCGTGTAACTCCCGGATATCGTAAGAGTGCCTTGGGTGTATCAAACGTCACAACGTAACTGGGTGACTATAAAGGTGCATTACAGGTATCTCCGAAAGTATCTGTTGGGTTGACACGGATCGAGATTGGGATTTGTCACTCCGTATGACGGAGAGGTATCTCTGGGCCCACTCGGTAATGCATCATCATAATGAGCTCAATGTGACCAAGGTGTTGGACACGGGATCATGCATTACGGTACGAGTAAAGTGACTTGCCGGTAACGACACTGAACAAGGTATTGGGATACCGACGATCGAGTCTCGGGCAAGTAACGTACCGATTGACAAAGGGAATTGCATACAGGGTTTGATCGAATCCTCGACATAGTGGTTCATCCGATGACAACATCGAAGAGCATGTGGGAGCCATCATGGGTATCCAGATCCTGCTGTTAGTTATTGACTGAGAGCGTCTCGGTCATGTCTGCATGTCTCCCGAACCCGTAGGGTCTACACACTTAAGGTTCGGTGACGCTAGGGTTATTAGGAAGACTAGTATGTGACTACCGAATGTTGTTCGGAGTCCCGGATGGGATCCTGGACGTCACGAGGAGATCCGGAAGGGTCCGGAGGTAAAGATTTATATATGGGAAGTTGTCAAACGGACACCGGGAAGTTTCGGGGTCATACCGGTATTGTACCGGGGCCACCGGAAGGGTTCCGGGGGTCCACCGGGAGGGGACACCCCTCCCGGGGGGCCACATGGGCTGCGTGGAGCAGGGAGCCAGCCCCTGGTGGGCTGGCCGCACCCCCCTCCCTTGGGCCCATGCGCCTAGGGTTGAGGGGGAACCCTAGAGGGGGCGCCCCCCTTGGCTTGGGGGGCAAGCCACCCTCTCCCCTCTCCCCTAG
>NC_041390.1:454840882-454847807 GCF_002162155.2 Triticum dicoccoides | reverse complement strand
ATAAATAGAGGGGTGAGGGGAGGGCAGCCGTACCACCCTCCAAGGCGCAGCCCTCCCCTCCCCAACACCTCTCCTCCTCTGTTGTGTGCTTGGCGAAGCCCTGTCGGAGTACTGCCTCTCCACCATCACCACGCTGTCGTGCTGCCGGTGGAGCTGTCTTCCTCAACCTCTCCTTCCCCCTTGCTGGATCAAGAAGGAGGAGACGTCTCCCGTCCCGTACGTGTGTTGAACGCGGAGGTGCTGTCCGTTCAGCACTTGGTCATCGGTGATTCGAATCACGTCGAGTATGACTACATCATCACCTTGCAAGCTTCCGCACGCGATCTACAAGTGGTATGTAGATGCAAACTCTCTCCCTTGACTCGTTGCTTAGATGAACTCATAGATGGATCTTGGTGAAACCGTAGGAAAATTTTTAATTTTTTGCAACGTTCCCCAACAGTGGCATCATGAGCTAGGTCTATGCGTAGTTCTCTTTGCACGAGTAGAACACAATTTTGTTGTGTGCGTGGATTTTGTCATCTTACTTGCCTCTACTAGTCTTTTCTTGCTCAAACGGTATTGTGGGATGAAGCGGCCCGGACCAACCTTACACGTACGCTTACGTGAGACCGGTTCCACCGACTGACATGCACTAGTTGCATAAGGTGGCTGGCGGGTGTCTGTCTCTCCCACTTTAGTTGGAGCGGAATCGATGAACAGGGCCCTTATGAAGGGTAAATAGAAGTTGACAAAATCACGTTGTGGTGATTCGTAGGTAAGAAAACGTTCTTGCTAGAACCCAATTGCAGCCACGTAAAAGATGCAACAACAATTAGAGGACGTCTAACTTGTTTTTGCAGCGATTGATCATGTGATGTGATATGGCCAGAAGTTGTGATGAATGATGAATTGTGATGTATGAGATCATGTTCTTTGTAATAGGATTCACGACTTGCATGTCGATGAGTATGACAACCGGCAGGAGCCATAGGAGTTGTCATTATTTTTTTGTATGACCTGCGTGTCATTGAATAACGTCATGTAAACTACTTTACTTTATTGCTAAACGTTAGTCATAGAAGTAGAAGTAGTCGTTGGCGTGACAACTTCATGAAGACACGATGATGGAGATCATGATGATGGAGATCATGGTGTCAAGCCGGTGACAAGATGATCATGGAGCCCCGAAGATGAAGATCAATGGAGCTATATGATATTGGCCATATCATGTCACAACTATATAATTGCATGTGATGTTTATTATGTTTTGCATCTTGTTAACTTAGGACGACGGTAGTAAATAAGATGATCCCTTATAAAATTTCAAGAAGTGTTCTCCCCTAACTGTGCACCGTTGCTACAGTTCGTCGCTTCTAAGCACCACGTGATGATCGGGTGTGATGGATTCTTACGTTCACATACAACGGGTGTAAGACAGTTTTACACAGCGAAAACACTTAGGGTTAACTTGACGAGCCTAGCATGTGCAGACATGGCCTCGGAAAACGGAGACCGAAAGGTCGAACACGAATCGTATGGAAGATATGATCAACATGAGAATGTTCACCGACGATGACTAGTCCGTCTCACGTGATGATCGAACACGGGCTAGTCGACTCGGATCGTGTAACACTTAGATGACTAAAGGGATGTCTAATCTGAGTGGGAGTTCATAATTTGATTAGAACTTAATTATCATGAACTTAGTCTAAAACCTTTGCAAATATCTCTTGTAGATCAATGGCCAACGCTAATGTCAACATGAACTTCAATGCGTTCCTAGAGAAAACCAAGCTGAAAGATGATGGCAGCAACTATACGGACTGGGTCCGGAACCTGAGGATCATCCTCATAGCTGCCAGGAAACAATATGTCCTAGAAGGACCGCTAGGTGACGCTCCCGTCCCAGAGAACCAACACATTATGAATGCTTGGCAGTCTCGTGCTGATGATTACTCCCTCGTTCAGTGCGGCATGCTTTACAGCTTAGAACCGGGGCTCCAAAAGCGTTTTGAGCACCACGGAGCATATGAGATGTTCGAAGAGCTGAAACTAGTTTTTCAAGCTCATGCCCGGGTCGAGAGATATGATGTCTCCGACAAGTTCTACAGTTGTAAGATGGAGGAAAACAGTTCTGTCAGTGAGCACATCCTGAAGATGTCTGGGTTGCACAACCATATGACCCAGCTGAACATTAACCTCCCAGATGAGGCGGTCATTGACAGAATCCTCCAGTCGCTCCCACCAAGCTACAAGAGCTTTGTGATGAACTACAACATGCAGGGGATGGAAAAGACCATTCCTGAAGTGTTCTCGATGCTGAAGTCAGCAGAGGCGGAAATCAAGAAAGAACATCAAGTGTTGATGGTCAATAAGACCACTAAGTTCAAGAAGGGCAAGGGTAAAAAGAACTTCAAGAAGGACGGCAAAGATGTTGCCGCGCCTGGTAAGCCAGTTACCGGGAAGAAGTCAAAGAATGGACCTAAGCCTGAGACTGAGTGCTTTTATTGCAAGGGGAAGGGTCACTGGAAGCGGAACTGCCCCAAATACTTAGCGGATAAGAAGGCCGGCAACACCAAAGGTATATTTGATATACATGTGATTGATGTGTACCTTACCAGTACTCGTAGTAACTCCTGGGTATTTGATACCGGTGCCGTTGCTCATATTTGTAACTCACAGCAGGAGCTGCGGAATAAACGGAGACTGGCGAAGGACGAGGTGACGATGCGCGTCGGGAATGGTTCCAGAGTCGATGTGATGGCCGTCGGCACGCTGCCTCTACATTTACCTACGGGATTAGTTTTGAACCTTAATAATTGTTATTTAGTGCCAAGTTTGAGCATGAACATTGTATCTGGATCTCGTTTAATATGAGATGGCTACTCATTTAAGTCTGAGAATAATGGTTGTTCGATTTATATGAGAGATATGTTTTATGGTCATGCTCCGATGGTCAATGGTTTATTCTTAATGAATCTCGAGCGTAATATTACACATGTTCACAGTGTAGATGCCAAAAGATTTAAAGTTGATAACGATAGTCCCACATACTTGTGGCACTGCCGCCTTGGTCAATTGGTGTCAAGCGCATGAAGAAGCTCCATGCCGATGGACTTTTAGAGTCTCTTGATTATGAATCGTTTGACACGTGCGAACCATGCCTTTTGGGCAAAATGACCAAGACTCCGTTCTCCGGAACAATGGAGCGAGCAACCAACTTGTTGGAAATCATACATACCGATGTGTGCGGTCCAATGAGCGTTGAGGCTCGCGGAGGATATCGTTATGTTCTCACTCTCACTGATGACTTGAGTAGATATGGGTATGTCTACTTAATGAAACACAAGTCTGAGACCTTTGAAAAGTTCAAGGAATTTCAGAATGAGGTAGAGAATCAACGTGACCGAAAGATAAAATTCTTACGATCAGATCGTGGAGGAGAATACTTAAGTCACGAATTTGGTACACACTTAAGGAAATGTGGAATCGTTTCACAACTCACGCCGCCTGGAACACCTCAGCGAAACGGTGTGTCCGAACGTCGTAATCGCACCCTATTGGATATGGTGCGGTCTATGATGTCTCTTACCGATTTACCGCTATCTTTTTGGGGATACGCTCTAGAGACAGCTACATTCACTTTAAATAGGGCACCGTCTAAATCCGTTGAGACGACACCGTATGAATTATGGTTTGGAAAGAAACCTAAGCTGTCGTTTCTAAAAGTTTGGGGATGTGATGCTTATGTCAAGAAACTTCAACCTGAAAAGCTCGAACCCAAGTCGGAAAAATGCGTATTCATAGGATACCCTAAGGAAACTGTAGGGTATACCTTCTACTTAAGATCCGAAGGCAAGATCTTTGTTGCCAAGAACGGATGCTTTCTGGAAAAAGAGTTTCTCTCGAAAGAAGTAAGTGGGAGGAAAGTAGAACTCGATGAAGTACTACCTCTTGAGCGGGAAAGTGGCGCAGCGCAGGAAACCGTTCCTGTGATGCCCACACCAACTGAAGAGGAAAACAATGATGATGATCAAGGTACTTCGGATCAAGTTACTGCTGAACTTCGTAGGTCCACAAGGACACGTTCCGCACCAGAGTGGTACGGCAACCCTGTCCTGGAAATCATGTTGTTAGACAACAATGAACCTCCGAACTATGAAGAAGCGATGGCGGGCCCGGATTCCAACAAATGGCTAGAAGCCATGAAATCCGAGATAGAATCCATGTATGAAAACAAAGTATGGACTTTGACAGACTTGCCCGATGATCGGCGAGCGATAGAAAACAAATGGATCTTTAAGAAGAAGACGGACGCGGATGGTAATGTTACAATCTATAAGGCTCGACTTGTCGCTAAGGGTTATCGACAAGTTCAAGGGATTGACTACGACGAGACTTTCTCTCCCGTAGTGAAGCTGAAGTCCGTCCGAATCATGTTAGCAATTGCCGCATACTATGATTATGAGATATGGCAGATGGATGTCAAAACAGCATTCCTTAACGGGCATCTTAAAGAAGAACTGTATATGATGCAGCCAGAAGGTTTTGTCGATCCTCGGAACGCTAACAAAGTATGCAAGCTCCAGCGATCCATTTATGGACTGGTGCAAGCATCTCGGAGTTGGAACATTCGCTTTGATGAGATGATCAAAGCGTTTGGGTTTATGCAGACTTATGGAGAAGCCTGCGTTTACAAGAAAGTGAGTGGGAGCTCTGTAGCATTTCTCATATTATATGTAGATGACATACTCTTGATGGGAAATAATATAGAATTTCTGGACAGCATTAAGGCCTACTTGAATAAGTGTTTTTCAATGAAGGACCTTGGAGAAGCTGCTTATATATTAGGCATCAAGATCTATAGAGATAGATCGAGACGCCTCATAGGTCTTTCACAAAGCACATACCTTGATAAGATTTTGAAGAGGTTCAAAATGGATCAGTCCAAGAAGGGGTTCTTGCCTATGTTACAAGGTGTGAGATTGAGCTCGGCTCAGTCACCGACCACGGCAAAAGATAAAGAAGAGATGAGTGTCATCCCCTATGCTTCAGCCATAGGATCTATTATGTATGCCATGCTGTGTACCAGACCCGATGTAAACCTTGCCGTAAGATACCAAAGTAATCCCGGCAAGGAACACTGGACAGCGGTCAAGAATATCCTGAAGTACCTGAAAAGGACGAAGGACATGTTTCTCGTCTATGGAAGAGACGAAGAGCTCGTCGTAAAGGGTTACATCGACGCTAGCTTCGACTCAGATCTGGATGACTCTAAGTCACAAACCGGATACGTGTAAATGTTGAATGGTGGAGCAGTAAGCTGGTGCAGCTGCAAGCAGAGCGTCGTGGCGGGATCTACGTGTGAAGCGGAGTACATGGCAGCCTCGGAGGCAGCGCATGAAGCGATTTGGGTGAAGGAGTTCATCACCGACCTAGGGGTCATACCCAATGCGTCGGGGCCGATCAAACTCTTCTGTGACAACACTGGAGCTATTGCCCTCGCCAAGGAGCCCAGGTTTCACAAGAAGACCAGGCACATCAAGCGTTGTTTCAACTCCATCCGTGAAAATGTTCAAGATGGAGACATAGAGATTTGCAAAGTGCACGCGGATCTGAATGTCGCAGATCCGCTGACTAAACCTCTCTCGCGTGCAAAACATGATCAACACCAGAACTCTATGGGTGTTCGATTCATCACAATGTAACTAGATTGGTGACTCTAGTGCAAGTGGGAGACTGTTGGAAATATGCCCTAGAGGCAATAATAAAAGTATTATTATATTTCAATGTTCATGATAAATGTCTTTTATTCATGCTATAACTGTATTATCCGGAAATCGTAATACACGTGTGAATACTTAGACCACAATATGTCCCTGGTGAGCCTCTAGTTGACCAGCTCGTTGTGATCAACAGATAGTCATGGTTTCTTGACTATGGACATTGGATGTCGTTGTTAACGGGATCACATCATTAGGAGAATGATGTGATGGACATGACCCAATCCTAAGCATAGCATAAAAGATCGTGTAGTTCGTTTTGCTAGAGCTTTGCCAATGTCAAGTATCTCTTCCTTCAACCATGAGATCGTGTAACTCCCGGATATCGTAAGAGTGCCTTGGGTGTATCAAACGTCACAACGTAACTAGGTGACTATAAAGGTGCATTACAGGTATCTCCGAAAGTATCTGTTGGGTTGACACGGATCGAGATTGGGATTTGTCACTCCATATGACGGAGAGGTATCTCTGGGCCCACTCGGTAATGCATCATCATAATGAGCTCAATGTGACCAAGGTGTTGGACACGGGATCATGCATTACGGTACGAGTAAAGTGACTTGCCGGTAACGAGACTGAACAAGGTATTGGGATACCGACGATCGAGTCTCGGGCAAGTAACGTACCGATTGACAAAGGGAATTGCATACAGGGTTTGATCGAATCCTCGACATAGTGGTTCATCCGATGACAACATCAAGGAGCATGTGGGAGCCATCATGGGTATCCAGATCCTGCTGTTAGTTATTGACTGAGAGCGTCTCGGTCATGTCTGCATGTCTCCCGAACCCGTAGGGTCTACACACTTAAGGTTCGGTGACGCTAGGGTTATTAGGAAGACTAGTATGTGACTACCGAATGTTGTTCGGAGTCCCGGATGGGATCCTGGACGTCACGAGGAGATCCGGAAGGGTCCGGAGGTAAAGATTTATATATGGGAAGTTGTCAAACGGACACCGGGAAGTTTCGGGGTCATACCGGTATTGTACCGGGGCCACCGGAAGGGTTCCGGGGGTCCACCGGGAGGGGCCACCCCTCCCAGGGGGCCACATGGGCTGCATGGGGCAGGGAGCCAGCCCCTGGTGGGCTGGCCGCACCCCCCTCCCTTGGGCCCATGCGCCTAGGGTTGAGGGGGAACCCTAGAGGGGGCGCCCCCCTTG
>NC_041390.1:454797791-454840486 GCF_002162155.2 Triticum dicoccoides | reverse complement strand
ATGGGTTCTAGGGGGCCGGCCCCCTTCTCCCTTCCCCCTATAAATAGAGGGGTGAGGGGAGGGCAGCCGTACCACCCTCCAAGGCGCAGCCCTCCCCTCCCCAACACCTCTCCTCCTCCGTTGTGTGCTTGGCGAAGCCCTGTCGGAGTACTGCCTCTCCACCATCACCACGCCGTCGTGCTGCCGGTGGAGCTGTCTTCCTCAACCTCTCCTTCCCCCTTGCTGGATCAAGAAGGAGGAGACGTCTCCCGTCCCGTACGTGTGTTGAACGCGGAGGTGCTGTCCGTTCAGCACTTGGTCATCGGTGATTCGAATCACGTCGAGTACGACTACATCATCACCTTGCAAGCTTCCGCACGCGATCTACAAGTGGTATGTAGATGCAAACTCTCTCCCTTGACTCGTTGCTTAGATGAACTCATAGATGGATCTTGGTGAAACCGTAGGAAAAATTTTAATTTTCTGCAACGTTCCCCAACATGAACCCAAAGCTAAGCACTTCTCCCATTGCAAGAAAGATCAATCTAGTAGGCCAAACCAAACTGATAATTCGAAGAGACTTGCAAAGATAACCAATCATACATAAAAGAATTCAGAGAAGATTCAAATATTGTTCGTAGATAAACTTGATCATAAACCCACAATTCATCGGTCTCAACAAACACAACGCAAAAGAAGATTACATCGAATAGATCTCCACAAGAGAGGGGGGAACTTTGTATTGAGGTCCAAAAAGAGAGAAGAAGCCATCTAGGTAATAACTATGGACCCGAAGGTCTGAGGTAAACTACTCACACTTCATCGGAGAGGCTATGGTGTTGATGTAGAAGCCCTCCGTGATCGATTCCCCCTCCGACGGAGCTCCGGAACAGGCCCCAAGATGGGATCTCATGGATACAGAAAGTTACGGCGGTGGAATTAGGGTTTTGGCTACGTATCTGATCGTTTGGGGGTACCTAGGTATATATAGGAGGAAGAAGTACGTCGGTGGAGCAACAGGGGGCCCATGAGGGTGGAGGGCGCGCCTGGGGGGTTAGGTGCGCCCCCCTACCTCGTGGCCTCCCTGTTGGTTGCTTGACATAGGGTCCAAGACTCCTGGATTATGTTCGGTGAGAAAATCACATTCCTGAAGGTTTCATTCCGTTTGGACTCCGTTTGATATTCCTTTTTTTTAAACCCTAAAATAGGCAACAAAAATAGCAATTCTGGGTTGGGCCTCCGGTTAATAGGTTAGTCCCAAAAATAATATAAAAGTGTATAATAAAGCCCAATAATGTCCAAAACAGTAGATAATATAGCATGGAGCAATAAAAAATTATAGATACATTGGAGACGTATCATCTACTAGATTGATCTTTCTTGCAATGGGAGAAGTGCTTAGCTTTGGGTTCAATCTTGCGGTGTCCTTTCCCAGTGACAGTAGGGGAAGCAAGGCACGTATTGTATTGTTGCCATCGAGGATAACAAGATGGGGTTTATATCATATTTCATTAGTTTATCCCTCTACATCATGTCATCTTACTTAAAGTGTTACTCTGTTCTTTTGAACTTAATACTCTAGATGCATGCTGGATAGCGGTCGATGTGTGGAGTAATAGTAGTAGATGCAGGCAGGAGTCGGTCAACTTGCCTCGGACATGATGCCTATATACATGATCATACCTAGATATTCTCATAACTATGCTCAATTCTATCAATTTCTCAACGGTAATTTGTTTACCCACCGTAATACTTATGCTCTCGAGAGAAGCCACTAGTGAAACCTATGGCCCCCGGGTCTATTTTCTATCATATTAATCTTCCGTCAACAAGCTATTTCTTGCACCGTTTTTATTTCGCTTTATTTACTTTGCATCTTTATCATAAAGATACCAAAAATATTATCTTATCATATCTATCAGATCTCACTTTCGTAAGTGATCGTGAAGGGATTGACAACGCCTTTATTGAGTTGGTTGCGAGGATTTTATTTGTTTGTCTAGGTGCGAGGGACTCGTGCGTGGCCTCCTACTGGATTGATACCTTGGTTCTCAAAAACTGAGGGAAATACTTACGCTACTTTGATGCATCACCCTTTCCTCTTCAAGGGAAAACCAACGCAGTGCTCAATAGGTAGCATTGAGCCTTGGGGTCGAAACTTGGAGTAAAAGCCTCCACAAAGTCGGTTTCACCTGAAAGGCAATAGTCCTTCTCGGACTCCAGGGACAGACGCCAGGGTTCCCAGCGTCTGGACCCAGACGCCAGCGACCCTGGTGAGGGAGTCCTGGATTAAGGGGTCCTCCGGCGTCCGACCTATTGGATATGGGCCGGACTGATGGGTCGTGAAGATACGAAGACCGAAGACTCTACCCATGTCCGGATGGGACTCTCGTTGGCGTGGAAGGCAAGCTTGGCGACCAAATATGAATATTCCTTTCTATGTAACTGACCTTTTGTAAACCCTAGGTGCCTCCTATATCTACATAAACCGGAGGGCTAGGTCCGTAGATAGGCCCCCGAATAATCATAGCCAGACTATATAAAACGGAGGGCTAGGTCCGTAGATAGGCCCCCGAATAATCATAGGTCATTACAATCTCATGGTAGATCAACTCTTGTAATACTCATATTTATCAAGATCAATCAAGCGGGAAGTAGGGTATTGAAGGAAATATGCCCTAGAGGCAATAATAAAATTATTATTTATTTCCTTATTTCATGATAAATGTTTATTATTCATGCAAGAATTGTATTAACCTGAAACTTAGTACATGTGTGAATACATAGACAAAACAAAGTGTCCCTAGTATACCTCTACTTGACTAGTTCGTTTATCAAAGATGGTTATGTTTCCTAACCATAGACATGTGTTGTCTTTTGATGAACGGGATCACATCATTAGGAGAATGATGTGAATGTGATGGACAAGACCCATTTGTTAGCTTAGCATTATGATCATTACAGTTTCATTGCTACTGCTTTCTTCATGACTTATACATGTTCCTCAGACTATGAGGTTATGCAACTCCCGAATACCGGAGGAACACCTTGTGTGCTATCAAACGTCACAATGTAACTGGGTGATTATAAAGATGCTCTACAGGTGTCTCCGATGGTGTTTGTTGAGTTGGCATAGATCGAGATTAGGATTTGTCACTCCGTGTATTGGAGAGGTATCTCTGGGCCCTCTCGATAATGCACATCACTATAAGCCATGCAAGCAATGTGACTAATGAGTTAGTTGCGGGATGATGCATTACGGAACGAGTAAAGAGACTTGCCAGTAACGAGATTGAACTAGGTACGATGATACCGACAATCGAATCTTGGGCAAGTAACATACAGATGACAAAGGGAACAATGTATGTTGTTATGCGGTTGGACCGATAAAGATCTTCGTAGAATATGTAGAAGCCAATATGAGCATCCAGGTTTTGCTATTGATTATTGACCGGAGATGAGTCTCGGTCATGTCTACATAGTTCTTGAACCTGTAGGGTCCGTACGCTTAACGTTCTGTGATGGTTTGTTTTATGAGTTATGTGATTTGATGACCGAAGTTTGTTCGGAGTCCCGGATGAGATCGGGGACATGACGAGGAGTCTCAAAATGGTCGAGTCATAAAGATCGATATATTGGAAGGCTATATTCGGACATCGGAAAGGTTCCGAGTGATTCAGGTATTTTTCAGAGTACCGGAGAGTTACGGGAATTTGTATTGGGCCTTAATGGCCATATGGGAAAGGAGAGAAAGGCCTCAAGGGTGGCCGCGCCCCTTCCCCGTGGACTGGTCCAAATTAGACTAGAGAAAGGGGGCGCCCCCTTCCTTCATTCTCCTTCTCCCTTCCCTTTTTCCTATTCCATGTGGGAGGTGGAATCCTACTATAGGACTAGGGAGTCCTAGTAGGACTCATACTTTGGGCGCGCCCTATGAGGGCCGGCCTCCTCCTCCCTCCATCCTTTATATACGTGGTCAGGGGGAACCCCATAGACACACAAGTTGATCATTGATCCCTTAGCCGTGTGCGGTGCCCCCCTCCACCATAATCCACCCCAGTCATATTGTAGCGGTGCTTAGGCAAAGCCCTGTTCCGATAGCATCATCATCACCATCATCACGTTGTCGTGTTGACGAAGATCTCCCTCGACACTCAGCTGGATCGAGAGTTCGTGGGACGTCACCGAGCTAAACGTGTGCAGATCGCGGAGGTGCCGTATTTTCGGTACTAGGATCGGTTGGATCGTGAAGACGTACGACTACATCAACCACATTGTCATAACACTTACGCTTACGGTCTATGAGGGTACGTGGACAACACTCTTCCCCTCTCGTTGTTATGCATCACCATGATAGATCTTGCGCGTGCGTAGGAATTTTTTTTGAAATTACTATGTTCTCCAATAGGTATTACCTCCATAGAGAGGGCCCGAACCTGGGTAAACATTGTGTCCCCCGTCTCCTGTTACCATCGATCCTAGACGCACAGTTCGGGACCCCCTACCCGAGATCCGCCAGTTTTGACACCGACATTGGTGCTTTCATTGAGAGTTTCACTGTGCCATCCTCAAAAGGTTTGATGGCTCCTTCAATCATATACAACGATGCTGTCCAAGGGGAAGTCTTCCTCCCCGGACAGATCTTCATGTTCGGTGGCTTCGTCCTACGGGCCAACTCGCTTGGCCATCTGGAGCAGATCGAAAGCTACGCGCCTGGCTACTAGGTCAGATTTGGAAGCTTGAGCTACGTCGCAGATATTCGTGAAGACTTGATCTTCAACGGATTCGAGACCACGGCAGCGCTCCCAGCCACCACGATGAACATGACTTAGATCGGTCATCGGGCCATACCCAGGAAATTGCACCTGAAACTGCTCTGGCCTTAGATCCAGAGCAGGTCGCGCCATTCAAGGACAGGAAGCTCAACCCCGCCATGGAAGCCGCAGACTCCATGGCGTTGGAGCCGCACATAGACTTAACTTCAAGTAACTTCTATGTCACCGGAGCTACAGACTCGTTTCCGGTTATAAGTTCCGAATTATGTGCGTCTGCGCATGTCGAGCATGATCGGTCATCGATCGCCGAATTCAACACTGCGGACATCTTCTGGCACTCGCCTCTGGGCGACGTGCTAAACTCGTTAAGAGCACTATCTTTGGCGGGAGGCTTACAGCCGAATTGTGTCCGGCTCGAATCGGAGGCTGATTATGGAGAATTTCACTTCCCACCCACTGCCCACTTCATAGCCACTATCGAAGACTTAACTGACATGCTCGATTACGGCTCCGACGACATCTACGGTATGGATGACGATGTCGGAGAAGAGGAGGGCCAGAACCCGCCGTTCACTGGACGCTGGACGACCACTTCCTCGTATGATGTATACATGGTGGATGCACCAAAGGAGAACAACGGCGATGACAAAAAAGATCCAGTTGAGGATAAACCTCCTGAGATACAATCAAAGCGCCGGTGTCAGCAATGCCGCTCTAAGTCACGCCGCAGTAAAGATAGTGTCAGGACCCCGACTCAATGCCACATCGATCTAGCATGTAACACCTCATATCACTTTGCGGCCTCACGCACGGTATTCCCACGGGTGTCGCCTTACCTTTGCCTGGGACCGTTTGCGCCTTTTGGCACACGTATATGACAGTGTCGCTAGCATCCATATGATAAGGAGCCCGGGCTGACATGGCTAGTCGTAAACCCAAAGCGGCACAGACTTACGGGGACAGGCATCCATGACCCAGCATCGAACGTGTCGGTCATCAGCGAGTGAATCCAGGCTGTAGCACTGGGCTAGCAGGACTCCGGTGAACCGGGCTGTAGCGGGCTAACAGGACTCCGGTATTCACCGCGTGACATTTCCCCGAAGGGACAGACACAGGAACGAAGAAGGACACATGCCGGCCAGCCTAAGTGTTCCGGAGCAGTAGCAAGCTACCATGGCTCGGTGGAAACACTAGGAGACATTTCCCCGTAAGAGAGGCTACTAAAGATAAACAACTAGATGGTCAGATCCCACACATACCAAGCATTTCAATAACATACACACAATATGCTCGATATGTGCAAATACAACATGGCATCACAACATGACTCTATGACTCAAGTAATCTATTCAATAGGCTCCGAGGAGCGAGATATTACAAACATGGGTCTCATGACCCAACATTCAGAGCATACAAATCAAGCACAAGCGGAAGCTATCATGTCTGAGTACAGACATCTATAAGTGAAAAAGGCTGAGAAGCCTGACTATCTACCAAATCCTGCCGAGGCACAAGATCGTAGCTGAGGTAACAAGCTAAACGTCGAAGACCACGCGGAAATACTAGTGAGACTGAAGTCTCTCTGCAAAAACATAAAATAGGCAAACGTGAGTACAAATGTACCCAGCAAGACTCAGAACTATCTACATATGCATCATTATCAACAAAGGGATGGTGGGGTTTAACTGCAGCAAGCCAGCTTTGACTCGGTGGCTATCCTGAACTACGACTGCGAGTAACTTTTTGAGGTGGCGCACACGAGTCCACATATTCACCATATCAATACACCACTATGGATCCGCTCCCGTCTCCCTACGAGAACGCCATCCATAGCACTCACGCTTATCTTGCGTATTTTAGAGTATCCACTTTCACTTGTCTATGAACTGATATAAGCAACCCAGAAGTCCTTTTCCGCGGACACGGCTATTCGAATAGATTAGGTTAACCCTGCAGGGGTGTACTTCTTCACACACGCTCTCACCACTTACCGCCGTTTACACGACATGTACTCGGCAACCTTCAAGCGGAAGCCCAACGTGGGTGTCGGCCACGACCTACCTAATCACGTAAGTCTCTAGTCCAGGTTTATCGCCTATTCGGGTTCCATCCATGAGGAGATCCGGCCGGAGTTTCGCTCACAGCCCCAAACGATGTGAACAGGGTTCCCGAGACACCAAACGGGCGCCCGGTACACCGTGCCACGTGCCTACCGCATCACAGCCCACCCCTACGGTCAGCGCTGCCCACGGCCTCCAGCATACTACAAACACCAGAAACTACTTGCAACTCCTGGACAGAGGACAAGGGTGGTCAAGAAGCCGAGAGGGTCCATTGGTTTCGGGCCCAATGCGTGGTAGTAGCTGAATCATGGATCACAAACACAGAACTCAGTTCCTGAGGACGGCTGCAATGAGACAACCCACCATGTACTCCTACATGGCCTCTCACCGCTACCTTTACCAAATCGTGTTCACACACTTAGCTCACACACAGTAGGACATGTTCACACGCCTCTGATTCATCCCCGATGAATCAGACCTGACTCAACTCTAAGCAGTAGCAGGCATGACAAACAAACATGAATGAGTAGGCACATCAGGGCTCAAACAACTCCTACTCATGCTAGTGGGTTTCATCTATTTACTGTGGCAATGACAGGTCATGCAAAGGATAAAGGGGTTCAGCTACCGCAGCAAGTAACAAATATGTCGTTGTTGTCCTAATGCAGTAAAAGAGAGCAGGAGCGAGAGAGTGGGATTTTATCGGAATGAACAAGGGGGTTTTGCTTGCCTGGCACTTTTGAAGATAACATTGAGTCTTCATCAGTGTCAACGATCACATCATCGGTATCACGTCTATCGAGAGGGGACAAATACCGGCAACACAGAAGGGAACACAATCAATGCAATGCACAATATGATGCATGATCATGACATGGCAAAATGAATGTGTTTTGAGCCAATGCAACTAGCAACAGATTAAATGAAGTTGGTTTGAATATAAGATTCAAATTCAAACTCCATATGTGATTATTCAAATGCCATTTAGTTGATTTGTGCTAAACAGCACCTATAAGTTGTTCTAACATGCATGAAAATGGTACAGATGGATTCCTTGAATTTTTCTGATAATTTTTCATATATGATTTATTTAATTTGGAGTTACGGTTGAATTTCTATGATTTATTGAAGTTTTAGGCATTTTCTGGAATTTCCTGATTATTTTTAAATCCAGAAAATGAGTTATGACATCAGCACTGCGTCATGCTTGCATCAGCAAGTCAACAGGGCTGCCCCGGGTCAAACCTGACGTGTGGGGGCCACACGTCAGTGACACAGGTTAGACAGGGGGGTTAGTTTAGATAAAATAGTTAAACTAATTAACAGGGGGGGCTGGCCCCACCTGTCATCGACCCAGAGAGGGGGGGGGGGTCCCGCCGTGGTCAACGTGGTCAGACCCACCGGCGGCTTGACGCCGGCGAGGCCAGACGCGGTGGTGCGCGTCGGAAACCAACTACAGGGGCTCTTTTGGCGCGCAGGAAGCAGCTACGGGGAGAGGGTGGAGTGGCGCATCCAACGGTGGCGGTGGCGGAGGCTGGGGTGGCCGGAGCTGCCGGCGGCGACCTCTTTTGCGGCTGCCGGAGTTCGGGCAATCTCGGGGTCGGGGTTAGGGAGCACGGCAGGAGGAGCTGGGGCGTGCTACGGACTCCTGAGATCACGGTGAGCACGACAGTGGCCTCGGATACGAGCTGGGGTGGCTGTGGCCACGGCCACGCCATGGCCGGCGGCGAGAGATTCTCGGGCAAAGTGGTGGGGCTAGCTAGAGAGGGAGGTGGGGCACGGGGAGAGGGGGAATCGGGTCGAGGGCTCACCGCGGTTCTTCTGGTGCTGCTGGCGAGGCAGGGGAGGCACGGGGTCCGGCGAATCGACGGAGGGGAGCTTCGGTGGCCGGCGACGGAACGGCGATGGTGGCGGCGTTGCAGGGCTTCCGGAGGGCCGTGGGTCGGTGGGGAGGAAGGAGGGGGTCGAGGCGGAGCTCGTGGGTGTGTCGGAGAGGCTAGGGGTGGCCGGTGGCCACGAGAGAGCTCGTCGGCGGCGGCGGGTGTGTTCGGTGGCTGCGCGCGAGAGAGCCAGAGGAGGAGAGGAGCTCGGGGAGAGAGTGAGAGGCCTGGGGGGGTGCGTGGCGTCGCGGACGGGGTCCAGGGCAACGAGAGGAAGCAGGAGGTGGCTAGGGGGGGAAGCAGGAGGTGGCCGAGGCAGCGTCGGCGAGCGCCACGCCTCGCCTCTGTTCGTCCTCCTGGCAGAGGAGGAAGAGGACAAGGGGGGAAGGAGGTGGGCTGGGCCTGCGTGGGCTGCACAGTGTTGGGCTGTGGGTGGCTGCCAGGTAAGGTCCAGGTAAGGTTTCTCTCCTCTCTTTTATTTCTATTCTGTTTTATATTTTTCTATTTCTGCAATTTGTTTTTGATTTGTTTTAAAATATCAAATCATTTTATAAAATCCTGGAAATAATTATGGGTACTTTCTGAATTATTTCAGTGACCCTTATCAATTTCCAACATTTATTTGAGCATTTAAATGCCCAAAGTCAAATACAATATGATTTAATTCAAAAATCCAAAAATGACCTAAGAATATAATCATCATTTTTGGCAGAGGTTTCCACCTTAACCAGAAATCATGAACTTTTCTTAGGAACCTTTTGGGTTTATTGAAAAGATTTTAATTCACCCTAGTTGAGTTGATTTAATGCTAGGGTTTGAACATCCCCATTTCAATTTTAGGCAAAAATTTAAACATGATGCAAACATGAAGCTAGCCTAGAGCACTACCAGCAGCTAGGGATGTGACAGATAGCAACACCGGCACAGGAGAAGATAACACTCCGGAAGGTGCCGAAGACAACGAAGACTCTGTTGACACAGCTACCGAACAAGATGAACGGGAACATGGGCAGGTTAGCCCTGATAAACAGGCCACGCACGAAGACTCAGAGGACAGTAATTATCTTCCGCTCTCCGAGGACGAGGTGAGGCTCGGCACTGAGGATTTTATCATGCCTGAGGAACCTCTTGAGAAGGAGCGCTTCAAGCGGAGCTAATAGCCACTACAAGGAGCCTGAAGAAGAAGCAGCAGCAGCTTCAAGCTGACCAAGATCTGCTCAACGATAAATGGACTGATGTCCTAGCAGCCGGAGAATACGGCCTCAAGCGCCCAGCCAAAAGCTACCCGAAGCGCAAATTTCTACCTCAGTTCGACGACGAGGAGCCCCGGCCGCCGAACACAGGGGGACAGAAGAAGTTCCCCCCTCAGGTCAAAACGGTGAACATGATATACGCTACCCACATCCCCAAGAGGGAGCGCAAGCGTGCGCTCAGGGACGTCTATGCGATAGAGCCAGTCGCCCCAAAATTTAATCCATGGTTGTCATGCCCGATCACTTTTGATCATCGGGATCATCCGACCAGTATCCGTCACGGCGGTTCAGCCGCACTGCTCCTGGACCCAATAATTGATGGGTTCCACCTAACGCGAGTCCTGATGGACGGTGGCAGCAGCGCCAACTTGCTCTATCAGGATACAATGCGCAAAATGGGCATTAACCCATCGTGGATCAAACCCACAAAGACTGCCTTTAAAGGAGTCATACCGGGCGTAGAGGCCCGCTGTACGGGCTCAATCACACTAGAGGTTGTCTTCGGATCTCTGGACAACTTCTGAAGCGAGGAGTTAATCTTTGATATTGTCCCTTTCGCAGCGGCTACCACGCACTGCTCGGACGAACCACATTTTCTCGATTCAATGTGGTGCCACACTATGCTTATCTCAAGCTCAAGATGCTCGGACCACGCGGCGTCATAACAGTCAATGGAAACACGGAATGCTCCCTCTGCACCGAGGAGCACACCGTTGCCTTAGCGGCAGAGGTATAGGGCGGCCTTTTCAGGCAGAAACTCAATTCAGTGGCCGATCCCCAGGACACTGTCAAGAGAGTCCGAACCATTCCGCAGAAGGACAGCTCGGCTCATTAGGAGCTTGACTAGCAATTTGGCCTCCGTCCCCGTCCTGACCAAGTGGCGGCAATTGTACCGCGCGTACATAATTACGCACTAAAAATACCATGGACCCGGATGGAGGCATAATCAGCTTGTGATCTGCAACACGGCTTGACCGCCCCGGACACACATAATTTCACTATTTCTTTTTTTCCTTTTCTTACAGGCCTTTTCTGGCGGCTTGACCATCGATTCTTTTCGAAGGATAAAAATACCAAGGCGACAAGAAGCATGGACGTACTGGGGAATCTTTAGGTGGTTTCTTTAACGACCCCTTTACCTATTTTCAGGACCCACACACAGCTCTCCCTTGGTTAAGGCATAGTAAATTGCCTTCTGCTTATCGCACTACTTGTATAAATGCGCTTTAACGCACCAAGGAAATTATAATAGAAACAGTTTGCGGCCCAAATTTTACGGGTCTAGCCTACCACTTGTTCTTCTTTTTTCCTTTTTGTCTTTTCTTTTCTGGTAACTTTATCAGATAACACCCGTACACTCTGGTGTGTTTCAATTTGCCAGGGGCTTCATAGCGCCACACAACATGGCAACAAAAGTCCGAACCCTTTTACAGTACAGTTCGGCACCCTGAATTTAGCACTATATGCATTGGCTCTGAATCATGTCTTTGGCCAATAGTTGGGTTGCCCGGCTCCTGTGCTTACTACCTTACGTCCCGCTGTATCGGCTAGGGTAGTAAAGGGAGAATTACTGCGATTGTGCCTTGGTTTACCCAAGTGAGCACATCAGTAGAGAAAGCCGAAAACTGACTGTCATGATGCGGCAAGAGCCGGTCAGCTCTTCGGAGGTCTCAAATCCTTAGAGATTTTTTCCGCATTACGCGAGGGATTGGTACTTACCCGATCAAGTGTTTATATCATCCTAGTCCGGATACTAGGGGCTGCACCTATATTTCTATTTGTCAAACTCCTATGGCTAAGTGAGGGTGCTAAAGCCGCATAGTCTGATTTCCTGGTTCATCGCGCTAAACACCTCCTTCAAGGACCAAACAATTGGATCAAGAGTGTTTAGATTACATCCCGAACACCCCCGTATTTCCTACGTGGGGGCAGAAGCCAACGACTGGCCAACTCTCAGATTTCACATAACACGGACGCACAGGAGGAGAATTTTTTTAACTAAACATTATATTACATAACGATTTTGTTTCATAATACAGGGCAAAGACAACATGATTGTATTCATTCGAAAATAATGTCTTGCGCTCATTGCGTTGCTACAATGCGCGACCCCTCCAGGACATCTACAAAATACCGCTCTGGTGTGCGGTGCTCCTTGCCCTCTGGTGGCCCCTCGGTCGTCAGCTTGACGGCGTCCATCTTCGCCCACCACACCTTGATGCGGGCGAAGGCCATGCGCGCACCTTCAATGCAGGCCGATCGCTTGATGACATCCAGCCGAGGACATGCGTTCACCAGCCGCTTCAGGAGTTCGAAGTAGCTGTCGGGCATAGCTTCGGCTGGCCACAGCCGGATTATCAAATCCTTCATGGCCAGTTCGGCCACCCTATATAGCTCCACCAGCTGTTTTAGCTGATCGGTGAAGGGCACGTGATTCTCTGGCGCAAGATATTGCGACCAGAACAACTTCTCCGTCGAGCTCCCTTCTTCGGCTCGGAAGAACTCCGCGGCGTTGGACACACTGCGTGGTAGATTTGCAAAGGCCCCTGGAGAACTCCGAATCCGGGTTAGTAGGAGAAACTTCTTCCTCACATACTTGCTTTGCATACTAAATGCCTTACCCGCTGCGATCTTCTTGGCCTCCTGGATCTCCTGGAGGGCATCCTGGGCTTCAACCCGGGCCGCTTCCGTGCTTTGGCGAGCCTTCGAGAGTTCGGCCTCTCGAGCCGAAACATCTCCCTCCAAGGCCTCATACTTCTTCACAGCATCTTGGAGCTCTTGTTGGACCTCGTTCAGCCTGGCCTTAAGCTTCTTACGAGCGGCCTGCTCCTTGATAGCTTTCCCTTCGGCTTCGGCCAAGCCTTTTTCAGGGCCTCAACCTCGGTCATCACCCCTACACATATCATGACACTACGGTCAGTATACATCATTTATTCTTTACGAATACATAGCGAGTCACTACATACCCTGCTGGTCTTCCAGCTGCTTCCTCGCCTGGACGAGCTCCTCTTCGGCCCGCTCCAGTTTCTACTTTAGTCTAGAGACTTTGGCAGCGCGAGAGGTCGTGGCCAGCAGCAATGCCTGCTTATTCACATCAGACACAGTTTGGTTAGTTTCCTGCGAAATTTAATTGATCCTCTGTCCGGCTTTTCTTTCCGAACACCGGACAGTGTCTCACGGGCTACTGTCTATATTGGGATTTTCTTGGTTAAACGTTGCTTACCTCAAAATCTGTCAGCAGGCCGCTGCAGGCTTCAGTCAGTCCTCTCTTAATGGACTGAACCTTCTCAATCACCGTACCCATAAGGATACGGTGTTCTTCCATAATGGAAGCGCCTCGTAGCGCTTCCAATAGATTATCCGGCACCTCTGGTTGGACAGAGGTCGCCGGCGGGACGGGCACGCCTCCTTCTCTTGAAGGAGGTTGCTTGACGGACTCCGAGGCTGTATGGGTCTCCGGATCCGTGCTCAGATGGGGGCCGAATTGAGCACGGCCCCCATCGTCAGTCTCCATGGGGGCCTATTCCCCCATGTGTCCGGCGGCCGAGGTGTCGCCCTCCGGCGCCGCCATGACGGCCTCCTGAACCTCTCCCTGGCCTGGGAAGGTCCTTTGGGACAACACCTCGTCGTCTCCCTTGGCCTTGGGAGAGTAAGTGGTCGACGGTGTCTCGCTGGCCATCTCCTTTGAGTCCAACGAGCCTCTTGATGAGGATCGCTGGGAGCTGTCGTGGGTCGGACTGCAATGACATTATTAAACCATATAAAATACCGTAAGGTGGAGAGGCCAGATAAATGGACGTGTACGGGTTCTTAGTACTCACGATGCGGCCAGGGGCTTGTTCCGGGGGCGTCGCTCCGGACTACTGTCGATGTCCCATGCGGAGCTGCCCGCGGGAGGGCCTTTCCCCTTCTTGGGCGCCTCCGCCTCCAGATTTGTGGAGGCCGCCCTCTTCTTCCTCCCCCCCCCATCAGGGGGAGAGTCGCTCTCCTCCTCCTCATCATCATCGTCGTCTTCGGCGACGGAGGAGCGGGTCTTATCTTCGGACGTCGCGTCCGAAGCGCCCTTGCGGCGGGGGCCACTCCGGACCCCCTTGGCCTTCTTCTCCGGCGCCTTATAGGGCGCCGGCACCAGCATCTTCACTAGACGCGGGATGACTGGTTCTTCAGGCAGCGGAGCTGGACACTGGATCCGCTTCGCCCTCTCCATCCATTCCTGAAGAAGCAATGATAATAAAAGCTCAGATATCATCCTTGAAACAAGCAAGTAGAGGATGCGTTAAAAAACATACCTCGTTGGCAAGGTGGTTAATGTCGTGCCCACGGTCCCAATCTGTGGTTGGTGGTGTCTCGTTGCCCTTGAAGAGCAACTTCTAGGCATCTTCATGAGTGGTTTAGAAGAGCCTCTTCAGGGTATGGTGCTTCTTCGGATTAAACTCCCATAAAGGGCGACTTCGGCTTTGGCACGGGAGAATCCAGAAAATTAGCATCACCTGGATTACGTCGACGAGCTTGATATCTTTGTCCACCATGCTTTGAATGTGCATCTGCAGTGCTATCAGCTCGTCTGAGGAAGACCAATTTGGGCTCTTCTCAACCCAGGAGGTGAGTCGCATGGGAGCGCCGGGGTTGAATTCGGCAGCTGCGGCCCAGGTGGCGCCGCGGGGTTCTGTGATGTAGAACCACTGTTTCTGCCATTCCTTGACAGTCTCCACGAAAGTGCCTTTTGGCTAGGAGACATTGGTCAGCTTGCTCACTATGGCGCCTCTGCACTCCACGTGTTGGCCATCCACCACCTTCGGCTTCACGTTGAAGACCTTGAGCCATAGCCCGAAGTGGGGTTGGATGCGGAGGAAGGCCTCACACACGATGATGAACATCGAGATGTTGAGGAAAGAGTTCAGGGATAGATCATGGAAGCCTAGCCCGTAATAGAACATCAGCCCGCGGACGAAAGGGTGGAGTGGAAACCCTAACCCGCGGAGGAAATGAGGGATGAATACCACCCTCTCATTGGGCTTCGGTGTGGGGACGACTTGCCCCTGGGTTGGAAGACGGTGGGCGATTTCCTTCGCCACATACCCGGCCGCCCGAAGCTCGGTAATGTCCTTCTCCTTGACGGAGGAGGCCATCCACTTGCCTTGACCTCCGGATCCGGACATGGTTGAGTGCTTGCTCGAGTGGGGAAAAGATGAGAACTTGGGCGCTAGAGCTCAAGAGTGGAAGGGCAGAGGAAGAGAGAAGGCGTGGGAGAAGAAGGGGGGAATCATTATCCCCTTATAAGGGCAGTGAATATCGAACGCCTCCCCACTCGCCCTAAAACTCGCCTATTCCCAAGGGTTGTGTAAACGGCACGGTTGGGTTACCCATACCCATATTGATAAGAATCCCGCAATAAGGGGACACGGTCTCTGCTTTGACAAGACGTGTCAATGAAAACCGCATCTCGAAACACGGAATGGTGGACAAAAATGATTTGATATAGTGACCGGACAGACGTGATGTCATCTTGCAAAAAGTTACTATCTTGGAGTATTAGGGAAGTGGAACCTGCCTTGCAATGCCAAAGACAATCTGCGCGCTGGACACATCATCATTGAAGCCTGGTTCAGGGGCTACTGAGGGAGTCCTGGATTAAGGGGTCCTCGGGCGTCCGACCTATTGGATATGGGCCGGACTGATGGGTCGTGAAGATACAAAGACCGAAGACTCTACCCGTGTCCAGATGGGACTCTCCTTGGCGTGGAAGGCAACCTTGGCGACCAAATATGAATATTCCTTTCTTTGTAACTGACCTTTTGTAAACCCTAGGTCCCTCCTATATCTATATAAACCGGAGGGCTAGGTCCGTAGATAGGCCCCCGAATAATCATAGCCAGACTATATAAACCGGAGGTCTAGGTCCGTAGATAGGCCCCCGAATAATCATAGGTCATTACGATCTCATGGTAGATCAACTCTTGTAATACTCATATTTATCAAGATCAATCAAGCAGGAAGTAGGGTATTGAAGGAAATATGCCCTAGAGGCAATAATAAAATTATTATTTATTTCCTTATTTCATGATAAATGTTTATTATTCATGCAAGAATTGTATTAACCTGAAACTTAGTACATGTGTGAATACATAGACAAAACCGAAGACTCTACCCGTGTCCGGATGGGATTCTCCTTGGCATGGAAGGCAAGCTTGGCGACCAAATATGAATATTCCTTTCTCTGTAACCGATCTTGTGTAAACCCTAGGTCCCTTTTGTATCTATATAAACCGGAGGGCTAGGTCCGTAGATCGGCCCCCGAATAATCATAGCCAGACTAGACTTTTAGGGTTTAGTCATTACGATCTCGTGGTAGATCAACTCTTGTAATACTCATATTTATCAAGATCAATCAAGCAGGAAGTAGGGTATAACCTCCATAGAGAGGGCCCGAACCTGGGTAAACATTGTGTCCCCCGTCTCCTGTCACCATCGATCCTAGACGCATAGTTCGGGACCCCCTACCCGAGATCCGCCGGTTTTGACACCGACACTTGGCATCTGGCCCCTGGACTCCGCAAAATTTCCTTTTGGGCTTTCCAAAAACCTTGTGGGCTTTCCCCTTTGGCCCAAATAAAGTGTTCTCGTACCCAAACATTTTGGGGAACATCCGGAACCCCTTCCGGTGAATTCCGGAACCCTTCTGGAGATCAAATACTACTATCCACATATCAATCTTTACTTCCGGACCATTCCGGAGTTCCTCGTCATGTCTGTGATCTTATCCGAAACTCCGAACAACATTCGGTTACCAACATACATAATTTATATAATACTATATCGTCAATGAACGTTAAGCGTGCGGACCCTACGGATTCGAGAACTATGTAGACATGACCGAGACATCTCTCTGGTCAATAACCAATGGCGGAACCTGGATGCCCATATTGGCTCCTACATATTCTACGAAGATCTTTATTGGTCGAATAGCATAACAACATACGTTGTTCCCTTTGTCATCGGTATGTTACTTGCCCGAGATTCGATCGTCAGTATCTCAACACCTAGTTCAATCTCGTTACCGGCAAGTCTCTTTACTCGTTCCGTAATGCAACATCCCGCAACTAACTTATTAGTCACATTGCTTGCAAGGCTTATAGTGATGTGCATTACTGAGAGGGCCCAGAGATACCTCTCCGACAATCGGAGTGACAAATCCTAATCTCGATCTATGCCAACTCAACAAACACCATCAGAGACACCTGTAGAGCATCTTTATAATCACCCAATTACGTTGTGACGTTTGATAGCACACAAGGTGTTCCTCCGGTATTCGGGAGCTGCATAATCTCATAGTCAGAGGAACATGTATAAGTCATGAAGAAAGCAGTAGCAATAAAACAGAACGATCATTATGCTAAGCTAACGGATGGGTCTTGTCCATCACATCATTCTCTAATGATGTGATCCCGTTCATCAAATGACAACACATGTCCATGGCTAGTAAACTTAACCATCTTTGCTTAACGAGCTAGTCAAGTAGAGGCATACTAGGGACACTCTGTTTGTCTATGTATTCACACATGTACTAAGTTTCCGGTTAATACAATTCTAGCATGAATAATAAACATTTATCATGATATAAGGAAATATAAATAACAACTTTATTATTGCCTCTAGGGCATATTTCCTTCATTATAAACACCCTTAGCATACGAAGATACGATTCCATTATCACTAAACTCACATTGGTAGGGAAGGTGTTTCTTAGGGTGTTCAGAACAACAAGTAAAATCATATATTTCACATAAATTCCAAGCATAGCATTGCAAATGATGAATTTGATCCAGTAAAAGTTTCCCTTTTGAGATAAGCGGTGTCGCACATAACAAGCATGCTCATCTAAAGATTTGCCCTCAACTAAGCTAGTTGGGGTTTCATCACGAGCACATAGGGATCGAAGATGATCCAAGTAAAAAGCTTCAGGAGTGTGATAGATTTTGAGTGGTTCTTCAACCATTGGTGTAGTAGGTACAACTAATTTTTTTTGGTATTTTGCGTTTCCTACCCATAACTAAAGATAGAGAAAAACTTAGAACAGCAAATAAAAATTACTTAGTGATAAAGAAAACAAGCACACACGATAATATTCACCCCACGCTATAACTCCCCGGCAACGGCGCCAAAAAAAGGTCTTGATAACCCACAAGTATAGGGGATCAATTGTAGCCTCTTTCGATAAGTAAGAGTGTTGAACCCAACGAGGAGCTAAAGGTAGAACAAATATTCCCTCAAGTTTTATCGACCACCGATACAACTCTACGCACGCTTAACGTTCCCTTTACCTAGAACATGTATAAAACTAGGAGTACTTTGTAGGTGTTGTTGGATAGGTTTGCAAGAATATAAAGAGAACATAAATAAAAACTAGGGGCTGTTTAGGTAAAGAAGTAATAAAGTTAGTATAGCGAGTGTGGAAAAGTGGTGGTAGGAGTTGCGAAATTGTCCCTAAGCAATTGACTACTTTACTAGACCGATAGCAAGTTTTATGTGGGAGAGGCCACTGCTAGCATGTCATCCCTGACTTGGAATTCTATGCACTTATGATTGGAACTATTAGCAAGCATCCGCAACTACTAATGTTCATTAAGGTAAAACCCAACCATAGCATTAACATATATTGGTCCCCATTCAATCATGTATGCATCAATTTCTATGCTAGGTTGAAGCTTCTGTCACTCTTGCCCTCCAATACATAGTCCTATCAACATACAACTAACCCTATGGTGTGATCCACGCGCGTGCTCATATGATGGGCACCAAAGGACAGCAACATAACCACAAGAAAATTAAACCAATCATAGCAATTCACCAATTACAGATAGGACAACAAAAATCTACTCAGACAGATGGCAACACATCATTGGATAATAATATGAAGCATAAAGCACCATGTTCAAGTAGAGGGTACAGCGGGTTGCGGGAGAGTGGACCGTTGTAGATAGATGGGGGAAGGTGATGAAGATGTTGGTGAATACTCGTGCTGACAATGGGGTATCATATTGATTCACTAGATATATGTTTTGGCATTCAATTCGCGGATTCCCAAGGTGACATTGGGGTAATCTATGCATAGGGGTTGATGCATGTTCTTGTCTTTGTTTCTCCGATAGAAATCTTGGGCACTCTTTGAAGTTCTTTGTGTTGGATTGAATATTACGAATCTGAATTTTCTTTGGTGTTATTTTAGTCCGAACTCTTGGTTAGATTGATCAGAAATAATAGCTTGGTGTTATTTTAGTATGAACTCTAAGATAGATTGTTTGGAAAGAATAGCTTTAAGGTGGTTTCGTACCCTACAAACAATTCCATCTTATGTTCTCCGCTAGATAGGAACTTTGGATTGATTTCTTCATCGCACTTTGAGGGACGGTTATATGATCCAATTATATTAGCATTGTTGAGAGATTGCACTAGCGAAAGTACGGACCCTAGGCCTCATTTTCAAGCATTGCAATACCGTTTTTGTGCCCATTTACTATTTGCTACCTTGGTGTTTTTATTTATTCAGATTATAAAAATATATTTATATCATCAATATTGCACTTTTATCACCATATCTTCGCCGAACTAGTGCACCTATACAATTTGCCATTGTATTGGGTGTGTTGGGGACACAGGAGATTTCTTGTATTTGGTTGCAGGGTTGTTTGAGAGAGACCATCTTCATCCTACACCTCCCACGGATTGATAAACCTTAGGTCATCCACTTGAGGGAAAATTTCTACTGTCCTACAAAACTCTACGCTTGGAGGCCCAACACGAGTCTACAAGAATAAAGTTGCATAGTAGACATCATGATAAACCTATGATATCTAAAGGAATTTTGGAAGATTTCAATACATATTTTTTTGAGATGTTAATCATGGATGATTGAAGATGGCATGTCAATCTATTCATGTATTCTAGAAATCTTGCAAATCAAAGAGCCCCGTAGTGTTCAACACTGCATCTAAGCACTAATATGTTGTCTTCGTTTGCAGATACAAGCAGACCCGAAAGTGGAAAATGTGCTGCAATATAACAATCCCATCAAATGCCTTGATCTCCATCTCATAGAAATTACTTTGAACGAGTACCAAGGGACCAACCAGAGATTATATTTTCCAGGTTCTTTGCTCGGAAAGCAAGTGTGCTCAAGGTAATGAGGATTACCATATATTTAGTGCGCATAAATGAATGGTTCGCTCATCAGCGCAGGTGTCTACAGCTGAATGAAAAAGGCTCTGCGGAAGCTAAATTTCATTTTGGAAGTTCATATGGTAGATTATTCGGAAGTCATTCCATCAAGCCAATATATGACTTCTTGGTGGTTGATCCCTTCATAGAAATATTGCATCACAAAGATTCTGAAGTAGATGAATTTAATTTACAATATTAGTTTGAATGTTGTGATGTCTGAATTTGGGCCTTGTAATACTGGAATTTGAACCATGTAAAATTTCTGGTATGTCTGATACAATGTTTGAAATGACATTATCTCTCTTTTTTTTCTTTGAAATGTCCTGCTGCAATTTATATATATCTACTCCTAATGTCTGAGTTAGTTGAATAGTACGATTTATTTTTGTCCCACCACTTTCAACCGGTTTTTTTGCTGGGTTTTTTGTATCCCCTCCCACCACCACTCTCCACGTTGGTTTATTTTTCTCTTCATATTTTTAGCAAAGCAGCACTTTCCTAACGTACAAAAATCATGGACTAAACTTTCCTAATTTATCCAAATCAATCGATCTCTCTTATTAATGCAATTTATTTTAGAAAAAAATAACCGATTGTCTGGAAACAAATAATGAGTTTTCTAGAAACAAATAAACTCATCATGAAAGCATTTATGTATCTCTACTCCTAACATTACAAAAAATACACTTCCGTGATGATACGTGTTTGTCACAGTAGGTCGCATTTTTTGTCATGCATGTACATCCATGACGATTTTATGACAGAATCAAGATAGTCATACCTGTGCTGTCATAGAAGTGTTCCATGACATTACCAAAATTATCATCACGGAAGTGTCCACTTCCATGACGATAAATCGCGCGTCACAGAAGTGCTTTCGTCAAGGGTGACCAACACGTGACATCCACCGTAACGGAACACCATTAAGCTATCGGGTCGGATTTTGGAACCGATAACCCGTTAACAGCCCTGACCAATGGGAAATTTCCACGTGTAAAATTCTGATTGGTCAAAGGGAACACCTGTCAGCTCGTCAGTGGGCCAGATGTCGCCCGTCCATTGGAGGAGACATGCCTATGATACGTCGACACGTGGCTGGGCCCAACAGAGGCCCATATAGGTTAAAAAGGTCGGCCCAGTCAAAGGCCCGTTGTTGGTGTCAAAACCGGCGGATCTCGGGTAGGGGGTCCTGAACTGTGCGTCTAGGCCGGATGGTAACAGGAGACTGGGGACACTTTGTTTTACCCAGGTCCAGGCCCTCTCGATGGAGGTAAAACCCTACTCCTACTTGATTAATATTGATGATATGGGTAGTACAAGAGTAGATCTACCATGAGATCAAGGAGGCTAAACCCTAGAAGCTAGCCTATGGTATGATTGTTGTGTATGGAGTTGATTGCCTACGGACTACAACCCTCCGGTTTATATAGACACCAGATAGGGTTAGGGTTACACAGAGTCGGTTACAATGGTAGGAGATCTTGAATATCGCGTCGCCAAGCTTGCCTTCCACGCCAAGGAAAGTCCCATCCGGACACGGGACGAAGTCTTCAATCTTGTATCTTCATAGTCCAGGAGTCCGGCTGAAGGTATAGTCCGGCTACCCGAACACCCCCTAATCCAGGACTCCCTCAGTAGCCCTCGAACCAGGCTTCAATGACGATGAGTCCGGCGCGTAGATTGTTCGGCATTGCAAGGAGGGTTCCTCTCCAAATCTTGTGCACCTGCAGGAATAATGTCTGATTTTTGTAATGTAGTCCTCCTCAGCTTCCATGTCCAATAATGGCCGTCTTCCACGTGTTCAAACAAATGCGAAAAGCCGGGGCGTTTTTACATCCATACCCCTAGCCGTATAAACGAGTCGCCTATTTAACGGGATGGGGATTTAGGTCCAAACCACATCTTCTCCCTTCCGCGAGTTATCATCAGAGCGCTTCCAGCAAAGGTTCATTCCAGCATGACCAGCCCTCGCAGCTCCTCCCCTCGCGCCTCCGGTCCCAAGCCCGGGGACTGGGAGAGTTGCACCATCCCGCATAGCAAGTTAGTGTCACTTCAGGCCCAGGGATTCCTCCCTCAGGCATACCTGGTCTCGGTCCGAGCCGGTCTCGCCACCTATAATGGCGGAACACAGGCGGAGAGCGCCCCCAATCCTTCGAAAGGAGAGCCGGTGTGCCTTGTCCCCTACCTAATAAGGGGACTGGGATTTCCAATTCACCCATTTCTCCACGGGCTTCTGGAGTTCTACGGCCTCCAGCTGCACAATCTCACGCCCGCCTCCGTATTGCACATTGCGGGTTTCGTCACCCTCTGTGAGCTATTTTTAGGCGTTGAGGCTCATTTCGCGCTATGGAAGAGGTTATTCTGCCTGGTGCCCCATTCTGAAAAGGGGTCTATATATCAAGTGGGCGGAGCCGAAGTATGGCGCATCGCCGGGACCGGATACCTATCCGGAACCCCAAAGAAGGCGTCCGAGGACTGGCCTTCGGAATGGTTTTATATAGATGACGTCCCGCTACCGGACCCTATCCGGGTCGGTCTCCCTGAGTTCAACAGCGCTCCATTGAAGAAACGCTTGAGTTGGCGTCTGCGGAGTTCTCAAAGAGAAAGTGATAGAGACGTCCTTTACCTGATGGGCCGGATAAGACTGTTGGCTCATTCCGGACTAACCATGATTGGAGTCATGGCCGTATGCATTATGCGGGGGGTGCAGCCGCTTCAATATAGAGGCCACCCCATGTGGGATTTCAACGGGGAGGATGAGGCCACACGTTATGGTCGTAAGGGGCCGGACTCAGCCGCCACCTTAGTAAAGATCTTATCCTCTTTGTATAAGGGAGAAAATGAAGAATTCCTCCGCGTCAATCTGCAGGCCGGATTCAGTATGTATGATCCTCCAAGTTGGGTAAGTGAACAATCGCACTTGCCCGTTTGTTTTATATTCCCCCGGTCAGATAGGTAGTCTAACGACTTCAATGCAGGAGCTGCGACAGGAGGTAAAGGACATAAGCAGCTGCCCTCCACAGCCCGAGGACCTAGAACGGTCCCTCAATCCGGACTCCAAAGAGGATCCGGACATATCTGTGGATCTTATCGACGGGGTGTTCCATCAGTTAAGCAAGGACAATACCTTGGTAGCCATCATGGCTGATTACCCAGGGTTAATTCCGGCCTCCCAGGTGACAGAGACCGGAGTTTCATTCCCTTGAGAGAGATTGCACTCTCGCGTATTCCAGTGTTTCTGACGACAACCGTGTTTTGCAGGGGAGTTTTCCGAGGCAGGAAGCCGAACCTGCAGCAGCTAGCCAACGAGGGGCCGTAGGGCCCCGTGGGGCAAAAAGGAACGAAGTCCGGACAGAGATGCCGGCACAAAGGTATAGTGCACCCTCTGTTTCCCTGGAGTTATTCTGTCAGGGTATATTAACGTTCGTGCTATCTTCAGAACGAAGAGACCTCGCCGGACTATATCCGGAGAGGCTACCAATTGCGCCTCCACCAGCCAGGCTCCAACGGCTGGCGAGGAAGCGGAGGCGAGCACAAGGCGCGTACCGGACGCTCCTCCGACAGAGGATGAGGACAGGCTGTCTGCCACAAATTCTGAAGTGGAGAGTGCCATGAACCACAGCCGTCGCCGGACAGTTCTACGCGACGCTTGTTTCTCCCAAGAGGCTTTAGATGCCTTTAATTCGGGAGATGCGTACCTCCGTGCCGCTCAAAATGGTTTAGCCAGAGCCACGGAGCAGTATGTAAAAGACATACGGGTAAGAAAATTTTGGTCAAATATATATATATATATATATATATATATATATATATATATATATATACTAGTAGCCCCCGAGACTTGAAATAGTTAGAGCAACTGATTTAAGGATCTTTTAATATGCAGGTTCTTACAGAGAAGAATATTGTACTGTCCCAGGAGCTGGAAAAGAGCAAGGCCCAACTAGAGGCCGCACTAGCCGCAGCAGGGGAGCCCAAAGAGACCCCCTTAGGTAAGATACACTTCGAAAGATTAGTATCGTGCGGTGTGGGTGCAAATCTGACAAATCATATTGCAGATGGCGCCAGACTCGATCCGGACAAACAACAGCTCTTGCGCCAGCTAAAGGCCGGTGAGAGTATGTTGACAAGGGTGAGGCAAGAGAAGAATGATCTTCAAGATGCCAACACCAAGTTGGACGTCGAACTTAAAGATGTTCGTGGCCAGCTGTAGGACTCCACGAAGGAGAATCGGTGGCTTCGACGTGGCATTTTTAGTAAGTGCTTGAACGAACTTTGAAAAAAGAGTTTGGCGAAGAAGTCGACTAACAGAGTAATGTCTGTAGGTATGCTCACAGGTCGTCCTGCAGAGGAGATGCCCGGTTCTACGGGTGACCTTCTTCCCGAACTCATGCAATAGCACGAGCGAATTCGGTAGGCGATGCGAGGTATTGCCCAAGCCTTATGGCCTGCCCACTCCATGCCCGAGGGCCTTGGAGAGCTTGCGGAGAAGCTGGAGGGAGCTCGGCGGTGCTTCCGGTTGTGGAAGATATCGGCATGCCGACAAGGCGCTAGGGAAGCCTGGGCCATGGTGAAGACCCGTTTTACGAAGTCTGACCCAAACCACATGGCCGAGGTCGGACCAGTGGGGCCTGACAGGAAGGAGATCCCGGTGAGCTTAGTATACGGCCAAGTAGAGTTGGCCACGAAGTATTCCCAGCAGGACTGTAAATTAGACAGCCTGTTAGATGGTATAGAAGAGGAATACAATCAGTCAGAATGACTATGTAATTTTGAATTGACATATGTAATGCCTTCTAGCCGGATTGTAGATCGTTTGTCGTTGCCGACCTTTTTGCTTCAACCTCGGGACCTGACGGTCCGGAGTGTGTCCGAATAGCATAGCGGTTACATAAGAACCGTGGTATGCGTGGAGACCAGGCGTAGGGGTCATTAGTGCTTTATCAGACAAGTGCCCAACTAGTTATGTTATATTACATGGTTAGTAAGAAACATCTTCCAGAGAGAATAGTTCCATTAGGGGTTCCTGTCGCTGGGAGGCATGCCCTAAAGTGCATGTCTGGACTGCGTAAAAAGACGCAGAAAAAGCATCTGGGGGCGCATAAAATAAGTAAAAAGATCATCTTTTATCTCACCGACCGAATATTCCCTTAAGAACGCTAGCTTTCGGCTTCACCCAGTCTGAGGTACACATCCGGCTGACCCGGCAGTAACAATACAGAGGTGCTCCCTTTACCACCTAGCCGAACAATCGGGAACGTAGGGGTAAGCACAGGAGCCAGGCAACCCAGCTTGGCCAAAACTTAAGTCAAATCGATGCATATAATGGTGAAGAAAAAGGTACATGCGGAAGTTTGACGCATGTGTTGGGCATAAAGCCCGTATAAATAAGCTTCTGTTAAAGAAGCCCCCGGGTTTAATGAGCACGAGTGGCGCGTCACTAGATGAGCCTTTAAGGGCTATAAGAAAAAAGAGGGGAAGGAGAGAAATGTAAGACAGAAAAATGCAAAAAATGGACAGAGGAAGGAGACGAACACAGAGTCCGGCGCTAGGCATAGAATCTTCGGAGGCGGGCGGCGTTCCACGGGTTCGGCTCGAGTCGGTTACCCGACGCATCTCGCAGGCGGTACGCCCCGCCAGTCAGGACTTGGTCGATTATGAATGGACCTTCCCACTTGGGCTTGAGTTTGTCCTTTTTCTTATCCGGCAGGCGTAGAACTAGTTCGCCAACATTGTAAGTTTTGGCCCGTACTTCTCTGCTTTGATATCTTCGGGCTTGCTGTTGATAAAATGCAGAACGGGCTTTTGCCACGTCACGCTCCTCCTCCAGGGCGTCCAAGTTGTCCTGCCGATCGAGCTCGGCTTCTCTTTCTTCGTACATGCGCACTCTAGGTGAGTCATGAATTATATCGCAGGGCAGGACTGCCTCTGCGCCGTACACCATAAAAATGGTGTGTATCCGGTGGTACGATTTGGCGTGGTCCGCAGCCCCCATAGTATGGAGTCGAGCTCCTCTACCCAGTGCGTGTTAGATTCCTTGAGGGACCGCACCAGTCTGGGTTTAATGCCGCTCATTATAAGACCATTTGCACGTTCGACCTGGCCGTTGGTTTGTGGGTGATAGACGGAAGCATAATCGAGCTTGATGCCCATGTTTTTGCACCAGAGTTTTACCTCGTCGGCGGTAAATTTTGTACCGTTATCGGTTATGATGCTGTGGGGGACGCCATAATGGTGTACAACCCCGGATATGAAGTCTATCACAGGTCCGGATTCGGCCGTTTTAACAGGCTTGGCTTCTATCCATTTGGTGAATTTGTCCACCATGACTAGTAAGTATTTTTTTCCTATCGGTCCCACCTTTAAGGGGTCCGACCATGTCAAGCCCCCAGACCGCAAAAGGCCAGGTGATGGGTATAGTTTGGAGTGCGGTGGGTGGCATATGGCTTTGGTTGGCAAAAAGTTGGCAACCAGCGCATCGTTGGACTATGTCCTGAGCGTCTGCCCGGGCCGTCGGCCAATAAAAGCCTGTACGGAAAGCCTTGCTAACAAGGGACCGAGCAGCGGCGTGGTGACCACCGAGTCCGGCATGAATTTCAGCCAGAAGGTTCCGCCCTTCCTCTTCGGAGATGCACCTTTGAAGGACTCCGGTAGTGCTTTTCTTATAAAGCTCTCCCTCATGGACTTTATAGGCTTTAGATCGCTGCATTATGCAGCGGGCCTCGTTTTGGTCCTCCGGGAGTTCCTGCCTAGTAAGGTAGGCTAGGAATGGTTCTGTCCACGGGGCGATGACCGCCATTATTACGTGGGCTGAAGGTGTAATTTCATTGGCAGAGCCTCCAATTGTGTCAGATTGTTCGGCGTTGAGTGGTGCGACTGGGTCCGGGCTGTTATTTACGGGTTCCCCCTCCCATGTTACGGATGGCTTGAACAATCTTTCCAGAAAGATGTTGGGGGGGACTGCATCGCGTTTTGCTCCGATGCGTGCCAGGACGTCCACTGCTTGATTGTTTTCTCGGGCTATATGGTGAAACTCCAGTCCTTCGAACTGAGCTGACATTTTTAGGACGGCATTGCGGTAAGCTGCCATTTTTGGGTCCTTGGCGTCGAAGTCTCCATTTATTTGGGATATCGCGAGGTTTGAATCCCCGCGTACCTCTAGGCGCTGGATACCCATGGATACTGCTATCCGAAGACCATGTAGGAGGGCCTCATATTCGGCTGCATTGTTGGAATCCATGTACATGATCTGGAGCACATATTGGACTGTGTCTCCTATGGGGGACGTCAGGACGACGCCAGCCCCCAGTCCGGTCAACATTTTGGAGCCGTCGAAATGCATAATCCAGTTTGAATATGTGTCGTACTCTTTAGGGAGCTCGGCCTCCGTCCATTCTGCGACGAAGTCGGCCAAAACTTGCGATTAAATAGCTCGCCGTGGCTTATAGGTTATATCGAACGGGAGGAGCTCAATGGCCCATTTTGCAATCCGGCCCGTTGCGTCGCGGTTGTTGATATTATCGTTGAGTGGTACTTCCGAGGCTACTGTTATGGAACACTCTTGAAAGTAGTGTCGTAGCTTCCGGGATGCCATGAATACCGCGTATGCAATCTTTTGATAATGCGGGTACCGTGATTTTCATGGAGTGAGGACAGTGGATACGTAGTAGACCGGCCTTTGAAGGGGGAATTTGTGTCCGTCCGTTTCCCGCTCGACAACGAGCATTGCGCTGACAACTTGATGTGTTGCTACAATGTACAATAACATTGGTTCGCCGGTGTTCGGCGCGGCCAGGACTGGATTTGTTGCCAATATGGCTTTTATTTCATCAAGTCCGGCCATGGCAGCCTCCGTCCACTCGAAGTGTTCGGTGCGCCGGAGGAGGCGATATAGGGGTAGTGCCTTCTCTCCCAAGCGGGAGATGAAGCGGCTTAAAGCCGCCACGCATCCAGTTAATTTTTGTATTTGTTTGAGGTCCTTTGGGATATCCAATTGTGACAAAGCTCGGATCTTGGCTGGATTTGCTTCAATTCCTCTACCGGATACAATGAAGCCCAGGAGCTTTCCGGCTGGAACACCGAAGACGCATTTTTCCGGATTGAGCTTGATGTCATATTTTCGGAGGTTATCGAATGTGAGCCTCAAGTCGTCTATTAGATATTCGACATGTCTTGATTTGACGACCACATCATCCACATACGCCTCCACTGTTTTGCCGATCTGATTTGCCAAACATGTCTGGATCATGCGCTGATATGTTGCGCCGGCGTTCTTTAGCCCGAAGGGCATTGTGTTAAAGCAGAATGGGCCGTATGGTGTGATGAATGCTGTTGCAGCTTGGTCTGATTCTGCCATCTTGATTTGATGGTAACCGGAATATGCATCGAGGAAACACAACGATTCGTGTCCTGCGGTGGCATCGATGATTTGATCGATACGGGGGAGGGGGAAGGGGTCCTTTGGGCAGGCCTTGTTAAGGTCTTTAAAATCGACACACAGGCGCCAGGATTTGTCCTTCTTTGGTACCATTACCAAGTTTGCTAGCCAGTTCGGATGTTTTATGTCTCTAATGAATCCGGCCTCCAATAGCTTGGCTAGCTCCTCTCCCATAGCCTGTCTCTTGGGTTCGGAAAAACGTCGAAGGGCTTGTTTGACAGGTTTAAATCCTTTTAGGATATTTAAGCTATGTTCGGCCAGCTTGCGTGGGATCCCTGGCATGTCTGAAGGGTGCCAGGAGAAAATGTCCCAGTTCTCTCGTAGGAACTCTCGCAGTGCGGCGTCGACATCAGGGCTCAGTCATGCCCCGATGCAGGCTGTTTTATTGGGGTCCGTTGGATGGACCTGGAATTTGACTATTTCGTCAGCTGGCTTGAAGGATGTGGATTTGGATCTCTTATCGAGTATCACATCATCCCTGTTAACCGTGGAGCGCAGCGCAGTCAGTTCCTCGGCCGCTAGGGCTTCGGATAGTGCCTCAAGGGCTAATGCGGCCGTCTTGTTTTCGGCGCGGAGTGCGACGTCCGGATCACTAGCTAGAGTGATAATTCCGTTCGGCCCGGGCATCTTAAGCTTCATGTACCCGTAATGGGGTATTGCTTGGAAGATCGTGAATGCTTCCCGTCCCAGTAAAGCGTGATGTCCGCTCTTAAACGGGGCCACTTGAAACATGATTTCTTCGGACCTGTAATTATCCGGCGTGCCGAACACCACATCTAGTGTGATTTTTCCTGTGCAGCGCGCTTCCCGACTTGGGATTATTCCTCTGAAGGTTGTGCTGCTTCGCTCAATGCGGCTCTGGTCTATTTCCATTTTTTGAAGGGTTTCCTCATAGATGAGGTTCAGTCCGCTGCCTCCATCCATGAGCACCTTGGTGAGGCGAAAGCCGTCCACTATGGGACTGAGGACCAATGCGGCTAGTGCTCGGGCTGTTCGGAATTTAGGTTCGTCACTTGCGTTGAAGGTGATAGCAGTGTCGCTCCATGGATCTATTGTTGCAACTTGATAGACTTCGGCGAGGCTGCGGAGTGTTCTTTTTCACACATTGTTTGATGCGAAAGTCTCGAAGACTGTGAGAACAGTACTGGTGTCCTCGGGCTGGCTTTCTGCGGCCTCCAGGATTAAGAGATCCTCGCCAATTTTGGCCACCTGCCGGAGTATCCAACATGCTCTAAGGCTGTGAGTTGGTGTGGCATCCTCTGTACTGTGAATTCTACAGGGTCCATCAAGCCACCTTTCCAGTATGGTTCCATGCCCTGTAGAGGGTTTTGGCTTTTTGATTTTTATCCCGGGTGTCCTATGATGATGCACCCTCTTAGTTCGGACGGGATTACTATTCAAGGCCGGATTATCCCAAAATTTTATTTCGGTTTTCCAAGCACATTCCATCGCACGGTATTTTTGTACTATGGACGCCAAGTCAGCGAAGCGTGTAATATCACGACGTCTTACGGCGTTGAGGATTCCCTTGTCCGTGTAATTACTGCAGAAAATTGAGATCGCGTCTCCCTCGCGGCAATTCTCTATCCTATTCATAACCAGGAGGAATCTGGCCCAGTAATGATGTACTGTTTCCTCGGGCCTCTGCTTGATTTGGGAGAGATCGCTTATGTTCGGGTGGGCGGGTGTCCTTGAATCTGAAACCTCACCCAATCCAAGATTCGGAGGCCGAAGAGTTTCCGAACTCTGAAGTTTGGATTCCTGGATGTTGTCCAACGAATCTAGCCCATTGCCTGATCCTAAGCTCGGGTCTTGAGTTACATCGTCCCCTCCGCGGATATCCGTCTTGGAGGGGTCGGGGATTCGGACGTAGCTAGTCCTTAAAATAGATGAAGGGTCGCCGCACTGCGCCTCTACCACGGCAACGTGGTGGGTGGCTTGAGGAGAGTTAATTTCTCTTAGATCGGGTTTAAGCCCAACCTGGTCGTAATCCGTAGCGACCCCCAGGGCGGCGATGCGATCCAAGAGCTCGTTTACGGAAGAGAGCTCCATTGGATCTAGCTGCTCGACGAGCTCCGAGCTGACATGTAGGTTGCTTTTGATGACCCGAGAGGTCACCGTCGGCGCAACAGCCGAACAGGCGGTCATGAGGAAACCACCTAGCCGGAGGGTTTGGCTGACAGCCAAGGCTCCCTTAGCAACGGCGCCGTCTTTAAAGACGGGAGAAGGCATCCTTCCTGATTGTGACGGCACAGAGGAACTCTCAATGAAAGCACCAATGTCGGTGTCAAAACCGGCGGATCTCGGGTAGGGGGTCCCGAACTGTGCGTCTAGGCTGGATGGTAACAGGAGACTGGGGACACTTTGTTTTACCCAGGTTTGGGCCCTCTCGATGGAGGTAAAACCCTACTCCTGCTTGATTAATATTGATGATATGGGTAGTACAAGAGTAGATCTACCACGAGATCAAGGAGGCTAAACCCTAGAAGCTAGCCTATGGTATGATTGTTGTGTATGGAGTTGATTGCCTACGAACTACAACCCTCCGGTTTATATAGACACCGGATAGGGTTAGGGTTACACAGAGTCGGTTACAATGGTAGGAGATCTTGAATATCGCGTCGCCAAGCTTGCCTTCCACGCCAAGGAAAGTCCCATCCGGACACGGGACGAAGTCTTCAATCTTGTATCTTCATAGTCCAGGAGTCCGGCTGAAGGTATAGTCCGGCTACCCGAACACCCCCTAATCCAGGACTCCCTCACCCGTAGAACTTAATCAGGTACTAGTGGGCCAGCCTAATAAGGGCCTGCTTAATAAAGGCCCATTTACGGCCCAGAGCAAGATCTGGCCCGTTAATTGTTCGCCCAATATTTGGGCCCATTTACGGCCCAAAGCTAGATCTGGCCCGTTAATTGTTCGCCCAATATTTGGGCCCATTTGCGGCCTGAAGCCAGATCTGGCCCGTTAATTGTTTGCCAAATATTTGGGCCCAACTACAGCCCAGTGACTTTTGGCCTGTTAGAGGCCTGATGTAGACATGGGCCCATTTCATCCCGGTGTGACTTTCGGCCTGGGAATGGCCCGTGCTGCCCATGGGCCATATATGGTCCGACAGGACATCGGGCCCACTAACGGCCCGTGCTAAAGGTGGCAATAGTTAAGCCCAACGTGACTTTGGGCCTGTTAAAGGCATGTCGCGTAATTCGGCCCGTTGATGCATGTGCTAAGCTTTCGGCCTCTTAAAGGCCCATGATATCAGTGGGCCAACTAAGACCCGAGATATGTTTCGGCCTGGTAACGACCCGTGAGCTAGCTGGGCCCAAAACGGCCCGGTCTACATTTTGGCCTGCTGAAGGCCCGTCGACGACTAGTGAAAATTGAGGCCCAACATGCATTTTGGCCTGCTAAAGGCCCATGGTTTCATCTCGGCCGTAATAGGCCAGTACAATATTCAGCCTGTTAATGGCCCAACGCTACCTGGGCCAAACTAAGCGCTGGGTCGACAAAAGGCCCAACTAAAATATAGGCCGGTGTAAGTTTGGGCCTGGCGCAATGTGTGAAGGCCCCAATCATTCGGGCCCAAGAAAGATGCATGCCGGCCCAATTGTGGCCCGCTAAAAACCTGGCCCGTTAGAGTCGAATGTTTCGGTCCGGTCGACTACATCTAATTTTTTTTAGATAGCGAATGATGGCAGTAACTAGTAGGAATTAAGAACAAACCTACTCTATACAATAAAGAAATTACGGCATAGTAACTAAGAATAAATCTACACTATACAATAAAGGATTTAAGGTATATTACATCCACTGGGCATCGAAGTTCGCCACCAGTGATCATAAAGCGCAACGAAGAAGCAGATTACAAAAACTGGGCACCATTGCAGCGTAACAAAATAATACTGAACCGAGACCACTTCCAAGACAGTTCAAGAAAGGTTAGCCTTGCGGGGGAACTGCTGCGCAAGCTGCTGAGCAAGGCTGTGAGACCGGCCTAGCATGTCGGTCATAGCTTCCAGGTGTAGCTATTTAGCGATGAGGTTCTCATTGGTGTTCTCCGCAATCTTTCTTAGAGATAGGACTTCAAGTCAAAGTTGAGTTGCAGAATGCCTTTCTGCTAGAACTTGGGACTGAAGAAGTCGAACTGATTCAAGCAATGAATTCTGTGAGCTTGTCTCACTGTTAGTCTCAAGTAACTTGAACACTGCATCAAGACAAGACTTTGGGGTTGTCTCGCTATCTTCAAGATGTTTTGCCTTCTTTGCTGCAATATATGTTGGGTTTGTCTCACAGCCTTCAGCAGACTTGTGCATGCCATCAGGCATATCACCCTGAAACAAAGCAGAGAGATGACAGGTTTTGCACGTGTATAAACAAAGATGATAATTGTTCTATCAATTCTATCCAATTTCAAATTAGAAAATAAAGAGTAAGTTCAAAATATCAATAGCATAATTTGGCATTGTTCATAATGTGGGGAGCTTCACCACACTACTGGATTACCATGTCAACATAACAAGCATAGATGAAGGGCAAAGAAAATCATTGTATCTATTTTGGATAATGTGCATGGCATGTTGTTCATATCATCAGCCACGTCAGTGAGATAAAACAGGAGATGACAAGGTGCAAACGTGGGCTGCTTCACCACACACTGGATTATAGATCCACAAAAACAAGCATACATATAGGGAGTATTAAGTAATGTGCATGGTATGAATAAGGAATTTGGTTTTACAAGTAAAACTTAGAACTTACGGTTCTTACGAACATGCATTTTGGTAGAAACAGCAAACTAAACAGCAGTAAACGATAGGGAGTATGAGCAAATTAAACAGCAGTTGAGGATAAAGGCTTTAGAAGGACTGACTTACATTAACAGTTAACACCGGCTTTATAATGCCCTTCTCCATGTCAAGGGAAGTATAACTCAAGAATTTCAGCACAGAATCTTCTTCATAAGCATTGCCTGTACTCTACATTTTGTAGAGAGTAATTATAGATATGATAATACTAGAAGGGATAGAGGATAATGAAGATAAGATGCAGATTGATGCTACATAATCAACTACCAATCCCTGGAAGTACAAGCATTACGGGACAAAATGTACTGACAAGAGCAATGGGCTACACTTCTGCACTGGCATTGTCTGTATATTCTACTTGTTGGTAAGATTAAATATAGATCTGATCTTTTTTAGTAAATGGTGGGAGAGGGAGATAAGATGGAGAATGCTACAAAATGAACCAATCCCTCTTCCATAATACAAGAGTGTTTTGAACACTGGTGTACTGTACAAAACGTTCTTATATTATGGGACGGAGGGAGTAGATGTTAATGTAAGTACAGTGATAGACCATGTTCAGTCCTTACAAGAGGACTGCAGAGCTAAACCTCTTCAAAAGCATTGGGTTGATTCTAAAAAAGCATTGGGTTGATTCTAAATTTATGTAAGAGTCCATACAGATATTATAATGTCCACCAAATGGACGATTACGAGGCTAACATGTGCAGTTATGCTACATAATCAAACAGCTATGAAAGTAAGTATGGTCATACAGGGCAAGAGGTACTCACAAGAGCAATGCAGTGTGCAGTATAGTTGCGAGATTCTGTGGTCCCTTGAGAACGAATGTTCTTCTGCTAACAATTTTCGTACAAGTGAGACATTAAGGCAAATGCAGAAATGTAGTTCAAATTGTGATGTGATATCATAGACAGTACCTTACGCTGCAGCCGACACCAATGTGTAACAAGATTATTCCAGTCACCGTCGGATAAATGTAGCACCGGAGACTTTATAGAAATTTCGTTCAGAGGCTTGCCATCGAAGTGCTCTTGCCTCGGGTAGGAACGATACTTCATCAACGAGTGCTTGAAAAGCGCAACCAACCCTTGCTCGTCATCACAATCCAGTTTGCTCGTCGCCTATTTAAAAGAATGAAATCTTGTGTCTTCTGTCAATAGAAACATATGCAGTAATGACCATGAATAACATTAGTACATTACTTACGCGTAAGTTGTGGAGGAAGACTGGAAATTGTTCTGTGTCTGCCGTATAATCTTTCCATGAAGGAAAGATGCGCACAAAGTTCCTGACAACAACATAAGCTTCATCTTCTAAACTGGGAAGAAATGGAACAGGGGTCCTATTTGCTGCAATTGGGGCTCTCTCTGGTTCGAAAAGGGATTTGGCAACTGGATTTTGTGTACTCTTTGCTGGAATGGGGGTTTTGCGTCGTACAGCTAGTGCTATGTCAACTGGCATAATCATATTGTTTGCTGCAGTTGGGGTCTGCTGAGTTGGGGCATCAGAAATGACCAGTGTAGTAGGGCTAGAGTCTGCTAGAGTTGGGGTATTTTGTGGGTCAGTTGATATTGCAACTACACCTAATGGGCTATTTGATTTATCCGGTGCCACTACCTTTTCCAAATACTTTGCTTGTGCTCCTCCACGATCAGCAATCGCCTCTTCCTTTTGAACATCTGATACACAAGAACAGCATTTGAATGGATAAATATGGTATGATGACAGATGGAATATATACTAAAAATGGATAGGCAGGGCGAATTCACATACACGATGTGTAAACTAAGCTAATGGCAGTTCAACAAAGTAGAAGCAATGCAAAGCATCAGTTGCAAGATATGTGCGAGCAATGTAACCTTGGAAAGTTAGAGCAAGTACCTTGATGGGTGAATAAGATAGGGCATCTTCCTATGACTCCTCCACTAGGGAGCTACATTGACTTAGGTCTCCCTCTAGCTCAGAATCACTGTTAGGATCATATTCTGAGCAAGAATCTGTAGGTGGAGAGCATTTGCATTGCATTGCATCCAGACTTGATTTCAGTCCCTTAATGCCAAGTTTGACAGCCATGGCATTGTTCTGCTTTATTCTTTTCATGCGCGCAAGCTCATAATCATTATGATATTGTTCAGAATCTGAGATTCATGAAAACATAAAAAGTAGTCAGAGTATCTATGGAATGCATTGCGGATTCAACTCGGAGAGTGTCTCCCTATAAACCCCTGCATATGCAAAGTTCACCTCCCCAACCGTGCTGACCAGACCACACACAGAAATACAAACCCCTTATGTCTCTATAACAGGCAGGCACACATTTCAAAACTGGAGTAGGAACATTAGAATCATATGAAATTCGTATTTGAACAAATAAACTAAGCAATTATGAGTGGCGTAATGTTTAGCTTCAAGGGTGGAGTGTTGGTAGTGCGACACAAAGCAAGTAGGCAGATTGTACTCCATGTAAAAGACTGAAACCTATGTAAAAGCTGGAAATGACACTTTCTTTCTATACAATGCAGTGTTTGTTACCCACACATGATGGAAGAGATCACATAGAGAAATACTATTCACTCATGTCTACGGTTCTAGTATTTAGAAACAGGGTGGTCCATCCTAAAAGAATATTGACAACAAATATGACAAGGCAAGCATAGATGTAGTGAATCAATCATTTACTTGTGAGCTTACTAGGACAAGTATGTAGAATTGTAACTGCAGTAAGAGACCGTCCAAAATCTGAATGAAGAAGTTTGTCTAGCACTTATTGTTTGCAACTAATCGACGTGAATAATTGGATATTATATCGAATGAGTAAGAAAGACAAGTAAAATTGTCAACAAACCTGGCTTGCAGTAGTAATCTGGGTCAATGTCACTACGACCAACAATCCAAAATGACTAGTTTCTGTTCCGAGGGCCGGAATTTTGAAAACCCTGTGAACTTTAGAGGTACTAAAGATTACCGAAATACATCTGAACCATTAAGTGTAGGTAGCCCTGAGCACACAACAAACCCTAATGACAGTCCTGCCTAATGAGTAATGAATCAATTAGAAAATGGGTGATGAGGAGTGGCTGCTGAGTGTTGAGGACGTATCTCAGGATAAATCGGGTTGGCCTGGTGGGTGTTGCACGCCTGAGCCCTGAACGGACTAGGAAGGTAGGCACGGCGGCGCGCCCGGGCAGCGGTGACGCCGTTGGGCGAGCGGCTCCTGGCCTCCTGTTAGTCCGGCGTCTCCTCCTAGAGTCATGCCGTCCGGGGACGACAAGTCACCGGCGAGGCAGGCGGCTGGGGGCGAGTAGAGATCGAAAGCGCGCAGCAGAATAGAGGGGAATCAGGGCCTGGGACGACCCAAAATCCCAGGGTGGGCTGATCCACTGTGGGCACCCTGTGGAGATACACACCCGAGCGGCGAACATGCATTTTCGAAACTAATTTAGGAACATTTAACTGACCAATTAAACAACTCTGTTTTAATAATATCAGATTCGTATTTGAACAACTAAGCTTGTTTAGCTTGATGGGTGGAGCAGTGTTATTATGACACGAAGCACGTATTCTGATCGTATAGTGATCATAAAAGGGGGAAACTCTAAGCATATTTGTTTTAGCAAAAGAGGGTTTCACCTCCGGTTTCTATTAAAGAAACCACCACGGAACCAACATGATCAATTAAACCCTAAGCATGATCAATTAAACCGTATTATGGCTGTGCCATGGCAGATTTGAAGATGCAAACCGGAGAAATGATATTTAGCATCTATTGTTTGCTTCAAACTAAGAACTAAATTCTAAGAGCTGAAAAGAAAGTAGAGTAACCAAGTTAAGATTTATTTTCTGGTTGAGATCAAAAAGTTGAGGAGATATGAAGTACCACCTCTCTTGCGGCACCGTGTAGGCATCAGGGGTGCGATGGCTGTCGGTGGCGTTGAAGCAGATTTGCAATGGTAGACGGGTGCATCGGGGGATAAGTCCCGTTGCGGTGGAAGAGAAGGTCGTGTGAGCAGCCCCGGCAAAGAGGACGACGGCGCCGATGAAGCGAGAGGACGCAATGCAAGGCTATTGATCCGTCGTCGTGGATGAGAAACGTCCATCTCTAGCAGTGGACGACGCGGTCTTGGTAGGCGCTCCGGCATGGTGGAGGACGCTGGCGATGGATGTGGTGGAGGATGGCGGCGATGGATGGGGTGGCGGACGGAGGCTGGTGTGGGGATGGGGTGTTCTAGCACGGACGGTGTATGAATGGGAAAATGGAGGGAGAGGTACGGGGAACCATGCTTTTGGGACGGGCCTGTCTGAAATATGGGAAAGTTACGAACTTAGCCCCCATTTAAAATTTGGACATCTCGTTGGTTGGGGATAGGACGGTAATCTCGCGTCTCGCCAATATTTGCCCAGAGCGATTTCAGGCGAGGAGAGGGTGGTTGGCGCCCATGGTTGGCACCCATGGTGTATGAACGAGGCTGACAGGTAGGGTAGTTATGTCACGTCTGTGTGAAGTTACAAACCTGTCCCTATTGAAAATATTTGCCTACATCGATTTCGGCCGAGTCGAGTTTGTTTTGTCGCCCACCGTGTATGAATGGGGAATGGAGGGAGAAACAGAGGTCTTTCGGACGAGCTTGAATCAAATGAGTTTTGCCTCCCATGTTTGACGCCCACCGTGTCGGAATGGGCTCAGAGGCGGTCGTGTCACGTCTAATTGAAGTTACTAACCTACCCCTATTTAGAGCAGTGGAAATCGGGCCGATGGATTGTCCATGTAATGGGTAGACAGTAATTTCCATCTCCCAAACATTTGTCTTCGGGCAGCCGACGTGGGAGTGGACATTTTGCTGCTTCTTTCGAATTTTGGGACAATAAGCATCCATGTTTACCCTGGCAACTAAATTCGAATCCATTTTGTATTCCTATATGAATCTTTATAAATCATTCTATGTGTTTTTATATATCTTCAAAAGGACGACAAAGATATATTCCACTGTCATATATGAATATGGTTTACAAATGCCGATACTCAAATTCAGAAACTAGAATCCAGTTTAAGGTGAATTCAAATATTTGGAACACTTCATGTCCAACTCAAATGTCACATGCAGCATAATGTGTACTCCCATTTAGATATGTACACAAGCGATGTATCAAGATTCAAATACGGAGTCAATCAACCAAGAATGTACAGAACTAATAGACATATAAACACTTATAGAGTATATGGATCAATAATATCAACTAACATACATAAGCCAGGCCGTTGTAATTTTTTTTGGCTACAACAACATCCTTTTTTTAGCCAGCATCTTGGCCCTTTCTGATGCGTGCCACTTATGGTCCATCTATACTACTACTATTGTTGAATGCACATTCAGCCCGATTGGCATATTTGTAGGTCTGGCATAGCAATCCAAATGAAATGTCTCCGAGTCTTATCAATTAATACAGACTTGTGCTCAAATAAAATTACAAACCAAAAAACAAAAAAACAATTATTACATGATCTCTAAAACAAATGGTTTGATTGATTACATGAACAGACAACACAAAGGTTATTCAAGTATGGAAAGAACATTTCACCTATGATTTACCAAGTGGGAATTTAATTTCCTTTTTTCCTTCAGGACCTTAACAATCTGGTCAGTCTCAGCTTGCTTCGTTTTGAAATCCACCAAATATTTAATGGTTGTCTTGAGTACTGCTTGTTATTGTGCTGTTTGCTTCCTCAACATGTCAACTTCATCTCTAAGTGCAGAAGCAGAATCTCTTTCTACCACTAGTTTAGCCTCTAGAGCATCACAGTTGGCAATTCATAATGCACGATTGGGCCGGTGCCACTGCTATGGGATGATGCAACGTCCATGGGGACCTCGCTCTTTGATCTTGGGCTAACCTGTTTTGCCATTAAAGTTCCGATTGGATTCAGAAAAGTTGAAGTTAGTAAAACATCTCAACTGAGAGTTATAACAGCAAACCAGTTAAATAAACAAGGAATTAAAGAGTTTCAATTGGATGCTGAAAAGTAGTTATTAACATCATTGTAACCCGATGTTGCAGCAGCAAAGCAGTTAAACAAACAAGTAGATATTTAAGTTAAAGCAAACAGGTAATACTTAACAGTAAGTATCAAACACATAGATAGGCGCGGTCTACAATATGATTAAGAGGCTATGCCATTATGTAATCAGTAGCAAACTAAATTAAGCCAAGCACCGTAATTGAACAATTTTGCAATAAGTGGCTAACTAAAATTCTGAGAAGCAGGTAACTGAACTTACGCCAGTTCTTTGTACAGGCACACTGCAACTTCTTTTTTGCTTACAAGGTTGTACGAAGGAGTCCATGGCATCAATTGCTTGGATACGCAGTCCCAATACTTCTTTCTTCCCGCACTGCATGGGTAAGTCGAATGGTTAATCTGGTAAGATGGTGCGTCCTTGATATGTTATATGAGGACATGTAGTCAGACTAGTTGTAGCCAAACACATCACACTGGCTTTTACTGTATATTTCATGCGATTACTTTTGGCATATCGAGATCTAAGCAATCTACAATAGGATGAAAAGACCGGCATCCTTCACATTATTGGCGAACTCAGTTCATAGAAACAAGCAATTCAACCATTCTGTGGGTGAATCAAAAGCGTCACTGGAATATTTTTCACTATCCAATCATACACGCAAAAAGGGGCGACACCACCATAGGGGCTGGTATGGGCGGCCGCCTCAGGTGGCTAGAAAGTGTGCACCTAGTTTGAGTCATCCAGGTTGGCCCATGCTAGTTTTGTTTGTCCCAACGCACGAGCAGGCAATGTAAAAAATGAAGAAAAATGTTTCAATTTAGATGGGCCAATAACATAAGTGCAAGGCAGGACCTATAGCAGGCTCGCGACCCAAACGAGCGCCTCCCATATCGATCGACAGCAGGAAAAATCCCAATTCATTCGCTCCAGCCTCCAGTCTGGTTCGCTCCTAACCTAGCCGCCGCTGGACAGACCGACATAGCACTTCCTCGCGCCCTCGTTGGAGGGCGGTCGCCGGGCTTCAAGCGAACGGAAGGACAAGAAGATGAAGATCCAACCCTGGGTGTAGCCTGCGTGGGAGGCAGCGGCGGCAGTACGGGCATGGCATCGAGCTTGCGCAAACGGACAGTCGCAGCTTGCAAGAGTAGCATGTGCAACGAGCAGGTACATCACATCCCTGATTATATCTAATTCAACTCTTGAATTTCTGGCCAATAGTTAAACCTGACGGTGTTGTAAAACTGCTTGTATGTAGGGAATCTATGAGAAAATGAAACCAATTTCTACTTATTTTATAACTCCCCCAATCAATACTGAACTGACTGAATCTGATGTATCTAATCAAGTTTCCGGTGCAAACATACAAGCTCATGTTATTCTGGAGCCTGAAGTGTCTTATGAACAGACTGCTAATGAAGGATTTGATGCAAACATTTTACATGCTCCTGGTGATGAACATATAGTGTCTAATGAGGGATCTAATGCAAGCATTTTGCAAGCTCATTGAAGGATTTAGTGTCTAATGATGATCTACTATGTTGAGAGAGACAGAGATTTGCAGGCATTGATGACAAGCAAATTATAGTGCATTTTCATAGCTTGAGGAAACATCGAGGCCATCTACCAGAAAGTTCCCGTATCATGACAACATAGCATAAATACTTTTCTAATCTGTTGTTTGAAACTATTGGCATACTTGTGCATGATAGATATATTGATATGCAGTTTGCGCACTGGTAATACGTGCAATTACAATTCGATATTTTCAGCCAGAGAACGAATAATTCAAGCAGGTACAGACCATGTTTGTAGTCCTTGTACACAATGTTGCATTTTGTGTTTTTTGGTGCTTGCATCATTTAGTGTTTATAATCTGAACTACTTTGGATCATTAGCTGGTTTTCAAAGTGCATGTAGCTTCACATTTCTCAAGTTATGTTGATTTCTGAAGTGCAAGTGCCTTCGTATTTTTTAAGTTAAATGTTCGCCCTGGTAACTTGAATTCGTGGATCAGTAACTGCAAACAAATCATACACGAATGCCAGTACGAATTAAATGAAATGCAGGGACTTACGCTAGCTCATTGTACAGGCTCACTGCAGCTCTGCTTGCGCTTGGGATGTTCCACGTACAAGTCCATGTTACCACTTGCTTGGATGTGCAGGCCTTGTGCTCCTTGCATCCCCCTCTGCATTTTTGACACGGCGAATGTTGATCAAATAAGAGGAATCGACCTTGATGTTGTACCGGAGGACAGATACTTACAAGGTTATACGGGTGTGCAGGATGTGTACCAGATCCCGTAGCGCCGTCATGCTTCGTAAAAATGGATTTGCTTGTTTTAGATGATATCTCCAGAAGAAATAAGAGTTAAAGTCAGAGTTGCATAGGCGTGTAAGCTAAGAGAGCAGTGAAAGGATATCCAAACATCGTCGGAACAGTGCACAAGGGAGTGATGTGTAGATACCTAGTTCGGGTCGGCGTTTGGGCATGCTCGCCTAGCTAGAGTGCGGGTCACTTTAAAGCCGTTGAGGGTGATGCGCTGGCATTGGCTGGCCGCGCACGGATGCAGATCTTGAGTGGCAGTAGAGCGCTATGATGCGATGGATGAGACCGTTGGTGAAGCCCCAACGGCCTTGGGGGCGAAGGTGCGATGATGTGATCGGTGAAGTAGCCCCGGTGAGCTGGGAGACGGCGTCGGTGAAGCGCACCTGATGCGGTGGAACTCGGTGTCTGTGAGGCAGGTCGGTTGCGGCGGTCGACGTTGTCGGTGGACCACTCGGTGCGGTGGACGAGGGCATAGATGAGGTAGCTCCGGTGCGGTGGTGAAGCGTGACCGTCGTCTTCGTTGTCGTCGTCCGGCACAGAGGTGGGGAACGGTGGGGAAAGAGACGAGACGAGGGGCGATTTAAGAATTGGCGGCGAATTAGGGATTTTAGCAAAATCTAGGCGCGGAAGGGGACGGTGGAGAAGAGAGATTTTGCAGGGCTGGAATTGGGGCTGCCAGATATTTCAATCCGAAATGTGGAAGCGCGAACTTATATTGTCGTCGTCCTTTTGGGGGGGCTGAGTGGCTGGGTGCTACGCATCCGTCCGACACACGCGACCACCCTGACAGGACTATGCTTCGGTGCCTTAAGGCACCTGCCTTTGTGTCCATGACATGTGGGCCCAACAGGTGGCTGGCCCACATGTCAGTGACCCAAAGGCAGTTGCCTTTAAGGCACCAAAGCAGCGTCCACCCCGACACGACCCTAGTCTGCCTAG
>NC_041390.1:454796856-454797732 GCF_002162155.2 Triticum dicoccoides | reverse complement strand
GAAGGGGACGGTGGAGAAGAGAGATTTTGCAGGGCTGGAATTGGGGCTGCCAGATATTTCAATCCGAAATGTGGAAGCGCGAACTTATATTGTCGTCGTCCTTTTGGGGGGGCTGAGTGGCTGGGTGCTACGCATCCGTCCGACACACGCGACCACCCTGACAGGACTATGCTTCGGTGCCTTAAGGCACCAAAGCAGCGTCCACCCCGACACGACCCTAGTCTGCCTAGTGCGCCTACATTTGAGAATGCAAACGAATCTTCTTTCATTTGCAAACGAATCTGTATGTATTACCATGTCCGTGTTTTCCTTGCAATAATTAGTCATTCGAAATGAGATACTACATCCATTCACTTTTGTAAGTCGTTTCAGACAACTTAAAATGAATTGTTTTGCACATTGTCTGAAATGTCTTCAAGGTCTTATAAAAGTGAACAGAGGGAGTACTATAAATTAATTAATGAGGAGTTATTTGAAAAAAAATCGAAACGGTACCCACGCTAACTTGGATTAGTGTGTGTCACATAATTAGTTATTTGAATTAGAGTGTGTGCCACGTAGTTAGTTATTTGAATTAGAGTGTGTGTCACGTAGCGATCTCCAATTCTAACATGGATTTCGCATTTCACTGTATCCACGCTACTTTTCTAATACAAATTCATATGTATATGATGAACACCATGGTAGTGAGAAAACTTTTGGATGGATTCAAACATATGACCTACAAAATAGCACAACAAACTGAGTCAATGTCAACTTTTCGAAACTTAGTATGGCACGAATTCGAAATAATTACCCGTATGTCTGGTCCTCGGTTCAAATCTTATAATGTACACCGAATTGAAACATCGATATTAAGTCTCGTACTATGTACAT
>NC_041390.1:454762348-454796388 GCF_002162155.2 Triticum dicoccoides | reverse complement strand
TCTCACCCTCTCGCGCTAAATACATGCATTGCCTATCTAGCCCCCCAACCTCTCGTGCGCATGCACGCACGTTGTATATCTAGGTCACTCCCTCGAGACTGTCTCACTCTTTCTTCCGCACGGCAGGCCACACTCGCTCAATCTCGCTCTCTTTATCTGAGTCTCGTTTAACCCCGTTTTCTTTCACACACAAATGATATATCTCCCTGTTCGGGCCTCGATCGACACACTCTATACTCTCTCACGCAGATTGTCTATCTAGGTCAGTCCATCCAAGCCGCTGCCACTCTTTCGACCTCATGGTGGGCCATGCTCACTCAATCTCTCTCTCTCTCCGTATGTCTCGATTGACCTCGCTCTTTCTCGGACAAAAACGATATATCACCATGTTTGAGCCCAATTCGACCTATTCACATTGTATACTCTCTCACGCACATCGTCTATCTAGGTCACTCTCTCCAACCCGTCTCACTCTTTCGATCGCACGGTGACCCTATGTGATCGGTTGACCTTGCTTCCTCCCACGCACAAAATATATCTACACGTCTATGACTGGATCATCTCTCAAGCTCTATCTTACAGCCCTCACCCTTGCCAAAAAGCTCAATCGAACAATATCTCTCCAGAGCATATATATTTGTTCAATGAATGTCGGACCACACTCACTTTGTCTCTCTATCTATATGTCTCTCGATTGACCTCGCTTTCTCACACCATATCTTCCACGCGTTGAAGCTACTACCTCTCCATACCTCGCAAAGCCGGAGCTATTTACATTGCGAGGGGCACTCCAACCTTGGATTAATTTGTGTAGGCATTTATTCCGGTCGGTTTACATTATATTTTCGTAGCATTCGGCACACAACTACTCCAAACACCGTTGCAACCCACGCAACTCCCCTAGTTGATTTCCCTCTGGCTCGGTCATCGCTCTCTCGCATGTCCTTTCTCGCCTTCGATGTCGCACCATGGTATTATTGAAAAAACTATGTTGTTCTCTTTAATTATTATAAATAAGCTACAAAACTACACACTGATAGTCCACTTGGAATGGAACAAATTTCGCCCCACAAATTAAAGTGCTACAAACTGCACACCGAGGGGCCCACATGTCATGAAACAAATTTGGACCCATATACAAATTAAAATATAAAGGACGAGGATCGAACATGCGACCGGGCCTTCAAGCCGCATGTCAATAGGCAACATACGTAGAATAGAAATGTTTGTTGTACCCCCTTTGTTCACATAATGTTTTTATATTACCACAGCCTAATTAATGGATAACATGTAATATTATTTTTAGTACTATTCGCCTTCACTTACTGGTGGGTTCCATGTGTGCTCTCTCTCTCTCTCTCCTCCCCTTCTGCGTTTAGACGCTCGGGCAAACAGGAAGAACTCGCGAGCGATGTTGCCGTTGACCATATCTGGATGCGTTCACAACCGGCACTAGTTTCACGTACTAGCAGCACTAGTCAGTGTGTACGTGCAATGCACGTTAATTTGGAAGTATATTAAGTGCATGCGGATATTAACTACTAGGATATTATTTGCATGTTGTCATGTGATTAGCACTACTTTTGGCATGAAATTAACTCCACGCTAAACGTGTTGAGCACTCGACATTGAAGCAGTTTAGGTCGTTGGATGACAAGGAATACATGTGGCTTGATGATGTTTTATATTTAATTTGATACGGCTCTAGCAGAACATTCAATCGATCAAACCATACATTTCGTTCAGTCTGACTCCGACTTTAAATTATACGACGATCGATATAAAATAAACGGAAATGATAAACGTTCGGATTTTAAGCATGGCAATCTGAACGTTTTTCATGGCAAATTTAGATTATGCGGCGGCGGCGGGGGCGTCTCGCGGTGGGAAGCGGCTCCTCTGCCGTGATCTGTGTGTCGTCGGGCTACTGACCGACGGCGACGGCGGTGTCTTGCACCGTTGTTGGCGTACTCCTGGATGTTGGCCTAGCTTCAAGGAAGGCCAAAATGTTCTGGACTTCAGAGCGAGTCAACTGGCGGGAGGAGGCGACTGGCGTTGGTGCAAGGAAGCGGTCGACGGCGGCCATCCATGCCGCTGAGGGGGGCACTGGCACCCGCACGGGGACAGGCGCTGTCAATGGCGCGGCGGAGACATTCGTGTGCACGGGCACCGGCACGGGCGTGCACGTCAGTGCATGCGCAGGCGCATGTGCTGGCAGGTGCACGGGCACCGGCACGGACGTGCGCGTCAGTGCACACGCAGGCGCATGCGCTGGCAGGTGCACGGGCGCATGAAAGTCGGCATGGACCTCGTGGAACCCCGTGGGATCAAGCTCGGCGACAATGTGCGGCTCCCAACCCATCAATGCCACGGGGATGGGCGCTAGCGCAGTCGGGGCAACGGGAGTCAGAACGGGAGTGGGGACAGGCGCGACGTCTTCCCGCAAGGCCAGTTCAAGCTCGGCCCAAAGCGCCTTATGTTCTTGAGACTCCGGCTGGGTGTCTTCCTCAGGAAACTGGAACACTAAGGGAAGACCATCGTGATGCGGCATGGCATGCGTTTAGGTCAGGCTAGTTGGAGGTAGACGACAGGAGAATCGGAGAGGAAGAGAGAGGATTGTAGTGATACCGGGTAGTGCAGGGTTGATTTTAAACTGCGGCGCCGGCGACATTAAAAGTGGGAGCAGTTGGGACGACGGTGAGCGGCGGAGCCTGGTCAAAGGGCTCGCCTCCCGGTGAGCCTACACGGCGGTCTGCTCGCACGCCTCCCTGATAGCCGGCGCAGCGGTCTGCTTGCACACCTCCCGTTGACTCACATGCTTGCTCGGACGGCACCTGCCGATGAGAAGCGGGGACTCGTGGCGGCACGTAAACACCCACGGTTCCAATAGTGAAAGAGTTCGCCTTAACGTGACAGGTCTTTGTTCCAAAATACCTTGGCTCTTCATTTGTGCAACTTGTCATAAGCAGATTGTCTCAAATTGAAGAAAAAACTTACGAAGTAATATTTGTGCCATATCACGTGACCATGCTTAGTTTCAAGAATTTATGCTCACTTTTGGATTTTCTGAAATTTAAGATCCAGGATTCGGAACAATATCATAACCTGCATCATGCAATAAATTTTCAAGCCGTACATCTGCCCTGTTGTATTTCTTAAGAAAGGATTTGGTCAAACATTTTGCTTAGTTAGACTTCAGACAAGTTATATATGCAGAGTAAAAGGATAATCCCTCTGTACCAGTGCATTACCTGATATATTAACTCAAGTACTAGGCACGAACAAACGGGCTCAATTCTGTGCTCATCTTGGTGGTGTAGCAGTAGTAGTAGTAGTACTAGGCAATGCAGTTGACGGGTGACCTTGACGAGCGGCGACCGAGGGAATTGAACCGTGCTCGGCACGGTAGGTAACGTTGTCTAGTTACTAAAGCATCCCTCCGTTGTTCATTGGTAGTCATTATGGACCGGGTACATGAGGGGAATTTCCTAGGGCTGGAATTCTGGCCGCCAGATATTTCGACTTGAAATGATGAGGCTCGACTGGTTGGGGTTGCCTAATGTGCGTACCACGCACGCCACCGAAGGACACGAGCCCGGTTTTTTTAGGATCAACACGAGCCAAGGTCTGGCTAGTACGCCGTTGGGTCCTACCATTCGAGAACACGAGAGGAACCTTTTAAATTGCCGAACGAATCTATGTGTATTACAATACCCGTATTTTCCTTGCAAATACTAATCTCAACGTGGTAATTGATTTATGACGAGTTGTTGAATTAGAGTGAGTTTGTGATATAGTGATCTCAACGTGGATTTCACATTTCATGTTATCCCTAGTAAGTTTTCCAATGCAAATTCAAATTTAAAAGATGAACAATATGGAGGTGAGAAAACTTTGTATGTATCAAGCATATGACCAGACACACACACACATAGAGACACACACGCACGAACACAACAACAATCCAATAAGTATAGTGCATCTATTTTTCCAAACAATGCATGTATGACACGAATTCAAAAATACTCCTTCTATTCCTAAATATTAGTCTTTTAGAGAGTTCAACAAGTGACTACATACGAAGCAAAATGAGTGAATCTAGACTCTAAAATATGTCTATGTACATCCGTATGTGCCAGTCCATTTGAAGCCTCTAAAAAGACTAATATTTAGGAATGAAGGGAGTAAAATGTAAGACATCCATGGTCCTCAGTTCAATATTTAAAATGAACATGAAACTGAAACATGAATATTAAGTCTAGTACTACAGTACGTGCAAATGTTATGTTTAGGCAGAGCTATGATTGTCGGGGGTCAACCCCTCGACCTTAGATAAAATTGTGGAGCTCTGTTTAGGGTTGTTTAGATTATATTTGTCCCCACCCTCCCAACCACCTATTGGTTGTGCACCCCCCACCCCTCCTCCCCGGGAGAATATCATGTGCCCCCATACCTTAGATGCTATATGCCGATACTTGTTGCTTGGAGCTTGTAGATCTTAGATATAGCAGCTCACATGATGTATCTTAATATTTTTGCAGGAAACCTTGATGAGTTTGATAATTGCACACAATTTGTACAAAAACTACTTAGATGCCCTTTGATCCCATATCCAGCGACCTCGAAGCTCGTATCACCATAGCATCTAAGATGAAGGAGGACATCATATTCTCCTGTATGTAAGAATATCATGTGCTACCACACCTTAGATGCTTTGGTGATACAAGCTCTTCGGAGGCGTTGGATTTGTGACCCAACACCTCCTCGGTGGTTCGAATGGTTTTTTGTAGAAAAGCCCCAAAAGAGTTCGGCCACTGCTTACAAGCACAAAGACTGCTCAGATGCCATTTGATCTCAGATCAAACGACCTCCAAGCTCGTATCACTGTAGCATCCAAGCTGCGATAGCACCTTATGTTTTCTTGCACGGGAGAGTATGAGGTGCTCCCGCACCGTAGATTCTATGGTGATACGAGTTCACTGAGATCTAACGGCCCACAGTAGGAGGTTTGAATGTTTTTGCAATATACGGCTGATAGAGTTTGGGAAATGCGCAGAAAGTACAAGTACTATGCATGTGCCATCTGATCACTGATCATACGACCTAGATGCTCATATCACCGTAGCGAGTAATTAAGCTACGGGGAGCACCTAATATGAGCACAGGGGAGCCGTTGGATCGAAGATGCAGCGGCACACACGAGTCCTGAATGTTTTATTTGCAAAAAAACCTTTGGAGAGTTTGGAAATTGTGCATAATTACAAAGACTACTCCCAAGCCATTGGATCTCACTTCCAACGGTGTAAAAACTCGTATCACCATAGTATCTAAGCTGCGGGGTGGATGTGATATTCTATGCTGCTGTCATTTTGTTCGTAAACTTGCAAAAAACGTGTAACTCGTGCCGTTATTTGTCTAACCGCGCAAAGTGTTTGTTCAAAAAAACCATCCTACACTGAAATATCGGAACAACACACGGGGGTCCCACTTGTCATTAATCAAATTTGGACCTAAAACTAACAAATCTGAAAGACGAGATTCGAACTGGCAACCTGGACTACAAAGCGTAAGTCGATAGCCTGAAAAAACGAACGGTTGCTGGCTTTGTCCCTTAACTTGATTTTATACAGTACTTGCGTTGAGTAGAGTAAAGGGAGTGCCTCGTCAACACATGCATGACCGTTGTCTCACTTACTGGTGGGTCCCAGGTCTGCGATCTCAATCTGTCTTCTCTCCATCGTCTAACCTTTGCATGAGCACACAGGAAGAGCGGCGCTAGCTTGCAGTGGTGTTATTACAACTAAAAAAAGCTTGGAAAATATAAGAATCGCCTAGAACAAGAGACGTTGTGGCTGGTCGAGACGGAGCTAACCACATCTATCCTCCGTGCCACGTTTGCATGATGAAGCTGTGTGGCTAGTGGGGTGTTTTCGACCGACTGGCTGGGTCCTGAGGTCGAACCATAGGTACTACGTCTGATACAGTATATTTTTGCACGCACATTTTTCCTCCATGCTGAGATGTGGCACACCCTACCGCGCGGTTTCGGGGTCCTCCCGGGTGGTGCACGCATATATTCTTCCTGACATGGGACGCCCTACTGCGCGTTTTCTGGGTCCTCCTCGATCGTAGCGCCGAAGCAAGTAAATGAGTCATCAAATCACGAAAGACCACCTTTCCCGCCGAGTACATAAGTGAAGCACGGTGGCTAGCTAGTTGGGCTAGTTCGACCGATTAGCTAGGCCGCCACCACATTTGTTTTTTCACCCCTTTTTTATCTACTTGCCGGCAGGTAAATTTAAATATCCACCGCGGCGTTGCTCTGGTGTTTGGGTGTGGCAGGATTTTTAATTTTTTGATTGACGGGAGCAGGTGCGGCAGGATTTTTAATTTTTTGATTGACGGGAGCAGGCGCGGCAGCAATTAGTCACGATGACTCCGCATGTAAAAACCCACTGCTCCCTGATGTGAGAAGTCGTCGACTGGTGTTTTACCGTGGTGAAAACCAAAAGATTCCCCGCTCCCTCTGCCTTCCCGTAGATTTCATTTCCTTTCAGCCATTTCGCCCCCTTTGCTTCTTCTCCCCATTGCTTCTACCTGGTGCCATGGCGGCGCAGTAGATCACGGAGTCCGAGGTGAGGCGCCTGACACTGGCTCCCGTCGACCGGGAGCGGGCTCTGTGGGCGGTTGCACCCTGCATCACCAATGTCGTGCGCCTCGAGAAGCAGAGGGACTTCGGTGGTGTTTAGGCGCCCTCTGCATGGGCATGTCCATGTCTCGGTGCAACATGACCGTTGGATCAAACTCAGACGGTGCAGATCAGTCACTGTAGCACAAAGCATGTGGGTGTGTTTGGTTGCACTGTCATCTCAATATAGTTATTTCCTCTTCGTGTATTTTTGTCAACCTACTAGTGTGGACTCATGCACCCTTCATGCACTCTGCCAAACACCCAAAAGTGGGTCCAGAAGGGAACTTTTGCTCCCATCCCGTGCACCCTTCATACACCCTGCCTAACACTATTTGTGCTTCATATGGTTCATGTTTCATGGAGTACTGTAGCACCGTACTCTCCATGCATAGTGGACCTAGTTCTGTTAACATTGATCTCACCGTTCATTCTCGACCGGACAGTCGAAAAAGCGGTACTATGTTACATATAGGAGTAGTTGACATGCGCACAACATCATTTGTTATCGTCATATCTTACTACACTAGCAACAAGATTGTGTAGTACTGACGTATGAACCACTGCACATGCCTAGTAGTAGGAGCATTGTGTATGTTCAAGTGGCTGCCGTATTTCGCACTCCTCCGTCATAAGAGTGGAAACGCTTGTTGTAATCATTTTTTTTCTTCAGAAAAACAGTGGACACGCTCTACTGTGCAGATCCTCCTCCAGCCATGCACTAAATTACTCACTTTCGCCGACGTGTCAGACAGCCAGCACCTGGGTCCACCAGCCATGCACTAAATTACTCCGTAGTAGAGTGAAGGTAGACTACCCCGATCGAACCGCCGCAGTATGCCCAATGAGCCGTCAAATCACAAAACCCCCTCCTTTCCAGCAGTAAGTTGGACGGACGAAGCAATCATCATTTCACTCTTCTCTCTCAGCTTCCTATCTTGAAGAAAACCCCCACTCACTTTGCTTCTCCCTCATCTCATTCCTCCTTTCACACTTCTCTCTCAGCTTTCTCTCTTGGATGGACGCCGGAGCACCGGCCGACGTGATGCCTATGGCTCTGGCCAAAACCATCGAGGCTCATGGTACAAAGAAGCGCAAGCACCCTGCCGAGACTACCGCAGACAAGCTCAAAGCCATCGCCCTGTCCAAGCCCCCCTCTCCGGGATCCCTCATTAAGCAAGTCCAGGTAATGTCTCTTGTTGACGATCTTTTTCTCGATCTTGATCGTGTTTTTTCATCTAACACGCAGTACTAGTACTGGTAGTACAACTTTCTGGGTGATCTTGCATGTGATTTTAGTGTGCCAAATGACGGTTCTAAATTCCTCTTTTGACCAAAACATGCGAGAGGTTGACACTGATTTCTTATAGATTACTTTCAACTACTCCCTCTGTCCCAAATTTCTTGTCTTAGATTTGTCTAGATACGGATGTATCTAATACTAAAATGTGACTTGATACATCTGTATCTAGACAAATCTAAGAGAAGAATTTTGGGACGGAGAGAGTACTTTATGAACATCAATGCTACCTTTTAAGAGGGTATATTTGCCTCAGTAACTTGTGTTATGGATATTGCATGTAATCCCTCTGCTCTCATGCCTTTGAAGACATGTTCTAGTGTCTTTGTTCACTCATTTCTATGTGTATATGTAGTCATATGTGGAGTATAATATCGAAAATCATCTTATATTTATGAACGGAGGTAGTAATAAAATATGGTTTCTGTTTGAATTAGAACCAGGTCCGCTGTGGAGATGAAGTTCTCAAAGTCATGCCGTGTGAACTGGAAGACCTGATGATGAGTTCTACTGTTGAACTATCCAACTGATGTGTCCTTGTTGCCACGTGTCCTGAACTAGTGTTTTCCTGTAGCATTGTTGTCAGGCGTGTTCTCGAGGCTGTATTTGACCACAACAATTTCCTGGTTGTGCCTTCAATTACAAAGGGTGTGGTTCTTGTAAAGCTTCCCAACAAATCTGATGCGGCATGTCTTCGTCATCATGTTTATGAGTGGAAAGACCACTCTGTTAGGTTCTCCAAGGTTGACAAGATGGTGATGGTGCATGTAGACATCTCACACGAAGTCCATGGCCTAGTCAGTTATGCGGGGTTCATCCCGTAGGTCGGTGGCAAGAAATAGTCTGCAGAGTTTAGTTAGTGCAACTTTGCTTGTCTGCAGTAAGTACTATTGTTCAGTACTTGATTTGTGTTTGTGAACCATGTATTGTTTATTAGTACTGCCGCTTTTGGTGTGTGGTCAGTCCTGAGAACGGTCTATGTTAATGTCTGTCCACTCAATTCAGTCTGTATATTTTGAGGTATCCAGATCATATTTTTTGTGAGGACGGTTTATCAATTATGGTTACACTCCAATATCTGTATGCATTGCAGGGTTTATCGCACCCACCAGGATTTCCAGTCCCATGGATGTTCGGTCCATACGATTTGTCACGACCTTTGGACTGTCCTGCTTGTGGGAGTAGGCGGGGCCCCTGCATGCCATGCGTAGTTGGACGATCAATCTTCTGTTTAGTACTTCAACATAGTGATTTCCTGGTAAGGATTCACTCATGTCACATCAAGTAAATCTTATTGATTTACTGTCTAAATCTTATTGATTTAATGGCATGTTTTCTTTCTTTTCCTGCAATCTTACGACGCAGGTTTTGCCATGTGACATTCATCACAGAATAAATCGTTTGGTTTGCTCTATGATGGCTATTTTTGCAGGTTTCACTTCTTATGTCGTGTCAATAATGAAGGCACTGTCCATCACTTATAATACTGGAAAAAATTGGATCAGTCTATTGTCTGAGTACAAGCTGAATCCCTATGATGAACTACAGTTTGGTTTAACAAAAACGCCACAATTAGTCCTTCTCGCATTTAAAAGAAATGAAAAAAAACTGGATCACGGTCAGGGATCCTAGTCAAGTTAGAAAGCTGATCATAGCAGACCAGACACGATCGCCGTTGTCTCGCACAGATCGAGCACCGGCAGTTGCTCTAGCACTGACAGCGGCAGCAGCTCAGTCTGATCCAGCTGAGGATTGGGCACCGACCGTGTCAGCGGATCAGTCTGATCTACCGGAGGATCGGGCATCGACACCGGCACCTGCTCCGACACCGGCACCAGCTCTACAAGGAGCACCATCTCCGGCAGCAGCAGCAGCTTCAGCACCTGCACCAACACTTGCACTTGCATCTGCTCCGGCCCGTGCAGTTGCACCAGCAACAGACTGGGCCGTAGTTCGCACTTCATATACCAAAGTCCTTACAAAAACCGACATGTCCACCTTCTTGGTAAGCATTGGCCACCCAAGTGCTTCTTTCTTTTTTCTTTCCATGTTGTTTCACATGATTCACTGTGTTGATCTAACTGTTTGGGTATGTCTTCTTGTTTGCAAATAGAGAATTCCTAGAGCAATGATGGAGTCGTTCAACAATCCGAGCGACCACGGCCAAGTTTCTCTTACCATGCGCAGCCTTGGTGTGAATGAACCTTCTCAATATACCGTAAGTACAAAGGATGGTCGCATGATGATTGATGCTAAAGGATGGCCAAGGTTCAAATTTAAATCATATCTTGCGGTAGGGGATGATGCCAAAATCGAACTTTCTCGGCAAGGAGAGCTGGTCCAAATCAACTTTGAAATTCTTCAGTAGCAGCACGCAACTGCCGAACTGATCTATCCTCCGAGAGATTTTGATGTAATAATCTGGCATGGTGAAACAAGTGTCCTGTGTGTATAAGTAGTACGACAGTATTATTTATCACATGGTATATCGTTGATAGAATTGCAACTCTGATTGCTGGTTAGGAACTATCGTTCAATTTCATTCCAACAGCTGCCGTGCTTTATTCAATTTTGTGTATTCGCCTTGCGACAGCATCTAAAACCAGTGCCGTACCGATCGCTTGCAATATGAAAAGCGCTGAGGTAGAACACATGGGCCCCCAAACATGCAGGGTCGGCCTGCGGCCCAAAGTCCAAAACCATGAGCCTATCTGAGTATTATATTCTCAGCTGAACCCCCATAATGCCCGTGCGTTGCAGAGGGAGTATATTTCTCGACAAGGTGAGCCTGTGATATAAAAGATTTGTATATTTATTTACAGAGGGAGTATCTCTCTGTCAAAAAATATATTTATGTGTAACTAGTTACTCCTGTCTTTCTACTTCCTTTCGCTGATATGTGGGGCAACCGGCAACGGGGTCCACGTGCCATATGCACAAATTAGAGTGCACAACTTCATGGTAGACACACCCCGGTCGTAGCGCCGCAGTAATGCCCAATGAGTCGTCAAATCACAAACCCCCCCCCCTTCCAGCTTTAGCAGTAAGCTGGACGGACGAATCGGCAATATTTCACTAGGCCTGAATCCCCTTCTCCCTCGTCTGCTTGTTCAGAGAAAACCCCCTCTCGGCGATTGCATAGGGTTTCTCATGGAGAACCAGGTACGAATTCTTCATCCATCCCCGATAAATCCAAGTCCCTTGGTTGCAGGTAATGCTAGGATGGCAGCCGCCGCCGTTGATGCATTTTTCTTCCTACTAAATCTAGTGTGTTTCATTTGCAGTGCCCAAAGTGCGAGTACCCTACAGGCTTCTGCGCCCTAGGCGAGATGCCACACTCATCCTAACACAGCATTTTGAAACGCGCACAGTATGTTCCTAGAATCCTCTTTTCTATCCGGGAGGGTGGGGGTTTTTTGAACATGTTGTGTTCTCATATTATTTTTCCTAGAGTGTATTATTTGCTCTACCAGAACACATGTACTCAAGATGCTCGGCCTTGTCATAACTAAATACACTAGTTTAATGGTCACAGTGAAGACAAGCCATGGATATAAGTTCCGAGTTGGGTTCATGAACCAAGAAGATCGCTGCTTTTTTTATGGCCGAACTTGGATAAACTTTCTCAAGTGTTACGGACTGAAAGTTGGCACACGAATGTTGATGGAAATAGCAGAACCTGGTCTCATCTTCACTGCGATCTTCCACCCCGACGTCGTTCCAATTGTTCATCCATGTTAGTTTTGTATCTGGTTCTTCCTTGTTGCCTCGATTACTTCTTAATCCACCTATTCTGTCTAACTAATCACAATTTAAATTTAGAAGTAGCAACAAATCTCTCACGAAGATGCTACTTTTAACTAATATTTTCTTATAATTGGTGGCACGTGTAGGTTTTTTCAGAGTTAAGCAGTCTGCTCATTTGTTACTCTGTAATAACTCGGCTATTACTAATGGCACTGAAGTTGACTGGATCGACATCCACAAGTTCATACACTTTATTGATCATCTTGAGGTCCTTGTGGGGCATTTCAATGGTGGAAGGCCACGTGGGATATGTGTGCCACTGCTGCACTCGTTGAACAGGTCCAACTGTGTCGAGAAACTTATGGTACACAGTTTTATAGCTGTGATCTTCTTGAAATAGGAACTGCCGAGTTCTATCGTTCCTATACATATGCCTGGCCATGGTCGGGTCAGACTTGCGCTTGGTCACAACATGATGTTTATGTCGACCTACTCAATTCCCCTTGGAGGTGAAAAGATACTTATTCATGGGTGGTCTCAAATAATGAAGGCCCGTCCATCTTGGAGAATAGGACAGAAGATTATGTTCATGCTTTTCCATGGCTCTAAAGCGAATATCCTGTTTATTGACCACGTTGCGAGATGAAGCCGCTTTCAAAAGGTTGTGGATGTGCGGGGTGGCGCATGGGCCTTGTCCTGGGGCTTGGCGGCCTCACCCTTGGTTAACTGTAGGCAAAGTAGCACTGTTCGAGGCGTGCTTTGTACGGTTGAACCTGTATAAGTACTCATACTGCTTTCAGCTTTGGTTGTTAAGTGCCCCTGCTGGTTTCAGTTAAGGTTGTTAAGTACTCCTGCTGCTTTTACAGTCTGTCATGTTTCTTCAGTCCTGTCTTCCTCCAGCCGCCAAAACCAAACAAGCGCCGGCGGGGCCGCGTGCTTCCGCCTCCCACGGCTAGCTGCGCCTCAGCGCACGCATCGCTGCCCCACCGTCTCCTAAATCATTAACGCCGACGTCCTCCGCGCGCTTTGGTGCGCTCGCCGTGGCGCCGCCCTCTCGCGTTGTCAACATGGTCAACAAACAACAGGAATCGGCAGAAGTACGTGGAGAGGATGACAGTAGGGGCCCACCACGTCAGCGTATGGAAAAATAAAATGCTTCCTCCTAGTGTTTTCCTGACATCTGGGACCCACGACATTGTGAGCGTATATAGTAAATAGACAAGAGAACATCACAAGATCGGCTGACACCTGGGACGTAGCTACTCGAGCAGTATTTCTTTTGTTTGTTATTGTTGAGACGGAGCAGGGTTTGAACCGGGCTGTGGCCCGTCTAGCCCAGGCTTATATTTTATGTTCACCATGTGACCAGACCAGCTATTTTTTCTTTGTGAAAATGAGTCCAGTTTATTTTTTCTAAAGAATACCCAATCCAGGCCTACTTATTTTTCTACGCCCTAATGGGCTGTAACTCTTTCAAGACGCCTGCAAATCTTGAAAGTAATATGAAATGGGTTGTAAATATAAAAACAGATGACAAATTGGCAATTACTTTATAATTTCTGAATTTTTTCACATTTTTAGATTCCTATTTCACTGGGCATTAACCTAATTTAAATATATCTTCAAAGTACTTTAAATCTGGCTCGACATTTCAGTATTAAAAATAGTTTGGAACCCACAGAAATATGCGAAATTGGCCCTGGCCAACCAAAAAAAGACTGCAATAAATTGCATAAGAAGTTGCCATGAGCTATATATAAATTATTAAAAAAAGGGAGTGGTCTGACTTGTGGGCCTGTTTAGTTGACGCGTATGCAAGATTTTTTTAGTTATTATATACGTCAACAAACGATTCTAGCAGACGTAACCGTTGGATGTCAATCCAACAGCCGTCGTGTTTCTTCAATCTCTGATCTTCTTGCTCGAGCCACCAAAGCAGCACCGGCGGGACCGCCTACTCCCGCCTCCCGTGGCCGGCTGTGCTGCCGTGCAGGCCTTAGCGCGCCCTACTACTCCCACCACTGGCCAGGGCATCCCTCTACTCACCCACACCCCCTGTTATTCTGCGGCGACGGCAGCCTCACACCGCAGCCGAACCGGTGAACCCTCGTACTCCTCTCCGCGCGGGCTTCCACTGTCGCGTCTTCCCCGGCTCCGCATCGTCCCCTTCCTAGGCCTCGCCATCGTCCACCACCGTGGTGCTCTCGGCGCGGCATGGTCAATGTGGTCAACGACCGACTTCCATCGGAAGAGTACTGTACGTGGAGAGGCTGACAGCTGGGTCCACGGCAGCCGCAAGGAAGTGCCTCCTTATTACGCGGAAAATAATTATTCCTCCACCTGACAGCAGGGACCCACCGGATGGGCCACCACTATTTTGCGAAAAAAACGTTTCCCCTGACTGCTGGGACCCACGGGACGGGCCACCGTATTTCGCGAAAAGAACGTTCCCCCCGCTGTCAGCTCGGACCCACCGGAAGTGCCTCCTTATTACGCACAAAAAAATGAATACCCCCCTGCTAGCTGGGACCCACCTTGGTGGGAGGCTGACTTGTGGGCCTACTAAGTTGACTGGGACAGAGGCCTTTGTCAACTTTAGTCAATATATGAACGATTCTAGCTCCAGTGACCGTACGATGTCCATCCAACGGATGTAGTGCTTCTTCAACCTCGGGTCTTCTTGCTCCAGCCGCCCAAAGCAGCGCCGGTCGTGCCGCCTGCTCCTGCCACCCATGGCCGGCTATGATGTCGCGGAGGCCTCACCACCCCCTACTACTCCCACCGCTGGCCAGGCCATCCCTCTACGCACCCACACCCCCTGTTATTCTGCGGCGACGGCAGCCTCACACCGCAGCCGAACGAGTGAACCCTCATACTCCTCTACGCGTGGGCATCCACTGCCGCATCTTCCCCGGCTCCGTGTCGTCCCCTTCCTAGGCCTCGCCATCGTCCACCGCCCTGATGCTCTCGGCGTGGCGTCATCAACGTGGTCAAGGAATGGCTTCCTTCGGACGTGGACTATACGTGGAAAGGCTGACAGTTGGGTCCACAGCCGCAGCAAGGAAGTGCCTCCTTATTACGCGCAAAATAATTATTCCTCCACCTGACAGCGGGGACCCACCGGACGGGCCACCGTATTTCATGAAAAAAACGTTTCCCCCTGACTGGTGGGACCCACCAGCTACATCTTCGCACGCAAGGAAGTGCGTCCGAAAAAAAAACGATTCGCCCCCCTGACTCTGGGACCCACCAGCTACATCTTCGCATGCAAGGAAGTGCATCCAAAAAAAATGATTCGCCCCCCTGACTGCTGGGACCCACTAGCTACATCTTTGCACGCAAGGAAGTGCGTCGGGGCAAAAAAAACAAAACGATTCCCCCCTGACTGCTGGGACCCAGCAGCTACACCTTCGCATGCAAGGAAGTGCGCCCGGGCAAAAAAAACAAAAACAAAACGATTCGCCCCCCTGACTGCTGGGACCCACCGGGTACATCTTCGCAGGCAAGGAAGTGCCTAACAGTCGGGACCCACCTGGTCAAAGCGTATGTAGCATTGTCATTCTGGTCGCGAACGTGTACGTACATATATACTGGTCGATGTAGAGGCACACACGTGTCGTAGTAGAGGCGCGTACGTGCCGTAGTAGTGGCGCGCACGTAGCATGTACACGTACGTACAGCGGCCAGGGTGAAAGAAAGAAAATACGGCCACATACGTACATACGGGCAGGGCCTCGAACGCCTACGTACGTACATACGGGCAGGGTATCGAACGCCTACTCGTGCATACGTACGGCCAGGGCTCGTGTACATGGCTGGGTCAGAACGGAGAAACAGAATGCGTAGTGTTCATGGGGAGGCAACGGAATGCGTCGTGTTCATGGGGAGGCAACGGAATGTGTCGTGTTCATCGGGAGGCAACGGAACGCGTGGGAGCCAACCGGCTGGGTCGGAACGGAATGCGTGGTCGTGTTCATCGGGAGGGCTTGGACAGAACAGGCGATGAAAACGAGGCCTGGCGTACCGCAAAACGGAGGAAACGGCCTTGTGTTTGACCGGCCACGTTCGAAATGGGATCCTGTTCATCGGGAGGGGTCTGGCGTACCGCAAAACGAAGGAAACGGACCTCCTACGGTCGAAACAGGGGTCCTGTTGATCGGGAGGGGTGTGGCGTACCGCAAAACGGAGGAAATGGACTTGTGTTGGAGCGCTACGGTCGAAACGGGGGTCCTGTTGATCGGGAGGGGTGTGGCATACCGCAAAACGGGACTCCACGGGATACTATTCATCTCCACCGTCGACCTCCTCCAGCCTCCACGGGCTCCTGTTCATCCAGCCTCCACCATGCGCTACTCCACCAGCTACTGTTCAACCACCCCTCCACGAGCACCCCTCCACCATCTACTGTTCATCCAGCCCTCCACACCACGGGGTCCTGTTCAACCACCCCTCCACGGGCACCCCTCCATCGTCTACTGTTCATCCAGCCCTCCACACCACGGGGTCCTGTTCATCTAGAGGCAACGCCACCGCTCACTGTTCATCCAACCCCCCCCCTCCCCGCAACACTCACTATTCATCCAATCAATCGGCTTTAGTTAGCAGCAGTAGCGAAGGAATCGCTCGATCGGGTTCAGTTAACAGGCATCGATCGATCGCTCGGGTTCAGTAACGCGTAGCCTGCAGTGCAATCGCTCAGGTTCAGTTAGAGCCCAACGCCTCGCTCGGTTCAGTTAGAGCCAACGCCTCGCACACACGCGCGTACATGTACGAGAGAAACGCGCATCGCTCGGCCCCCGACCTCCCACCGTAACCGGGAACTCCCTGAAATTTTCCTCCCCCTTGCTTCTACCACGGGTTTTTTCCGTCATGGATGGCCCAAAGAATGTCTTGCAGCTGCGTCTCCGGCCCGCCCAGGATGAAAAGCCCATTTTCTGTCATGATTTTTTGTCATAGAAGTAGGAGCCCACCACATCTATGATGATACCGGGTTTTATCACAATTATCGTCATAGAAGTGTTATATGTATGACAGAAAAAAAAATCGTTCGGCCCAAAATGTCACGGATGTGTCTTTTTTTGTAGTGTAATGTCTGAGTTGGTTGAATAGTACGGTTTATTTTCGTCCCACCACTTTCAACCGTTTTTTCGCTGGGTTTTTTTCGTCTCCCCTCCCACCACCACTCTCCACATTGGGCATTGATGAATTTCATATGGAGCTTATAGCACGGCGAGGGAGAACCTTGATTTCTGTCTCGTGATACATCCTGTACCAGTAATGTTTCATGCTGTGTTGGACCACAAAATTTTCAGAAATATAATCATTAAGCATCAGAGCTTTCTCTTTCCCAGCATGACAATTGATGTGGTTGTGAATGAATCATAGTTTAGATGAATATATACTAAAGCTAGACTGAATAATTTTGTAGCTTGCCCCTAGCCCCTAACTGCATGTGCACATGTACATGCTAAATTTTGTAGCGTGTTTTACCTTTGAGTAAAAGGGATCAGGTAAAAAGTAGATGTAAGAATATAAATTTTCATAACATATACAACTTTCAAATTTATATTCAGTATCGTGGCCAGTTCAAATACTTCTCTTTTGATGTTATTGGTGATGTAATAAGTTGGCTTTTTAGTTTTCCACATCATTGCAATTTAAAATAATTTAGTCCACACTGTTTTGGAGATTAGTTTCGTCAGCAAAAAAATTACGAATTGAATTGGATGCACATATACTGGCACACTCACTAACATTTACTAGGTGCACATTCACTTTCCATGTTTAAATAATGTTAGAGACCTGACCTTTGTAGCAGCAAGTAGAAAGGAGCAGATCAAGGAACTAGAGCAGAAAAGAACAAAAAGATCAGGTATAGGCAGCTGCAGCAGCAGATAGAATCAGAGCAGAGGAGGATACATGGTTCATGTTCAATTTACAATCTGCCCAAAAGCAACCATCATGTAGAATAAGCAAAAGCTACTAAAAGAAAAATCAGTAAACACATGCATGCCGGCTCCTCATTGGACACAACCAATCTCATTACTTGGTCCGTTCGGGGCCGGTGATGTGCGCTGGACGCCGACTGAAAGGTCGAAGCTTCCTCTTGTTTACCTGCCGACTTTCGTTCAGTGTAGCATCTAGGCCCTAAGCATCTGCAATATGCAGTCCCATGACAAATGATCTATAGATTGATTCTCATTTATGAAATACTTCTATTTTTTCCTATAGGGGCTTATCCAGTAATACGTTGAAGGATACAGTCCCGCATTCTCTTAACTTACACAGTTGTATCTGGTTTTCTTCATGTGCATAACACATGTGAACATGGTATGGTTATGTGTTATGAGTCCATGAAAAAATGATTATTTTCACAACCTATCCAGCAACCTATGCATGAAGTTTCTAATAGGAGTAATACTATAAGATAACTTGCCAATTTTGTTGAAACTTCGTGAGTTATCTTTTAGTTTGTTACTTGTAGCTATCTAATTCAATCTGCATATTCAATTCATAAATGCATAGATATTGTTGTCATATACTTGCTCTTTCTTTAAGACCACCAATGATAAGCTATGTTACGTTCCTTTTATATTGTTTCATCCGGATTTTCATATGTTAATGCAGCTTTAGTGGAAATCCAATAAATACAACCTAGTTTGGTATTGAAGAATAAATAGAAGATGAAGCAACTTGCACCTATTATCTAGTATTCCTTTTCCAATTCTAACAGCACTTACTTTTCTTGCCTTATAAATATGTTGGGCCCATTCGAAGTGCAGCGGATGCGGTTGTGTTGGCATCGGGCGGCTGCGTATGGGCCAAGTCCTGGCCAGATTCAACAGGATTGTAGCTAGGATTTAGCTTGTGGCGTGGGGCGTGGGCAGAGGACCTTTGGGTCTCTGGTGGGGAGTGATCTGCCACGGCGGCTTGGGCATGGCAGGAGTGGCTCTCGCTTGCCTGGTCTGTTCCAATTTGGATCTAGCTGGTGGAGGTCTTGGGTGTGGTGGGATGTGCATTCGACCTGGCGGTGGCGTGTTGGCTTTGTTCAAGCCGTCTCCTTTGGCGGTTGGTGTAGAGTGGGCGACACGGGGGGGTGGCGGAGACCCTTGCAGGTCGAGGCGATGGGCGTGGTGAAGGTGGTGCAATCTCATAGAGACATCAGTGCCAAGGATCTGACAGCCTGGTCTTGGATCTAGGGCTCATGCTCAGGTGGACCAGATCTAGGCTCGAGGCGGGACGGTGGTTTCTACTTCGGGCAGGTGTGGTTTGGCTCGGTCAGGGTGATGTCCGCGTGCAGCAAGATTTCTCCTTGTGGGCATGGTCCGAGGTGGAGGTGGTCGTTACATTGCCACACCATCAAGTGCATCGGCGACGATGGTCACAGACATGACGTCGTGATTGCTTTTCTAGGCCAAGGTCACAGGGCTATGGTCGAGGCTTGCTTCACGGCGGTCAGCAGCAGGCAATGGATCCCCCTCCCCCAGTCCACCAAGATTGGCTGGGGACGCAAGTGTGGTTGGTTCCTACCGTGGAGGCGCTGACCCAGACCCAGTTCCTGATGCTAGGCTAGTAGTTGATGGGATAACTCTGCTTCTTCACCTATGGTTTAGTCAGTTGCCATTGAATACTTATATCATGTTGTATGTCTCATCCCTGGAAGCAACCAAAAAGGTTATTCGTCTATGCTTTGAAACAGTAAGAAACATAGCTAATTATTCACCTTCAGGGTATAGCTTTTATAATATTCCTTATATTCAACAAGTTTTGGAGCTATTGAGTAAGCATAAATTGGTTGAACAAATTGAGGGTGCTCGTGAAATTTTCTTTGAAGTTCATCAAATCCCTTTGACAATGGTTAAACAGATTGGCTTCAACTATTTCTCAACCGATTTCGAAGCCAATGGTTAGTTACTGAATAATAATTGACATGTTTTTTGTATACCTCTTTCTTTCTTGGCTCATATTTAGATGTTTTCAGTAGGATCAAAGTGGATTTGGAGCAGGGTGACGACGTAACATACTGGTGACGCAATGACCAAAGAGGTTCTCATTTAGTTATATTCTGTAGAATCGAAGTGGAAGGGCTTGTGGAGGAGAAGATGTGATGACAACGATGCAACAAAAGTCTTAGGGTATCTCTAACACCGATCTTCAAACCGCCAGCAACCCTCTGTATGTGTTCTTCCATCGGACGCGGTCTTGTATCGGTCCGCAGGCCAGTCCGGACACGCTTTTCTCCACAAACGGAGACAAAGTGGGAGGGGGCCTTTGCGAGCGTATGGACCGCTACCATGCCCGCTCTTGACTACCCTAACTCACCCAAACCCTCTTCACTTGCCTGTGTGCGTTCCGGACGGACGCCAGATGTCCTGCATTCATGCCACTGTAGAGCGGCCGTTTTGTAATGACGCGGGCCCAAAGCGGATGCGGCATTTCACTCGCGCCGACATTGGAATGGCGCTTGCGTTATTTCATGTCCATATGCCCCCTTTTCTTATTATTTTTAGTACAGTGAGATGCCTTATATCCCACATCTTTTACGGTGTTTCACTTTAGACGTCATACATAGTAAGAGTGAGACAACAAAATGATGACATAGAAGCTACATGTAGAGTCAAGGGAAACGATTGAGAGGATAAATGATGTATGGGAAGCAAGGGGCAATGATTGAGACGCTAAATGATGTATGGGAAGAGAATGTGATGGACGACAAGTTCAATGAAAAAGAGTAGCTAAAGTGATGCATAGTGTTTGTTAGAATAGAGAGAAGAAATGATTGTTGGCCCGTGGCAACGCACGGGCAGTCAACTAGTGTGGAGTAATGTCCGACTATGGATGCAATCGGATGGGGTCTGCATGACATGGGATTGAGATGATCCAAAAGGAAAAGTTGTTCGTTTGTACGAAACAAACTTTCTTGTTGACCGCCTTTCGGATCAAAGATATTTTAGGTTAATTCGTACATAATGCAATATATTTCCATGTGATCATATTTTCCTATTCATGCTCTCATAGTTCACTACAATGAGAGCACACATGGAGAAATAATCAATGGATTTCGATAAGAACATACGAACCCTAAACCTTGAAAACTAGAACATAATTTGTTATAAACTCCATCGTTGCAGAATTTATAAGGTACTATGTTCGGAACACCAACACACCATTTTTAATCATACCCGCCTAACATTTTTGTGACACAACAAATCGTCCCAGAAAATGGACATGCCTAGTGACACTCAAAAGCGTCACTGAATTTCGCACCAGAACGTCGCCAAAGTTGCTGAGGGCAGCGGAGGGAAACACCTCGTGACAGTGGACCGTCATAGCAAATGATTTTTGTGACGTTTCCTGTTTCGTCTCCAGGGTTTTTGTCACTGAATAGAGCAAATTTTGTAGTGCATACTAACGCAAATGTTTGTTTGAAATTCATTGTGTGGGATGCTTACGACATCTCACACGGCCTATCCTTTATAATTGTTTGTGATAGCTCTCCCGATGGCACACGGTCACTAACACTCCGTGTGTGCGACCGGAGGAGCTATTCTCAATGATTTATCTGGGTGGTGTGGTATGCCCCCTATCACCCACCTTAGCAAGGTGACGGTTTAAAACCGTGTCATCGAAAGGGGGTAAAATGTAGGACGACTGCACTAGTGTACCTTTACTAGAAAGTTTAGGCAAAACAATGTTTGGTGCATGTAGGGTTCTATTCGTGACAGATAGGACCTAAGAGAATATAAATCCTACCTTTAGCTCCTTTTGGGTTCGACACTCCATACTTATCACCTCCACCCTAGAAAGTGTTACAATACTCCCGGCACTTGGGGATTATCAAAATATTTTCTATCGTTGTTGTTGGGGAGCAATAACGTAGGGTGAATATTCTTTCATGTACATGTTTGCTTTTTCTTTCTTTCGTTATGAACAGTAATTAAACACAACTTGGTTGAGGAACCTCCCAAAATCCTCACTGCTAAAGAGATATACTTCATTGATCATCTTACAGCCGCTTTTTCTTGTGCTTAAAAACCACTGACTTAGTTGGGGGAAGATCATTAAGATAGTATGCAAATTTTGTGAAACATCGCTTGTTTGAAAAAGGAAACACTTGGATGATTTATTAATACAATTGAATTGCTTTGCTAGAACTTTGTGTGCTCGATATAAACAACTTATTGCTTTAGGAAGGATACTAAACACCTTCCCTTCCAATGCGAGCACAATGATAATGATGCCTTAGCTTCTTATGTTAAGGATAAATATGATTATTGTGAAATAGACCAAATTGAAGAATTCGTTAGATTTAAGCCTCTTATGAAATTGCCTCCAGGCTTGAGAATGCTGGATGTGATGATGACAATATCAAATTGAATATTTTGCTATACTTAAATATTGCTTTGAAATTTTCAATAGCAATCCTTATATTGCCAATGAAATTAAGAGATCTCCTCTATCTGAGAAGAGACTAATGTTTTGTAGAAAACAGTGGAAGAAGAAAATGTTGAGAGTTCATTAGATGAAAAAAGATAAGGAGGAGAGTAAAAAACAAAAGGAGGAAGAACATGTTAGCTACTCGTGCACACCTTCTGGTGAGAGTAGCTCTCCAACTCCTACATTGTTTGATCATTCCTTTTTTGATGACTTTGATGCTTATGGCCATGATGCCCCTCTGAATGATGCTTATGATGAACTTGCTATAGTTCCTTGTGTTGGGTTACGTAGTAATTCCAAAAAAATTCCTACGCTCACGCAAGATCATGGTGATGCATAACAACGAGAGGGGAGAGTATGATCTACGTACCCTTGTAGATCGACAACGGAAGCGTTTGGTTGATGTAGTCGTACGTCTCCACGGCCCGACCGATCAAGCACCGAAACTACGGCACCTCCGAGTTCTAGCACACGTTCAGCTCGATGACGATCCCCGGACTCCGATCCAGCAAAGTGTCGGGGAAGAGTTCTGTCAGCACGACGGCGTGGTGACGATCTTGATGTACTACCGTCGCAGGGCTTCGCCTAAGCACCGCTATAATATTATCGAGGACTATGGTGGAAGGGGGCACCGCACACGGCTAAGAATATGATCACGTGGATCAACTTGTGTTCATGGGGTGCCCCTTGCCTCAGTATATAAAGGATGGCGGAGGAGGAGGCCGGCCAAGGCAATTGGTGCGGCCAGGATGTGGAGTCCTACTAGGACTCCAAGTCCTAGTAGGAGTCCACCAAGAGGGGAGGAAGGGAGAAGGAAGTAGAGGAGAAGGAAAGGTGGCCGGCCCCCTTTTCCCTAGTCCAATTCGGACTAGAGGGGAGGGGGGCGCAGCAGCCCCTTGGCCCTTTTTCCTCTTCCCACTAAAGCCCATCAAGGCCCATTGTTTCTCCCGTAACTACCCGGTACTCCGAAAAATACCCGAATCACTCGGAACCTTTCCGATGTCCGAATATAGTCGTCCAATATATCGATCTTTACGTCTCGACCATTTCGAGACTCCTCGTCATGTCCCCGATCTCATCCGGGACTTCGAACTCCTTCGGTACATCAAAACTCATAAACTCATAATATAACTGTCATCGAAACCTTAAGCGTGCGGACCCTACGGGTTCGAGAACAATGTAGACATGACCGAGACACGTCTCCGGTTAATAACCAATAGCGGGACCTGGATGCCCATATTGGCTCCTACATATTCTACGAAGATCTTTATCGGTCAGACCGCATAACAACATACGTTGTTCCCTTTGTCATCGGTATGTTACTTGCCCGAGATTTGATCGTCCGTATCTCAATACCTAGTTCAATCTCGTTACCTGCAAGTCTCTTTACTCGTTTCGTAATACATCATCCCGCAACTAAATCATTAGTTGCAATGCTTGCAAGGTTTAAGTGATGTGCATTACCGAGAGGGCCCAGAGATACCTCTCCGACAATCGGAGTGACAAATCCTAATCTCGAAATACGCCAACCCAACATGTACCTTTGGAGACACCTGTAGAGCTCCTTTATAATCACCCAGTTACGTTGTGACGTTTGGTAGCACACAAAGTGTTCCTCTGGCAAACGGGAGTTGCATAATCTCATAGTCATAGGAACATGTATAAGTCATGAAGAAAGCAATAGCAACATACTAAACGATCGGGTGCTAAGCTAATGGAATGGGTCATGTCAATCAGATCATTCAACTAATGATGTGATCCCGTTAATCAAATAACAACTCTTTGTCCATGGTTAGGAAACATAACCATCTTTGATTAACGAGCTAGTCAAGTAGAGGCATACTAGTGACACTCTGTTTGTCTATGTATTCACACATGTATTATGTTTCTGGTTAATACAATTCTAGCATGAATAATAAACATTTATCATGATATAAGGAAATAAATAATAACTTTATTATTGCCTCTAGGGCATATTTCCTTCAGTCTCCCACTTGCACTAGAGTCAATAATCTAGATCACATCGCCATGTGATTTAACATCAATAGTTCACATCTTTATGTGATTGGTTCACATCTCCATGTGACTAACACCCAAAGGGTTTACTAGATTCAATAATCTAGTTCACATCGCTATGTGATTAAGACCCAAAAAGTGATCATGTTTTGCTTGTGAGAGAAGTTTAGTCAACGGGTCTGCCACATTCAGATCCGCATGTATTTTGCAAATTTCTATGTCAACAATGCTCTGCATGGAGCTACTTCTAGCTAATTGCTCCCACTTTCAATATGTATCCAGATTGAGACTTAGAGTCATCTGGATCAGTGTCAAAACTTGCATCGATGTAACCCTTTACGACGAACCTTTTGTCACCTCCGTAATCGAGAAACATATCCTTATTCCAGTAAGGATAATTTTGACCGTTGTCCATTGATCTACTCCTAGATCACTATTGTACTCCCTTTCTTAACTCAGTGTATGGTATACAATAGATCTGTACACAGCATGGCATACTTTATAGAACCTATGACTGAGGCATAGGGAACGACTTTCATTCTCTTTCTATCTTCTGCCGTGGTCGGGCTTTGAGTCTTACTCAACTTCACACCTTGTAACACAGGCAAGAACTCTTTCTTTGACTGCTCCATTTTGAACTACTTCAAAATCTTGTCAAGGTTTGTACTTATTGAAAAAAACTTATCAAGCGTCTTGATCTATCTCTATAGATCTTGATGCTCAATATGTAAGCAGCTTCACCGAGGTCTTTCTTTGAAAAACTCCTTTCAAACACTCCTTTATGCTTTGCAGAATAATTCTACATTGTCTCTGATCAACAATATGTCATTCACATATACTTATCAGAAATGATGTAGTGCTCCCACTCACTTTCTAGTAAATACAGGCTTCACCGCAAGTCTGTATAAAACTATATGCTTTGATCAACTTATCAAAGCGTATATTCCAACTCCGAGATGCTTACACCAGTCCATAGATGGATCGCTGGAGTTCGCATATTTTGTTAACACCTTTAGGATTGACAAAAACTTCTGGTTGCATCATATACAACTCTTCTTTAAGAAATCCATTAAGGATTGCAGTTTTGTTATCCATTTGCCAGATTTCATAAAATGCGGCAATTGCTAACATGATTCGGACAGATTTAAGCATAGATACGAGTGAGAAACTCTCATCGTAGTCAACACCTTGAACTTGTCGAAAACCTTTTGCGACAATTCTAGCTTTGTAGATAGTAACACTACTATCAGTGTCCGTCTTCCTCTTGAAGATCCATTTATTCTCAATTGCTTGCTGATCATCAGGCAAGTCAACCAAAGTCCATACTTTGTTCTCATACATGGATCCCATCTCAGATTTCATGGCCTCAAGCCATTTTGCGGAATCTGGGCTCATCATCGCTTCCTCATAGTTCGCAAGTTCGTCATGGTCTAGTAACATGACTTCCAGAATAGGATTACAGTATCACTCTGGTACGGATCTCACTCTTGTTTACCTGCGAGATTCGGTAGTAACTTGATCTGAAGTTACATGATCATCATCATTAGCTTCCTCACTAATTGGTGTAGTAGTCACAGGAACAGATTTCTGTGATGAACTACTTTCCAATAAGGGAGACGGTACAATTACCTTATCAAGTTTTTTTACTTTCCTCCCACTCACTTCTTTCGAGAGAAACTCCTTCTCTAGTAAGTTTCCGAATTTAGCAACAAAAGTCTTGCTTTCGGATCTGTGATAGAAGGTGTATCCAATAGTTTCCTTTGGATATCCTATGAAGATTTACTTCTCCGATTTGGGTTTGAGCTTATCATGTTGAAACCTTTTCACATAAGCATCGCAGTCCCAAACTTTAAGAAACGACAGCTTAGGTTTCTTGCCAAACCATAGTTCATATGGTGTCATCTCGACGGATTTAGATGGTGCCCTATTTAACGTGAATGCGGCTGTCTCTAATGCATAACCCCAAAACGATAGTGGTAGATCGGTAAGAGACATCATAGATTGCACTATATCCAATAAAGTACGGTTATGACGTTCGGACACACCATTATGTTGTGGTGTTCCATGTGGCATGAGTTTGTGAAACTATTCCACATTGTTTTAATTGAAGACCAAACTCGTAACTCAAATATTTGTCTCCGCGATCAGATCGTAGAAACTTTATTTTCTTTGTCACGATGATTTTTCACTTCACTCTGAAATTCTTTGAACTTTTCAAATGTTTCAGACTTATGTTTCATCAAGTAGATATACCCATATCTGCTCAAATCATCTGTGAAGTTCAGAAAATAACGATACTTGCCGTGAGCCTTAACACTCATCGGACCGCATACATCAGTATGTATTATTTCCAATAAGTCAGTTGCTCACTCCGGAGAACGGAGTCTTAGTCATCTTGCCCATGAGGCATGGTTCGCAAGCATCAAGTGATTCATAATCAAGTGATTCCAAAATCCCATCGGCATGGAGTTTCTTCATGCGCTTTACACCAATATGACCTAAACGGCAGTGCTACAAATAAGTTGCACTATCATTATTAACTTTGCATCTTTTGTTTTCAATATTATGATTATGTGTATCACTACGATCGAGATCCAACGAACTATTTTCATTGGGTGTGTAACCATATAAGGTTTTATTCATGTAAACAGAACAACAATTTATTCTCTTACTTAAATGAATAACCGTATTACAATAAACATGATCAAATCATATTCATGCTTAACGCAAACACCAAATAACACTTATTCAGGTTCAACACTAATCCCGAAAGTATAGGGAGTGTGCGATGATGATCATATCAATCTTGGAACCACTTCCAACACACATCGTCACTTCACCCTTAACTAGTCTCTGTTTATTCTGCAACTCCCGTTTCGAGTTACTAATCTTAGCAACTAAACTAGTATCAAATACTGAGGGGTTGCTATAAACACTAGTAAAGTACACATCAATAACATGTATATCAAATATACTTATGTTCACTTTGCCATCCTTCTTATCTTCCAATCACTTGGGGTAGTTCCGCTTCCAGTGACCAGTCCCTTTGAAGTAGAAACACTTAGTCTCAGGCTTAGGACCAGACTTGGGCTTCTTCACTTGAGCAGCAACTTGCTTGCTGTTCTTCTTGAAGTTCCCCTTCTTCCCTCTGCCCTTTTCTTGAAACTAGTGGTCTTGTCTACCATCAACACTTGATGTTTTTCTCGATTTCTACCTTCGTCAATTTCCGCATTACGAAGAGCTTGGGAATCGTTTCCGTTATCCCTTGCATATCATAGTTCATCGCGAAGTTCTACTAACTTGGTGATGGTGACTAGAGAATTCTGTCAATCACTATCTTATCTGGAAGATTAACTCCCACTTGATTCAAGCGATTTTTGTACTCAGACAATCTGGGCACATGCTCACTAGTTGAGCGATTCTCCTCCATCTTTTAGCTATAGAACTTGTTGGAGACTACATATCTCTCAACTCGGGTATTTGCTTGAAATATTAACTTCAACTCCTGGAACATCTCATATGCTCCATGACGTTCAAAACGTCTTTAAAGTCCCGACTCTAAGCCATTAAGAATGGTGCACTAAACTATCAAGTAGTCATCATATTGAGCTAGCCAAACGTTCATAACGTCTGCATCTGCTCCTGCAATAGGTCCGTCACCTAGCGGTGCATCAAGGACATAATTCTTCTATGCAGCAATGAGGATAAACCTCAGATCACGGATCCAATACGCATCATTGCTACTAACATCTGTCAACACAATTTTCTCTAGGAACATATCAAAATAAACACAGGGAAGCAACAACGCGAGCTATTGATCTACAACATAATTTGCAAAATACTACCAGGACTAAGTTCATGATAAATTTAAGTTCAATTAATCATATTACTTCAGAACTCCCACTTAGATAGACATCCCTCTAATCCTCTAAGTGATTACGTGATCCAAATCAACTAAACCATGTCCGATCATCACGTGAGATGGAGTAGTTTCATTGGTGAACATCACTATGTTGATCATATCTACTATATGATTCACGCTCGACCTTTCGGTCTCCGTGTTCCGAGGCCATATCTGTATATGCTTGGCTCGTCAAGTATAACCTGAGTATTCCGCGTGTGCAACTGTTTTGCACCCGTTGTATTTGAACGTAGAGCCTATCACACCCGATCATCACGTGGTGTCTCAGCACGAAGAACTTTCGCAACGGTGCATACTCAGGGAGAACACTTCTTGATAATTTAGTGAGAGATCATCTTATAATGCTACCGTCAATCAAAGCAAGATAAGATGCATAAAAGATAAACATCACATGCAATCAATATAAGTGATATGATATGGCCATCATCATCTTGTGCTTGTGATCTCCATCTCCGAAGCACCGTCATGATCACCATTGTCACCGGCGCGACACCTTGATCTCCATCGTAGCATCGTTGTCGTCTCGCCAATCTTATGCTTCCACGACTATCGCTACCGCTTAGTGATAAAGTAAAGCATTACAGCGCGATTGCATTGCATACAATAAAGCGACAACCATATGGCTCCTGCCAGTTGCCGATAACTCGGTTACAAAACATGATCATCTCATACAATAAAATTTAGCATCATGTCTTGACCATATCATATCACAACATGCCCTGCAAAAACAAGTTAGACGTCCTCTACTTTGTTGTTGCATGTTTTACGTGGCTGCTACGGGCTTAAGCAAGAACCAATCTTACCTACGCATCGAAACCACAACGATAGTTTGTCAAGTTGGTGCTGTTTTAACCTTCGCAAGGACCGGGCGTAGCCACACTCGGTTCAACTAAAGTTGGAGAAACTGTCACCCGCAAGCCACCTATGTGCAAAGCACGTCGGGAGAACCGATCTCGCATAAGCGTACGCGTAATGTTGGTCCGGGCCGCTTCGTCCAACAATACCGCCGAACCAAAGTATGACATGCTGGTAAGCAGTATGACTTATATCGCCCACAACTCACTTGTGTTCTACTCGTGCATATAACATCAATATATAAAACCTAGGCTCGGATGCCACTGTTGGGTTACGTAGTAATTCCAAAATATTTCCTACGCTCACGCAAGATCATGGTGATGCATATCAACGAGAGGGGAGAGTATGATCTACGTACCCTTGTAGATCGACAACGGAAGCGTTTGGTTGATGTAGTCGTACGTCTCCACGGCCCGACCGATCAAGCACCGAAACTACGGCACCTCCGAGTTCTAGCACACGTTCAGCTCGATGACGATCCCCGGACTCCAATCCAGCAAAGTGTCGGGGAAGAGTTCCGTCAGCACGACGGCGTGGTGACGATCTTGATGTACTACCGTCGCAGGGCTTCGCCTAAGCACCGCTACAATATTATCGAGGACTATGGTGGAAGGGGGCACCGCACACGGCTAAGAATATGATCACGTGGATCAACTTGTGTTCATGGGGTGCCCCTTGCCTCAGTATATAAAGGATGGAGGAGGAGGAGGCCGTCCAAGGCAATTGGTGCGGCCAGGATGTGGAGTCCTACTAGGACTCCAAGTCCTAGTAGGAGTCCACCAAGAGGGGAGGAAGGGAGAAGGAAGTAGAGGAGAAGGAAAGGTGGCCGGACCCCTTTTCCCTAGTCCAATTCGGACTAGAGGGGAGGGGGGGCGCAGCAGCCCCTTGGCCCTTTTTCCTCTTCCCACTAAAGCCCATCAAGGCCCATTGTTTCTCCCGTAACTACCCGGTACTCCGAAAAATACCCGAATCACTCGGAACCTTTCCGATGTCCGAATATAGTCGTCCAATATATCGATCTTTACGTCTCGACCATTTCGAGACTCCTCGTCATGTCCCCGATCTCATCCGGGACTTCGAACTCCTTCGGTACATCAAAACTCATAAACTCATAATATAACTGTCATCGAAACCTTAAGCGTGCGGACCCTACGGGTTCGAGAACAATGTAGACATGACCGAGACACGTCTCCGTTCAATAACCAATAGCGGGACCTGGATGCCCATATTGGCTCCTACATATTCTACGAAGATCTTTATCGGTCAGACCGCATAACAACATACGTTGTTCCCTTTGTCATCGGTATGTTACTTGCCCGAGATTCGATCGTCGGTATCTCAATACCTAGTTCAATCTCGTTACCGGCAAGTCTCTTTACTCGTTCCGTAATACATCATCCCGCAACTAACTTATTAGTTGCAATGCTTGCAAGGCTTAAGTGATGTGCATTACCGAGAGGGCCAGAGATACCTCTCCGACAATCGGAGTGACAAATCCTAATCTCGAAATACGCCAACCCAACATGTACCTTTGGAGACACCTGTAGAGCTCCTTTATAATCACCCAGTTACGTTGTGATGTTTGGTAGCACACAAAGTGTTCCTCTGGCAAACGGGAGTTGCATAATCTCATAGTCATAGGAACATGTATAAGTCATGAAGAAAGAAATAGCAACATACTAAATGATCGGGTGCTAAGCTAATGGAATGGGTCATGTCAATCAGATCATTCAACTAATGATGTGATCCCGTTAATCAAATAACAACTCTTTGTCCATGGTTAGGAAACATAACCATCTTTGATTAACGAGCTAGTCAAGTAGAGGCATACTAGTGACACTCTGTTTGTCTATGTATTCACACATGTATTATGTTTCCGGTTAATACAATTCTAGCATGAATAATAAACTTTTATCATGATATAAGGAAATAAATAATAACTTTATTATTGCCTCTAGGGCATATTTCCTTCACCTTGTGTCAAGAATGATATTGTTAATATTGCAACCACACATGATAGTCATATGATCTTTTGAATTCTCCAAATTACACTATACCGAAGAACTTTGCTCTTATTAAGGGATTATATTAATGAATTGCATTTCTCTTATGCACATGATGATTTTAATATAAGTAATATGCATGTGATTGCTGCTCCTACTTGCAATTATTATAGAGAGATATCCTCATGGAAAATTACAAGAAAATGCTTATACTATGTGTTGGCTTTTACTTTGTGTTCACAGAAAAAGAGTTGGACTTCGTTGTTATGTGATCTATGTTACTTTGTGCTCACTAGTAAGATTCAAATCATTATTACTTAAAAGTGACTTTGATATTCCTTGGGACCCTCATGGAATTGAGCACTTTTCAGCCTAGCTACATTGCTTTTAAAAAAACAATGATTGGGAGGCAACTTGAAAGTTTCAGAGAGTATATTTCTTTGGGTTGTGTGCCAATGAGGTACTTCCTCCGTTCGGTGAAGAGTGTACATTTGACTTTAAAATTTGTCCAGAAAAGAGTGTACTTCTATCTTGCCGATGCACTTTAAAGTAGAAAAAAATGTTCCCCTCTCGTCACACGGTAATCAAGACCAATAACATTCTACACATGTTCTTTTTAATTTCTACATGCACTTAGCTCATTGGGGGTTGTGTTATTAAAGAGGAGAGAGATGGTGGCTTGCATCTTTTCAATGCATTTTTTACTCCACTCCATAATTTGTCCCAAAAAATTTATATGTACACTTTTCACCGGACGGATGGAGTTGATGCTATTGTAGCATCTTTGTATTTTTTTTAAATAAAGTGCCAAGATTTACCTTTAACATGTTTAGTTTAAAAAAATTAATTAGTTGGTATGAGCGACCGACAAAATCATAAATTCAGAAAATCCGACCATCAAATCTTTGGTTTTAAGTTTCAACTCTAAAACTTGGTACGAGCGACCGACAAAACCGTAAGATTTAGAAGTTGCAACCCACAATTCGTAAGTTTTAGGAACTAAAAATTAAAATTTGTTATACCCACATGCAGTATCCAACAACTTTGCGGATCGCGAGATAATACGACAGGCTGGCACGGCTGGGCAGGTGTGTGCCCTATGAATTTCTTTAAAAAAAGTTAGCAGATAAGTTGACATATTTTGCTGGGAGCTCCTAGTCAACGCTTTAACCGCCCGTATTTTTTTTTGAGACATCTTTAAGCGCCCGTTAGCGCTGTTGGCGCTCGCAGCGTGGCAGGCCGGCCTAACAATCTGCTGAAAAATCCAACGCGATGAAAAAATTATACATTAAATCAGGTGAACTGGGAGTCAAACTCCAGCCCCCAGTGTCAACCGCACAGCCGCCAACCACTAGACCACGCTCGACTTCCTGACCTATACTGGGCAAACGAATCTAGTTAACCCTTCCTCTAGTGCAAACATTAGCATATACTAGTAGTATTATACCCACTATAAATTGGATAGAGTAAAATATAAATTTCAGAAAGAATTCACAAAAACAATGAATTAAAAAAACTGAAAAACGTTCGTACAAATTGGAAAAAGTTCGCGATAATGGAAAAAGCTCATGATTTCAAAAAAGGTTCATGATTTTGAAAGAAAAAGTTCACTTATTTGAAAAAACCATAAAATTGTAAAAAGTTCATGCACTGTAAAAAAGGTCTTCAATTTACAAAATAGTTCGAAAAATTTAATTGACCTGAAAAAACTTTCATCGATTTTGAATTAAAAATCACGAATTTGGAAATAGTACATGGGGGCATGAAAAAAGTTCATCAATTTTGAACTAAAAAAATCACGAATTCAAAAATAGTTCACTGGGTTTTGAAAAAAGTTCACGGATTTTAAAAAACACTGATTTTTATTTAAAAAATCATGAATTTGAAAAAAAGTTCATCGAATTTAGCAAAGAAGTTCATTGATTTGAATAAAAGTTCATCAAATTTGAAAAAAGTTCATACATATTTTTAAAAAAGTTCATCAAATTTGAAAAAAGTTCATCGACTTTGATTTCATTTATCTAATTTGAAAAAAGTTAATTAAAATTTAAAAAAGTTTATCCATTTTGAAAAAAGTTCATCAATTCTCAAAAAGTTCACAAATTTGAAAAGGAGTTCATCGATTATTAATAAAAACAAAAATAAGAAAAGTTCGCGCATTTGCAGAAGAAAAAGGAAACAAAAGAGAAACGGAGAAAAAAACAAGAAAAAAAACGCGGGCATCCCGATCTGGAGAAAGAATAAAAGTAGGAAAACGAAGTTAATTGTCAGCGGCTGCTACAAATCATCCGACTTATTTCCTCAGGAAATAAGTCCGACTTATTTCCTCAGAAAATAAGTCAGGTTCCAGCCGTCCGATCAAAAGCCCTCGATATGTTGGATCGGTCAACTTAGACCGCGTCGCTCTCACGCAATAGCACGCCGCGTGTGGCCTCGTCTTCCTCGCGTCGCTGCCAAATCAAAAAAAATCCCCACGCACACAGTATCCCTGAGATAGGCGCGGTGAGCTCCGGCGAGCGGCCCTGAACTAGCTCGTAGTCGCAGCCGCCATGCCGCGCTTGTTCGCAGCACCAGGCTCGGCCCAGCGTCATTCCTCGCCTTGCAAACGCATTACCGCCGCCGGTCATGGCAACACCGTAGACTCCAGGCGTGGCAGCAGCGCTTCACTGCAATGGGCTCCCCCCAAGAGGCGCCCGCGACGCTGCACCAAGCCACCCGCAAGCACATCGATGCAGCACCAGCACCGGGACCCCATTGCAGCTCCACCGACTGTGCCAAGCAGCTCCATTGCAGCTCCGTCGCCTGTGTCAAGAAGCTCCATTGCAGCTCCGTCGCCTGCGCCGAGCAGCTCCATTGCAGCTCCGTCGTCGGCGTCGAGCGCTCCATTGCAGCTCCGTCGCCTGCGCCGAGCAGCTCCATTGCAGCTCCACCGCCTGCGTCGAGCGCTCCAATGCAGCTCCGCCGCGTGCGCCGAGCAGCTCCACCGCCTGCGTCGAGCGCTCCAATGCAGCTCCGCCGCGTGCGCCGAGCAGCTCCATTGCAGCTCTGCCGTCGGCGTCGAGCGCTCCATTG
>NC_041390.1:454695113-454761907 GCF_002162155.2 Triticum dicoccoides | reverse complement strand
GTCGCTCGAGTACTGCAACGGCACACGAGGTTACATTGCATCACGGACGAGGTTGCAACGCACCGTGATGGCCGTGGACAAGTTGTTGTGTTGCATACTGGCGGCCGTCGACGCGTTGGTGTGTTGCAGCACCGGCGTTCGTTGACGAGCGCCGTTTCGTATCGCCGGCAGCACCTCCCGGTTCCCCCCCTGTTGTGGTGGTGCTCACCATGGCTCCCCTCCATGGGCGCTGCTTTGCAGCTATGCCGCCTCCAGCTATGCAACGGAGGAGCTCCGGCTGTTGGTGCCGACGGCCGGCGTCAAAGCTCTTCCATCTTCCTAGCTGTTGTGGTGGTGCTCGGCTGCTCGGCTGCTCGGCATGGCTAATCTCTTGGCGATGGGTGTATGAGGAAGAAAGAAGAAGAAATGAGTGGAGGAGCTGCGTTAGATATAAGATAAGGTTGGAGCGAAGCGGTGGGCAGCCGCAGCCTGACGCGGCACGTGGCACGTAGAGAGGGAGGCTTACAAGAGAGAAAGATAAGTGGGATGATTATTAACGTTTTCCTTAATTGTCACGTGCTCTGCGAAGCATTTGGTCTCAGGTTCGAATCTATTAAGAAAGGGGGAGATGGGCCGGGCCCAACTAGCCTCGCCCTGCAAACGGGCGCATAAGCGCCAAATAGGATTCGCCTATTTGGTCCCGCAAAAAAAAGTTGACATATTTTGCAGCATGCACATTTTCTTTAGGAAATGCAGCATGCACACAACCAGCCCGCAGTGTCTGACTGATTTATATGGGCCGGGCTTGAGCGCTTGTGGCGAGGACACCAAGGATTCTCATCCGGCCCGGAGCACACCAACTGTCGGGCCCCTGCCTCTAACCCCAGCCGTCGCTCGCCGTCCTCCTCGTCCTCGCCTTCCCCATCAAGCTAAAACCTCCCTCTTTTCGTCGAATCCAGCCACCATGAAACCCTAAGACCACCGTCCTCCCGAATCCTCCATTGCCCTCCCCGATGCAGGCATTCGCGCGCCTCTCCTCGCCCGCCGCCTCCAGAAAGGGTAAGCAATCGTGCCCAAATGGGATGTATACTTGGTGAATGCACCCCGTTTGGCGGCGCGTAACTGTGGTCGGGCTGATGTTTTGTTCCGATTATTTCTTCTCTCTTCAGTGATTTCGGGCGTCTCTGGCGCGGTCGCAAGGCCGTGCTACCGGACATGGCGGTGGAAGGCGCATGCGGCGCCGCTGTCGGCTGCGGACCCACCCAAGGGCAAGAAGAGGGAATACATATCCAAGAATGAAAGGAAGGCTAGGATGAAGGAGTTTATTGAGGGGTAGGTGGCCTTAGCTTTGTAGCATTTGTGATTACGATTCATTGGTTTCAGTTCGGTGATTTTAGTGATTTTGCGTCAAAGGATTGCCATTTTTGTGCTGTTCCCCAGATTAGATTGTGAGAACTAGAAACCAATAGGATAAACATAGTGGAACTCATGTGTAATCTGTATGAAAAGTCTGATCAAAGGCGGCAATTGCACGTGCACTGATACTGAATGGCTTCTGCTTTGCTCTGATGAGTCTTGCATTGCGTGCGTCTGTTTAACTGCAGTTATCAGGCATCAAATGACGGTAGATTTCCGACTATGCAAATGATTCGTCAAAGTGTTGGAGGGGGTCACTACACAATTAGGGATGTACTCTCGGAAGTAAAGTATAACCAGATAAAGTTTCCGTTTGATAAGTCTAAGGCAGCCCAGCTTCAGGAGACAGCTGAAGGTGCTGAGCAGTCAAGGCCAGAGGAGGAGAGTGGAAACAGTTCATTTAACTCTCAGAGCTTCAACGGAAATCAGGATGAAGATGACACACTCCTATCCCAGAAAGATTCTCCTGCTGGCAATACAATCATGGAAAACGTACACTCTCCTTCTTTCACCTTTATTTTCAAGCTATTCCTTGAGTGCTCTACTTCATTTTAATGTTTAAATGGCGTAACTGGAAACATGATTCCAACACCGTGTCTTGTGTCTTTATTTCATATGCACATATGTCCTGCAGACTGAACAGTGGAGATCTCTAGAATCACAATAGTCTTTTCATATCAATGGAGAACTGGAGTTACCATGCAAAATTTGCGCACTGCAGATGACTGCAAATATTCTCCCAATATTGTGTTTTTGTATGCAGATAAGATTTTGTAACCATTTTCCTCAAAACTATTATGCATATGCAGACTGAAGCTTCCATATCTTTGGACGCAAAGGAGGTGAAGTTACCGCTATATAACTCCGAGGCAGCCCAGCTCCATGAGACAGGTGAATGTGCTGAGCAATCAAGGCTCGAGGAAAGCGGGAGCAGTGCATTGAACCCAGATGACACACTCCTCTCCCAGAAAGACTCTGCTATGGGCACTACAATCATAGAAAACGTACACTCCTAGTTTCACCTTTATTTTTAAACTACTATTCTGGTGTTTTTACTTCAGTTTAACATTTCAATGGGGCAAGCTGGAAACATGATTCCAACAGTATCTTGGGTTTCTGTATGTCATATGCGTAATACTATGTTGTCCCTGCAGAATCAACCATTGGGATCTCTAGAGTCACAAGACTCCTCTCATTACAGTGGTGAGGTTGCCAAGCAAGATTCATGTACTGCAGCTGCAGATGCTAATGACCTGACTGTATCGAAACAAGCAGAAATTGATAGCATGAAGGTTCTAATGCTATGCACTTAAAATATTCTGCCAAAATTGTTATTTTGTATGTTGGCAAGACCTGCCATTTGCTCAAAATTATCATGCCTATGCAGACTGAAGCACCCATATCTTTGGAACTGGAGACTAAGTCAGACAACGGGAATCGTCAAGGGGAAACTGAAGTTAACAAGTTGCATTCGAACAATGTGAAAAAATTCCAGGATCCAACTGAACCAACTGTATCTGATCAAACTGAACATGACACAGTGATTAAAGGGAATGTACTTCACAGGTATTATTTGTTACATGCTAAATGGCTAAGTGCTTATAGTGATAATACTTAGTAAATTAAATGCATGGGCAAGTCATGTCTTACATTATTATGATATAACTAAATATGCTTTCATCGGTGTGATGAACCGTGAGGACTGATTGCGTCATTTAGCCTTGGTGACAGCCAGTTCCCAGCAAATCGTCGGATTTCCATCAATTTGTACCAATTCCTTTGTTCAATCCTGTCATTGAGAAAATGCTTCATGCTATCAAGCACTGAGAATTCATTCCTGATAATCTTACTTAGAAGCCTCAATTGATTTCTGGCTTGCCATTCAAGTGGGTGGTTCGTTGGTCCCAGGGTACGTGTCATCATAATACTGCGAGGGAACAACCAAAACAGTGCCACTGGCACTCTGGGAACTTGGTTTGGACATGTTTTAGATCCCTAGTTATGGTTCAGAATGCAAGGAAATTATTACTTAATTCTTTTACGTTGAATTCCTGCTGAAGCTAACAAATTTCTAGTTCTGACTACCTGCTGACCAGGGTTAGTTTATAGTTTGACGAAGTCATTTGATTCAAAAGCTCAGACCCCATAACATACCACCATTTGCAGTAGGTTTGTATAAATGTATCCATAAATCGTTTCCTTTTGTGAATTGCTTGTCTATAGGGATGTTCATGTCAGTTTAGTGCTGTTCCAACAAAACCGGCAAGTGGTGGATTAACACCAAACATGACACCCTCATTTGTACTGTTTTTATTTTGCTAGTAAGGAAACTCACGGTTTGACATGGTTTGGAGAGAGTTTGTACACCCTATTGATTACAATTTGCCTTAAGCAACATGCTGGGCATTTCAGCTGTTTTTTGTAAGTGTTAATGCTGGACGTCCTGATCATATTTTGTCTCTCTTTATGTTGCGCAGAGAAGAGAACCCCGAGGTCGAGGAGCAGGGATCAAGCAAGACAAGTCTTTTAGGGAGCCTGAAATCGCTTGCTTCTGGGATCAGAAACTTCTGGAGAAATCTGTAAATTTGTCTCATTTTGGCTTGGAGCCAACACACATGAAGTCCCCTTATCTATCAATTTTATGAGCCTGGAGCAGCTTGTGAAGCTTTGTGAAGGCTACAGAGTTAATGATCTAAGTGCCCCTTGTTTAGCGTTTTTTGCGAGCCTGAAGAAAGCTGTAAAGTTTTATTTTTGCACTACGGAACATTGGTCTGACTCCCGCAGTGTCACGTTACTTATAAGCTACTCCCTCCCGTTCCAAATTACTCGTTGCAGAAATGAATGTATCTAGAACTAAAATACATCTAAATACATCCATACCTGTGACAAGTAATTTGGAACGGAGGGAGTAGATAAGAGCATATTTGGGTGCATCTAATGTTAACAGGCCGGTCTGTCATAGTGCAATGATGTGATGCTTATTGGCGACAGGGCGGTCCTATTTGCTTTGCTTGTTGTCAAAATGTACTAGTTGAAGATAGTATGATCGGTAACTTGGGACATAATTTTAGCAGAGGAACATTGCCGTTGAAGGCAAGAAGGAAACCGTGAGTTCCTATCCTCACTTATGTAGACTGGCGAAGAACTGCCAGATCATCTCAGGATCCCAGTCACATTGTTTCTCCATCATGAAACTCTTAAGACCAATGGAATGACAACTCGTACGAACTGTCCTGCCCACTTCATCGTTGAATTTTCTCCAGTTGATCCAGTGTTGCACAGTGAAATCCTTGTTGCAGTAGAGTCTTTGGTACAGGTCCTGCTGCTCGATGGTCCAAAAGCGCATATCGTTACAACGTTATTTTCTCTCAGGGCATGGAGAGCCTTGTTCATAGGTAATGGGGTTTGAACATCAGTTGGTATTTGCGATGAGTTATGTATTGCCCTCGATCTGAAACTGTTGGTGCAGTTGATGCGGCCTCTGGAAACACTGAAGCTGGTACTGCGGGTTCCATGCCCTCTTGGTGAATGGACTTGTACCATGGCTCAAATATCAATTGGAATTTGCACCGATTTCTGAATAACCGGCACTCCATCTGAAACTGTTGGTGTAGTTGCCGCGGCCTCTGGAAACAGTGAAGTTGGCACTGTGAGTTCCATGCCCTCATTGTGCTCTGACCAAGACTCGGACTGATCACCTGGTTGGACTTGAGCGGACTGAACAGCTAATAAAATGTCATCATTCAGCGAAAACTGAATCCTTTGTGCATCTAAAGCACACCGAGCAGTCTCATATCTGGTGTCATCATTTAGGCATCTTGCTCTTTTTGGAAAATTTGATTGAGATTCTTCATTACCATGTTCCTGCAGTGGAATAAAATATTTCTTACAATCTTTGTTACGTAAAAAGAAGAAAAAGGCCGAATCTGATAACCATGAACAAATATGCTTATTCTGAATACATTTTGAGAGGCTCCTGGTTCCTTTGCATCAGTATTTGCATGAATGTGCAATTGACAATGCAGATAAAAAAGGAAAGGAAGGGATTAAGAAGGAACTGGTGGAAGGCGCCATTAGCACTTAAGAAAAAACTGGAAAGAGAACTAGAGCGTGTGTGCCCGTGACAAAAGGTGTGAGACGATCTGGGAACGGTTGGAAGAAAAGGTAAGGCAACAAGGTGCTAGATTTAAGCAAGTATTGTCCGTCCGATCATTGGAATCGGCTTAGCTGAAAAAGGCAGATCTGGTTGAACTAGGACCCTAATTGAAACCTTCTCCTTCTTCATCCCACAAATAACTCAAACTGCCATACATAGTAAAGCTGAAGGTGTACATCGAAGTAAAATACAACACAAAAATCTGATTGGAGACCATAAAATCTGAAATAGGATTTTTTTTTAGAAAAGGAGGATGACCCCCAGCCTCTGCATCTGGGCGATGCGTACGGTCATTTTATTAATTATTCTCACAAGACCTTACAAAGCCATACAACAGCAAGACTAAAGCCACCGTCTAAGCAACAATTGTCGCTATACCTATCCAATTAATGAAGGGGCGCAGATAGTCTGAGCCTAATACCAAACAGACATCGCAGCCAAACGTAAACATCTAAGACCTGAGGTCCCAACCAGAACGCCTACCGGGTATGGGACACCTACCAGTCCGGCGCACTCCTCAACCAGGACGCCTGCCGGGTATGAGGCCGTCGCAGCCACCTGCCACCAATCCATCTTCAGAGATGTACTGTTGCATGTACCGTGCCAGGTCTTTCTACCATCGACACCACCATGACGCCCGACATCGTCGTCCTTCTGCGTGAGTCCATCCTCCCACAGCGAACTCCGAATCTGCATCGCGCCACGCCGTCAAGATCCGTCGCCATCAGTGTGTAGGATGAAACACCGCTCCACCAAAGAATCCGTCCTCTGGTCCCTCGATCACGTGTGTACCTCCAAGAATGACGCCCCCAAGGGAGGAACGACACCAGAGCACCACCGTCATTCGATCATCCGATATAGGGTTTCCCCCGGAGGTAGCAGAGAGTGGCCTTGAACTTCTCCACGGCGATGCCTTCAAGAAGGGAACGGCGCAATAGCACCGCCACCGCCGGCCTTAGCAGACGCCGAAGGCAAGTTTTCACCCAGATCAGTTCGAAGGGATCCAACTCTTGTGCACGGGCCGCCGTCACCACCAGCACCATCAGGCAGAACCCTGGAGCACCGGCAGATCAGCGAGCCGCCGGCACCACCGCATCCAGATCGCCGGCCACGCCGGGCCGCCACCATCCCCCGCGTCGTCCGGGTTAGAGACGGAGCCGCCGACCGCGCACAAGGACCACCGCCGCCTGCATACGCCGGAGCGCCGCCGAGAGCCTAGCGCCCGCCACCGCTTGCCGAGGGCCGCCGCCGAGCGCCCGAGCAGACTCCCACACACACCGGGGGAAAACCGCGAGCGTGAGCCCTGTCGTCACCCCCAAGCCCGCGCCGGCGCGCCCCACCTCCAGCGCGCCGCCAACAACCGCTGCGATCCGCCCCGCCAGATTCAGCGAGTCGTGGGAGAAGAGATCCCGCCGCTGCCGACGCCGACCGGGCTTTGCCCAGCGGCGGCGAGGAGGAGAGGTCGGGGAAGGGACGAGGATGCGGCGGCGCTAGGGTTCCCCCCGATCGCCGCGTAGGGGCAACACGGGAGGAGTCCTTAAAATAGGAACAGGTCCACTTAAACCCATGAACTATAAAACTATGGTATTTAAACCCCTAAATCTACTGCACAACATTACCTGATCTATGTCATCCCAACTAGCCTTAAAGAAAGATTCACGTCGTTTTGAATAATTGACTACGGATGACATTGGCGGATCTAGGGGTGGGGTCATCATGGGGGCCACAGCCCCCATACAAAAATTACAAATTCGATTTTACTAGTGCAATGTTTGTCCATCATACTAATTTTGGTGTAGTGTAGTATATATATTTTTCTAGCCATTGTAATGTTGTTCATTGTTGGCCCCACATTGTCAAATCCTAGATCCGCCAGTGGCGGATGTCCATATCGAATGATCATTTTCAAAAGTCTTCCCATTTCCAAGGATCCATAGGCAATGTCTACAGCATAGAGTTATTTGAAATAAAAAGTTTGGTAGATACGATATGCCGAACTTGAATGTCACCAAAGAACAACATACCTTGCTCTTGTCAATGCCACATTAGCTCCTTTTCCACCATCTAGAAAGCTTATATCCCCATTAAGATTGCACCTAACCATTGAAATTAATACTATATCTCTCTCATCACCTTGAGATGCATCAAAAGTATTTACTACAACATGGAAAAACTTGTCCTGCTTAAATTTCCTTAGTCTTTCTCCTAGAACATTCACTTGGGCCTTATATGGATATAAGACACCGGCATTTGTTTTTCCTCCTTGACGCATGCTGTGATAATTTTGGACCAAAGAAACACATGATTAGTTTGATCAATTGCTGAAGAACAGAAACTACTTTTTTTAACATGCTACTTGACAACTTAATCTTTAGATATACCTATTGATTGCTATAGTAGCTTCAACCTGTATTAACAAAATTAGCATCTCTACGCTCTTCATGGCCCTCAATATCAATAAATGAATATGGACCATAATATTTGCCATGGAGATAATCCTTGGTATATTCTTTATGAATAACATATTCTCCATTGGTAATTGAACCGTCGTAGAATTCGAAGTTTGGAAATTCACTAATAGACATGTGCATCATGTATTGCGTCCTTAGCATGCGTTTGATATAATCCATGTCGCACAATCTCTCATATAGACTTCCTCCAGGTCCAACAATTTTAGCAGCCTAGCAATTATATTAAGATATATGAGAAACTATTTGTGTTTAACAATATTCAGTATCAGATAAGATGATATTCATATGATCTTATACAAAGACATGCCTCACTAATGATGATAGTCGCCGGTCGTCTATCGGACTGCCTTATCAATGACCAAGATATTGTCCCTTTGGTTCATACTTCAAATCCTTCTTTACATGCATGGAGATTGTATAGTTTCCACCCCGCAAAACCTTCATATAGTTCGCACATGCCTCTGGCCACTTTGAAGAGTTTGATAACATCTCAGAATGGGTCTCTTCAAATAATGGTGCGAGAAACAACCTCGGGACATGGCAAAATGTGTGGTAGGCTGGGGCTCATGTCAAACAAAGGCCCAATACATCTACATACCTAAATAAATTATAAAAATAATAATTTGCACAACATAATGTTAACACTATTATGGGGGGGGGGGGGGCATTTGCCTCCCCCACCCCTGTGCACTTCACCACGTTGTATTTATTATTTGCAACAAATTTCCTTCAATGGCTGCCATATTTCGCCTACCAAACAATACAATATCACCAAGAGAATAGTCATTCTTTTGAGATAAGACAACACGATGAGAAGCCATTTTTCACAGCAGTGTTACTGGGGGCACAAGCAATGACATCATGTTTGTTCTTTAAAATTGCGCCTAGAATCACGACAACTTCTAGTTTTACCTGTGCCAGGCGAACCTAGATTAGCCTCACAGACTCTTTGTGACAACAATTGGCCGCTAAGATGCAAATTATAGCTGCTACGTTTTGTGACTCGTTCAGATCAAAACCATCAAGGTCATTTTGAATTCTAGCATACCAATCTTCAGTATCGCATTGCTTACACATGGTAGTTGCCTACGACATCAATTTAAGGATTTAAGTACACAAAGAATGAAAAAAGACGTTACAGTTGCATAAATCCAATATATACAAAAAGTTAGAATAGAATAGCAATAGAAAAAGTGGAAATATATGAACAAAGCATACATCAAATTAAAAAAAATCACATTAAATAGAAAACTAGTTAGAAAAAAAACATTGAAAGTAGCTTACTGCTTACATGAATGTTTTTGCCCAATATAAATGAAGGACTGTCTTGAGCGCTTCCGAGATACGATTCTATGATACCATTTTAGTGAGAAATCTGATTTCAAAAGGGACTTGCACCAGTAGCTATTCGTCTAATGTGCACATATCTTATCTCATTTCATAGAAAAATATTTATCATATCTGGTGACCGGATGACTTCGACTTATAGCACCCTCATATCATCACCATCTCTAGAACGAGGCTTCATGACCCACACTAGCTCATTGATAGTTTCTGATTTACCTGGGTTTTTTTTTGTGATGAAGCCAACATGATATCTCGCTGAGGGAAATATGCCCTAAAGGCAATAATAAAGTTATTGTTTATTTCCTTATATCATGATAAATGTTTATTATTCATGCTAGAATTGTATTAACCGGAAACATAATACTTGTGTGAATACATAGATAAACAGAGTGTCACTAGTAAGCCTCTACTTGACTAGCTCGTTGATCAAAGATAGTTATGTTTCCTAGCCATTGACATGAGTTGTCATTTGATTAACGGAATGATGTGATTGACTTGACCCATTCCGTTAGCTTAACACTCGATCGTTTAGTATATTGCCATTGCTTTCTTCATGACTTATACATGTTCCTATGACTATGAGATTATGCAACTCCCGTTTACCAGAGGAACACTTTGTGTGCTACCAAACGTTACAACGTAACTGGGTGATTATAAAGGTGCTCTACAGGTGTCTCCGAAGGTACTTGTTGGGTTGGCGTATTTCAATATTAGGATTTGTCACTCCGATCGTCGGAGAGGTATCTCTGGGCCCACTCGGTAATGCACATCACTTAAGCCTTGCAAGTATTGCAACTAATGAGTTAGTTGCGGGATGATGTATTACGGAATGAGTAAAGAGACTTGCCGGTAACGAGATTGAACTAGGTATTGAGATACCGACGATCGAATCTCGGGCAAGTAACATACTGAAAGCACAAGTGCTCCCTGGGTGGTTTTGGTAATTAATGTCAACATATCTCTTATTGGACTAACACTTTTACCTAGTATGTTTCAGATAAGTTCAACAATGGAGTGGCATGGACTAGAGGATGTGGAACCCCTTCAAGATGCTAAGGACAAAGGATTGGCTCAAGCTTCAAGCTCAAGACTCTACTTTTTCTATTTTAGTGATCCAAGATCACATTGAGTCTATAGGAAAAGCCAATACTATCAAGAAGGGATGAGGTGTTGCTTAATGGCTTGCTTGCTCAAAGTGCTTAGTGATATGCTCCAAAACCCTCAACTACTTTCCCACATCCATATATGACCTAAACCAAAAGTCAAACTCGGCCCCACTGATTCTATCTATCCGGCGCCACCGAGTTTCAGATGTCATAGCCACTGCCACAAACCCTAGCAAATCGGTTTCACCAATAGGGATCTCGGTCTCACCGAGATGGGATTGTAATCTCTCTGTGTATGTCCATTACCAAAATCGTTCTCACCGAGTTTGAGCAATCGGTACTACCGAGATTACAATGCAAACCCTCTGGTTAGCTTATTACCAAAATCGGTCCCACCGAGTTTGTGTAATCGGTCTCACCGAGTTTGCCTGACCAACTCTCTGGTTAGCTTATTACCAAAATCAGTCCCACCGAGTTTGTGTAATCGGTCACACCGAGATTATGTTATGCCCTAACCCTAATCATATCGGTCCTACCGAGTTGCATCTCAGTCCCACCGAAAATCCTAACGGTCACTAGGTTTGCTGAATCGGTCCGACCGAGTTTAACCATTCGGTCCCACCGAGTTTGGCAAATTGTGTGTAACGGTTAGATTTTGTGTCGAGGCTATATATACCCCTCCGCCCACTCTTCATTCGTGGAGAAAGCCATCAGAACACATCTACACTTCCAATACACATTTTCTGAGAGAGAACCACCTACACTTGTGTTGAGCTCAAGATATTCCATTCCAACCATATGAATCTTGATCTCTAGCCTTCCCCAAGTTGCTTTCCACTCAAATCTTCTTTCCACCAAATCCAAATCCTGTGAGAGAGAGTTGAGTGTTGGGGAGACTATCATTTGAAGCACAAGAGCAAGGAGTTCATCATCAACACACCATTTGTTACTTCTTGGAGAGTGGTGTCTCCTAGATTGGCTAGGTGTCACTTGGGAGCCTCCGACAAGATTGTGGAGTTGAACCAAGGAGTTTGTAAGGGCAAGGAGATCGCCTACTTCGTGAAGATCTACCGCTAGTGAGGCAAGTCCTTCGTGGACGACGGCCGTGATGGAATAGACAAGGTTGCTTCTTCGTGGACCCTTCATGGGTGGAACCCTCCGTGGACTCGCACAACCGTTACCCTCCGTGGGTTGAAGTCTCCATCAACGTGGATGTACGATAGCACCACCTATCGGAACCACGACAAAAACATCCGTGTCTCCAATTGCGTTTGAATACTCTAAACCCTTCCCTTTACATTCTTGCAAGTTGCATGCTTTACTTTCCGCTGCTCATATACTCATTGCATGCTTGCTTGATATGTAGTGTTTTTGTTAAACTTGTGCCTAAACTCCACTTAAACTTAAGAATATTAAAAACTGCAACTTTTGGCACTTAGTGTCTAATCACCCCCCCTCTAGACACCTCTTCTCGATCCTTTCAATTGGTATCAGAGCTTTGGTCTCCATTGCCTTGGTTTAAACACCTTTGGAGGAAGATGGATGTGTCTACTTTGGGAAGTCTTAGACATAGAGTGCCTATTCTTGATGGAGAATATTTTCATGAGTGGAAAAATGAAATGCTTGAGATTTTCAATGAATATCATTTGAACAAGTACATTACTTGCCCTTGTGCACCTCATATTGATCCCTTGCATCCCACACTCGAAGAAGATCTTGACATGATTCGCAATCTTAGAACCATCAATCTTATCATAAGAGGATTGCCCAAAAATTTGATTGCTAGTTTGCCTACTCTTGATTGTGCCTATACTATATGGAAATTTCTTGAGGAACGATTTCCCGATTATTCCTTCAAAAATTTAGACGAAAGTCTCCATAAATCTATTGCCTTGAGTAAGATGAACTCTAGTGATCCTAGCTTTGGTGATTGTCTTTTTGAGCTTACCAATCTCATGCGTGCTAAAGGAAATGTTGGAATCATTAGCGATATCATATCCGAAGCTATTAGATTTCATAAAGGTAACCATTGTGATGATCATTTATCTAATGAATTACCCTCTCTAGGAATTGATCAATCACAAGATGATGTTGAACATGGATACTATGATGAAGATGATGATAGTGACTATGATCTTGATGATGCAATGAGGCATTTTGGTCTTATGGCAAATCTTCGTGGCTACATGGCTGGAGGAAAGGAATGGGTCCTTGATAGTGGATGTACTGATCATATGACCGGAGATGAAGAGATGTTCCGTGAGCTTGCTGAAAACGACGGCCCTCGAAAATATGTCACTTTTGGTGATAATTCAAAGGGTAAGGTGGTTGGCCTTGGTAAGGTGGCCATCTCACATGATAGCTCCATACAAAATGTCATGCTCGTTGAATCCCTTGGATACAATTTACTTTCAGTTTCTAGACTTGCGGATTTCGGTTTCAATGTCTTATTCACTGAAGTAGATTGCCAAGTGTTTCGTAGAGACAATCATAAAATGGTCTTTACTGGTATACGTAGAGGAGATCTTTACATTGTTGATTTCACTAAAAAGACTCAACCTAGAACTTGCTTAATTGCTAAATCTTCTAAAGGCTGGTTATGGCATAGAAGACTAGGTCATGTTGGAATGCGAAATCTTGATAAGCTTATTAAAGGTGATCATATCCTTGGAATAAAAGATGTCATATTTGACAAGGATAGACTTTGTAGTGCTTGTCAAGCAGGAAAACAAGTTGGAGGAAGTCACCGCGCGAAGAACATCATGAACACAAGAAGACCACTCGAGCTACTTCACATGGATCTCTTTGGTCCAAATGCCTACAAGAGTCTCGGTGGTAACTCATTTGGTCTAGTCATAGTTGATGATTTTTCAAGATTTACGTGGGTGTTCTTTCTTGATGACAAGTCGCAGGTCCAAAAGATCTTCAAAAGTTTCACTAGGAAGGCCCAAAATCAGTTTGACGTGAAGATCAAGAAGGTTCGGAGCGACAACGGAACGGAGTTCAAGAACGCAAATGTGGACACCTTTCTTGACGAAGAAGGGATTTCACACGAGTTCTCGGCTACGTACACACCTCAACAAAATGGAGTTGTTGAGAGGAAGAACCGGACTCTTATCGAGATGGCAAGAACAATGCTTGATGAGTACAAAACGCCAAAGCACTTTTGGGCGGAAGCGGTTGAGACAGCTTGTCATGCAACAAATCGCTTGTATCTTCACAAGCTACTCGGCAAGACGGCATACGAGCTCCTCACCGGTAACAAACCCCAAGTTGGATACTTTCGAGTATTCGGCTCAAAGTGCTACATTTTTGATAAGCATCGTCGTTCTAAATTTGCTCCTAAATCTCATGAAGGTTTCCTACTTGGTTATGGCTCAAACTCTCGCACTTACCGTGTCTACAACAATTTCACCCGAAAGGTTGAAGAGACGGTAGATGTGAAGTTTGATGAATCTAACGGCTCGCAAGTAGAGCAATTGCCAATTGATGTAGGAGACAAAGACCCTTCGGAAGCAATTCAAGACTTGTCCATTGGCAAGATTCATCCAACGGAAGTAAAGGAGAGTACCTCGTCCGTCCAAGTGGAAGCTTCTACCTCACAACAAGGTGAACCAAGAGTTGATATGGAAGCATCCACAAGTGGGACACGCCAAGATGAAGAAAACGGGGAAGCACACCAAGATGAACATCAACAACCTCCTTCTCCACCACGACAAGAGAACGACAACGTCAACAATGAAGAAGGACAAGAATAAGCACAAGATGAAGAGGATGTTCCACCCCGACCCAAGCAAAAGCTTTCACGAGTTCGAGCAAGAATTGCCAAAGATCATCCCGTCGAGCAAATCTACAATGATATTCAAACCGGGAGAATCACTCGCTCTAAAACTCGTTTAGCTAACTTTTGTGAACATTACTCATTCATCTCTAGCATTGAACCTATGAAGGTTGAAGAAGCATTGAAGGATCCGGATTGGATAAACGCTATGCATGAAGAGCTACACAACTTTGAGAGAAATCAAGTTTGGACATTGGTCGAGAAGCCCGACAACAACCACAACATCATTGGTACCAAATGGGTGTTTCGCAACAAGCAAGATGAAGATGGACAAGTGATTCGCAACAAAGCACGTCTCGTCGCCCAAGGCTACACATAAGTTGAAGATATAGACTATGGTGAGACATATGCTCCCGTTGCTAGACTTGAGTCCATTCGCATCTTACTTGCCTATGCTAATCACCATGATATCACCTTGTACCAAATGGACATTAAAAGTGCTTTTCTAAATGGCAAAATTGAGGAGGAAGTTTATGTTAAGCAACCTCCCGGCTTCGTCAATCCTAAGAAACCTAATCATGTTTACAAACTTCACAAAGCCCTTTATGGTCTTAAACAAGCTCCTAGAGCATGATATAAATGCTTGACCAAGTTCCTTACTGAAAAAGGCTTTGAAATTGGTAAAATTGATTCTACTCTTTTTACTAAAAGGGTTAATGGAGAACTATTTGTGTGCCAAATTTATGTTGATGATATCATATTTGGTTCAACTAACCCTCATTTTAGTGAGAAGTTTGGAAAGCTAATGTCGGAGAAGTTTGAGATGTCTATGATGAGTGAACTCAAATTCTTTCTCGGTTTGCAAATCAAGCAAACTAAGGAAGGTACCTTTGTCTCTCAAACGAAGTACACCAAGGACTTATTCAAGAAGTTCAATATGCAAGAATGCAAAGGTATGACTACACCCATGCCTACTAGTGGACATCTTGACTTGACCAAAGATGGTGAACCGGTTGATCAAAAGGTTTATCGCTCTATGATTGGTTCATTGTTATATCTATGTGCCTCTCGTCCCGATATTATGCTAAGTGTGTGCATGTGTGCACGATATCAAGCTGCTCCTAAAGAATGTCATCTTAAGGCTGTGAAAAGGATAGTGAGATACTTAATCCATACACCAAATTTTGGCATTTGGTATCCTAAGAGGTCCTCTTTTGATCTTGTTGGCTACTCCGATTTGGACTATGCCGGAGACAAGGTTGATAGAAAATCCACTTCGGGTACTTGTCAATTCCTTGGTAGATCTCTTGTGTCTTGGTCTTCCAAGAAACAAAACTCGGTATCCTTATCCACCGCCGAAGCGGAATACATTGCCGCTGGTTCATGTTGTGCTCAATTACTTTGGATGACCCAAACTCTTAAAGATTATGGGATATATGTGAAACATGTTCCATTGCTATGTGATAATGAAAGTGCTATTAAGATTGCTCACAATCCCGTGCAACATTCTCAAACTAAGCATATTGAAGTTCGTCATCATTTCATTCGAGATCATGTTGCCAAAGGGGACATTGACCTTAAGCATGTTTGCACCGATAAGCAATTGGCGGATATATTCACTAAACCACTTGATGAGAAAGTGTTTTGCAGGTTGAGAGGTGAATTGAACATCATTGATGCTTAAAACTTGGAGTAGGAACTCCATTTGATACATGCGGGGCATGAGCCTATGACTAATCCTCGATATTTCTCTTATGATGCCATTCATATGTCTTGGATATATTTGTACCTTGCATGTTATCTAACCTGTGTAGGTATTTGGTTGAATCTAAATCTATGAGATTGCAACTCACTCACATCTTGAGCAATCTCTACATCACCAAGTCTCTACACAATGGTGGTTGAAGACAAGGAAGCACGAAACCATTCAAACATATCCTTTGACAAATCCTATGATTAAATCCTATAATTGTCATTTTGGATACACAAGTTCTCTTCCTTGCAAGACTAACCCATGTAGGTAGATGAACTCAAACTCCAAGTGGTGCTCCCAACTCTTGATGAACTACATCAACCTTGAGCAACCCACACAAGTTCAACTACATGAGCAAGATCAACACCACCACCCAAGGTATGTTATTCCATCCTAGAGAAGCTTTACTCCAAGTCATGAGTCAAAGCAACTCGACAAGATGTGAATACATCAAGATGCTTAAACGAAAAATGGTAACCCCATTTTGAGCTTAAACGATGAGTATGACCTATGATCAAGTGATCTCACTTGACTCCTAAGTCAATATACTCTAACATAGGTGACTTTGTCGCCGCCCAACTCTAGATGAAGTTCTCTTATGTTCTTTTCTGTGTTATTGCATTTGTCTCTTGCATATTTGTTTCCCCTTTCAAAAAAAACTTCATCTAGAACTTTTAGTTTCTTTTCTTTCCTTTTTGTTCTGCATTTTCTGCATCCAATTCATTGCAAATCTTTCAGGTAATTCCTTGCATATCCTTGTGAGATCTTACTTAACTAGTGAGCTGAGGTGACAAGTGGTTTCACTCTAATGAACTCGGTCACACCGGTTTGTTCTCTTTGGCCCAACCGAAATCTTTCGGTGCAACCGAAGCACACAACTCGGAGTCACCGATTTCACCACAGGAAAACCAACTTGCCACTTATTCCTGATTTCTGTTTGCTCCAGCTCCACTCAATGATTCTTGTCCTCTACTAGCATCATATTAGACATGCTGCTTTGCTCTGTGACTCAAGGACCAACCCATTTGTATCACATGTCCAGAAGAGCCCTTCTTGGAAATTGATGTCAAAGGGGGGGAGAGAGATTACATCAAAGCTTAATCTTTCCTATAGGGGGAGAAAGAGAGAATACTCAGGGGGAGAGAGTTTCTCAATAAGGAGAAAGTAATATCATCAAAGACCCCAGATGCTTGGTGTTCAAGAGGAGAGATGTCACATGTCTTTAAGAGGGGAAAAACATGTTTGTTTGCTTGCTTTAGCTCAAGCTCTGTTGTTTCTTTTCTGTTGCTCTGACTTTCTGTTCCCTATCTTCTCCCAATATCCCATGCAGATTTAGGGGGAGCAAGACATCTAAGGGAAGGAAATCTCTGATTTTATTGCATATCTTTATCCTTGGGGACATGTCTATATCCAATGTGGTACTTAGTACTCACTCTACATGTCATCCTAGTCTTGGTTCTCTTGTGGTTTCTCTTGTTTGCTCTGGTCAGTAGGTGTATCTGTGTTATCTAACCTTGTTTGCGTAGGTTCATCCCATCCTAAGCCAACTCAAGACCACAAGGTAAGTATATGCATCTCAGTCATGTGAATGAGAAATTCTTGCTGATGCACATACTGTTTGCAAGAAGGACTCATGAGCATGAAGGTACTTTTCTCATATTCACATCATTTGCTCTGATACATATAGCCAAGATACATGTAACACATTGCTTACTCTGTCATGCTTATGCATTCACATGCTCCTATATTCCATATTCACATGTTTGCATACATGTAGGGGGAGCCTATGCTTGTTACATGTCTTTCCAAAGCTTTACTTGCAATTCTCTATATCTTTATCTAAAGCTTTGATGTATGTTGTCATCAATTACCAAAAAGGGAGAGATTGAAAGCACAAGTGCTCCCTGGGTGGTTTTGGTAATTAATGTCAACATATCTCTTGTTGGACTAACACTTTTACCTAGTATGTTTCAGATAAGTTCAACAATGGAGTGGCATGGACTAGAGGATGTGGAACCCCTTCAAGATGCTAAGAACAAAGGATTGGCTCAAGCTTCAAGCTCAAGACTCTACTTTTTCTATTTTAGTGATCCAAGATCACATTGAGTCTATAGGAAAAGCCAATACTATCAAGAAGGGATGAGGTGTTGCTTAATGGCTTGCTTGCTCAAAGTGCTTAGTGATATGCTCCAAAACCCTCAACTACTTTCCCACATCCACATATGACCTAAACCAAAAGTCAAACTCGGGCCCACCGATTCTATCTATCCGGCGCCAGCGAGTTTCAGATGCCATAGCCACTGTCACAAACCCTAGCAAATCGGTTTCACCGATAGGGATCTCGGTCTCACTGAGATGGGATTGTAATCTCTCTGTGTATGTCCATTACCAAAATCGTTCTCACCGAGTTTGAGCAATCGGTACTACCGAGATTACAATGCAAACCCTCTGGTTAGCTTATTACCAAAATCGGTCCCACCGAGTTTGTGTAATCGGTCTCACCGAGTTTGCCTGACCAACTCTCTGGTTAGCTTATTACCAAAATCAGTCCCACCGAGTTTGTGTAATCGGTCACACCGAGATTATGTTATGCCCTAACCCTAATCATATCGGTCCTACCGAGTTGCATCTCAGTCCCACCGAAAATCCTAACGGTCACTAGGTTTGCTGAATCGGTCCGACCGAGTTTAACCATTCGGTCCCACCAAGTTTGGCAAATTGTGTGTAACGGTTAGATTTTGTGTCGAGGCTATATATACCCCTCCACCCACTCTTCATTCGTGGAGAAAGCCATCAGAACACATCTACACTTCCAATACACATTTTCTGAGAGAGAACCACCTACACTTGTGTTGAGCTCAAGATATTCCATTCCAACCATATGAATCTTGATCTCTAGACTTCCCCAAGTTGCTTTCCACTCAAATCTTCTTTCCACCAAATCCAAATCCTGTGAGAGAGAGTTGAGTGTTGGGGAGACTATCATTTGAAGCACAAGAGCAAGGAGTTCATCATCAACACACCATTTGTTACTTCTTGGAGAGTGGTGTCTCCTAGATTGGCTAGGTGTCACTTGGGAGCCTCCGACAAGATTGTGGAGTTGAACCAAGGAGTTTGTAAGGGCAAGGAGATCGCCTACTTCGTGAAGATCTACCGCTAGTGAGGCAAGTCCTTCGTGGACGACGGCCGTGATGGAATAGACAAGGTTGCTTCTTCGTGGACCTTTCGTGGGTGGAGCCCTCCGTGGACTCGCGCAACCATTACCCTCCGTGGGTTGAAGTCTCCATCAACGTGGATGTACGATAGCACCACCTATCGGAACCATGACAAAAACATCTGTGTCTCCAATTGCGTTTGAATACTCCAAACCCTTCCCTTTACATTCTTGCAAGTTGCATGCTTTACTTTCCGCTGCTCCTATACTCATTGCATGCTTGCTTGATATGTAGTGTGTTTGTTAAACTTGTGCCTAAACTCCACTTAAACTTAAGAATATTAAAAACTGCAACTTTTGGCACTTAGTGTCTAATCACCCCCCCCTCTAGACACCTCTTCTCAATCCTTTCACATATCGATGACGAAGGGAACAACGTATGTTGTTACGCGGTCTGACCGATAAAGATCTTCATAGAATATGTGGGAGCCAATATGAGCATCCAGGTTCCGCTATTGGTTATTGACCGGAGACGTGTCTCGGTCATGTCTAGATAGTTCTCGAACCCGTAGGGTCCGCACGCTTAAAGTTTCGATGACGGTTATATTATGAGTTTATGAGTTTTGATGTACCGAAGGTTGTTCGGAGTCCTGGATGTGATCACGGACATGACGAGGAGTCTCGAAATGGTCGAGACTTGAAGATTAATATATTGGAAGCCTATATTTGGATGTGGGAAGTGTTCCGTGTGAAATTGGGATTTTACCGGAGTACCGAGCGGTTACCGGAACCCCCCGGGGGCTTAATGGGCCATAATGGGCCTTAGTGGAGAAGAGGAGAGGCGGCTAGGGCAGGGCCGCACGCCCCTCCCCCTCTAGTCCGAATAGGACAAGGAGAGGGGGGCGGCGCCCCCCCTTTCCTTCCTCTCTCCCTCCTCTTTTCCCCTTCTCCTAATCCAACAAGGAAGGGAGGGAGTCCTACTCCCGGTGGGAGGTAGGACTCCTCCTGGCACGCCTCCTCCTGGCCGGCCACACCTCCCCCCCTTGCTCCTTTATATACGGGGGCAGGGGGCACCCTAGAGACACAATAATTGATTTGATCTTTTAGCCGTGTGCGGTGCCCCCTCCACCATAGTCCACCTCGATAATACTGTAGCGGTGCTTAGGCGAAGCCCTGCGCCGGTAAAACATCATCATCGTCACCACGCCGTCGTGCTGACGAAACTCTCCCTCAACACTCGGCTGGATCGGAGTTTGAGGGACGTCATCGGGCTAAACGTGTGCTGAACACGGAGGTGTCGTACGTTCAGTACTTGATCGGTCGGATCGTGAAGACGTACGACCACATCAACCGCATTGTGCTAACGGTTCCGCTTTCAGTCTACGAGGGTACGTAGACAACACGATCCCCTCTCGTTGCTATGCATCACCATGATCTTGCGTGTGCGTAGGATTTTTTTTAAAATTACTACGTTACACAACAGTGGCATCCGAGCCTGGTTTTATGCGTAGATGGCATATGCACGAGTAGAACACAAGTGAGTTGTGGGTGATATAAGTCATACTGCTTACTAGCATGTCATACTTTGGTTCGGCGGTATTGTTGGATGAAGCGGCCTGGACCGACATTACGCGTATGCTTACGCGAGACTGGTTCTACCGACGTGATTTGCACACAGGTGGCTGGCGAGTGTCAGTTTCTCCAACTTTAGTTGAATCGAGTGTGGCTACGCCCGGTCCTTCCAAAGGTTAAAAAACAGCACCAACTTGACAAACTATCGTTGTGGTTTTTATGCGTAGGTAAGAACGGTTCTTGCTCAGCCCGTAGCAGCCACGTAAAACTTGCAACAACAAAGTAGAGGACGTCTAACTTGTTTTTGCAGGGCATGTTGTGATGTGATATGGTCAAGGCATGATGCTAAATTTTATTGTATGAGATGATCATGTTTTTGTAACCGAGTTATCGGCAACTGGCAGGAGCCATATGGTTGTCGCTTTATTGTATGCAAATGCAATCGCCCTGTAATGCTTTACTTTATCACTAAGCGGTAGCGATAGTCGTAGAAGCATAAGATTGGTGAGACGTGATGAGGACATCAATACCATTGTTACACCCACAGCCCCTAATACTACATATACTGGACCAATTACTAAAGCCCGCGCACGCCAATTAAATTATCAGGTATTTTCGTTTCTTGGTAATGGTTCTAATGTTCATGAGAATATGATGCTGCCTAAATTGGATACATTTGTTTTGCTTACAAATGAAGGGCCTGGCATGGATAAGAGGGATGAACATTGGAGCAAGAACAAGCATGGAGTTGATGGCATGCGCAAGGGGAACAAGAACGGAGTTACAAGTGATGATTTCAGGACATTGAAGCCACCATAATGAGTGCATGAAGCCTTGGACGAAATATACAAGATGCCACTTCATAAACTTCGTCCATAGGCTATTCTAGGTGTTGCGTCACCTTATTATTGGGCCAGGCCCATGTAATTTCGAAATACATAAGTATAGGCTGTTTTTAGAGTCCGTATGTGTGGGGAAACAAGAGATAGGGTTGGTTTCGGACCCCTTCCCCAAGGGCCACGAAATTCCCCCCTCTTCCTCCATATATACAGCCCTTAGGGCACCGTTTAGACTTTGGGTTTTGTTTAGATTAAAAGTTCGCCATAGCTGCAACTTCGCGTACTTCGTTTGTGTTCAACGACCAGACCAAGGCGTCACAGAACCCCACCTTGATTAATAAAGCTTTCCTCTTATATTCGCAATATCCAGATTGCAATCTTAGTTTCTTGCTTGTTCTTCATTTTCCTGCAGGAAACAGACCTTCGTGGTCAGGTTGATCGTGCTCCGGCGTGGTCAATAACCTCTCGGAGTTGGTTTAGCGATTGCTAAGGCGCGACGTCCTCGCACGTTCTTAGTCGGATCGTCAAAGTTGACTTCCTCCAAAACGATAGCCACCATCTCATCGAAATACGGGACACCTTTGCCTCTATCAAGTGGTATCAGATTTCCAGGTTGCTCGGTGAGATTTTACAGTTTTTCGTAGTTTAGATCGAGTCTGTTCTTCATACCTATAGTCCACGAAAAAGCCAAAAAAAATTAGGGTTAGTTCATCCCATCCGAACCAATCTGAGCCTTTGCATAATCTTTTCTGTATTTGCTTTGTTGAATTTGCGGTTGCATCGTCGTGTCAAGTTGCTGGTCTTAGTGTCTAGTCCTTTAGAGTTTCGAGTTCTGTTCACAGGTTGTCACGTCGCCGCTGCCATATATCACCACCGGATCATCATCATCGCTCCTGCCATATACCACCACCGCACCAACTTCATCACCGCTGCCATATACGCCACCACATATCCGCCGCCATCACGCCAGTCCGACCACCTGCAACATATATCCGCCACCAGTCCGAGTTCCACCAGATTCATCACCGCCACCAGTCCGAGTTCTACCAGATTCATCTCCGCCACCAGTCCTATTCCGAGTCCAGTATTTTGTTACTCTGTTTTGGATTTCCAGATCACGCCATACTCCGAGTCGTGACAGAGAAGGACTCCCCAACTTCCGTGCTACCCGCAGAAGAAAAATAGTTCCAGTTTCAAAAAAAAAACTAAGTCTGGAAAATTCTGGCTAGGCAGTTTTTAGGACATTTGTAGACTTTTTCGAAAAAAAATTGTTGCGGAGCAAAAAAAAGAGGAAAAAAGTGAAAAAAAGTGAAAAAAAAGAAAAAAAAATTCAGAGTGTGCTCCTCCCTTGTTTACGTGCAGCGCCGTGATTTTGTTAGTGTTCTAGGCTCGCGTCTCTAGTACGGTCTAGCCTAGGACCAGCACAGTACCGTTGTTGAGCGTTTATTCAACTTTGCATCTCTGAATTGATTATTGCTGGCCCTTTTTGCTACCATATTATAAGCCTTCCTAGCTCCACATACATCTACGTCGTGCGTTTGACTCTCCCTGGCAATCGCTCTATCCAAGCTTTGAGAGTTTTGACTACAACGGTTGCCGATCAACGCCTGCTGCTGGGTAAGAACTGGTAAGAATTTGAGATTTGCTTGACGGATTTGTGACTGTCCACCACACCACCACCACCACTTCCTAGTAGTTTGTAGGATCATATTCTTGTGTGTTTCTATTGCTGCTAACCATGGCAGGATCACAAGCCGACGAGAAAGACTGGGAGAACATGACAAACAAAGAGTTACATGATAAGTTTCAGCAAATGATGAGTGGACAGGTGGAAGATGTGCTAAATAGATTTGAAGAGGCCATGGAGAAGATAGATGGCATTGAGAAGGCATTCGAAACAAAGCTCGATAACAAGTTTAATGAATTGCTCGCGCGTCTTCCACCACCACCACCAGCTGCACCTAACGCACCTCTACAACAACAACGAAGACTACCTCCACATCGCGAAACAGCCCTCCGCCGAGCGAGCCGTGTCCCTCTTCAGCCTGGCCAAGCTGCTGGTGCTGCTGTTGATACTTCTGTGGCTCCTGCCGCTGATGTGGAGGAGGATGATTATGTGGGAGATTACGAGGATGAGGTTGATCAACATCAGAACTACGTGCAACCACCAGCACCACAACCACCAGGTCGTCCACATGCAAATAATGGCAATGTTAGGGCTCCCCCTCAGGTACGAGATCATGACCATCTCCCTAAACTGAAATTGAATATTCCACCATTTGAGGGTAGATATGTTCCTGATATATATCTTACTTGGGAGTTAGAAACTGAACAACGATTTACATGTTTACAATATCCTGAGGAGAGACGTGTTCCTGCTGTTGTTTGTGCTTTCACTAGCTTTGCATGTGTTTGGTGGTCTGAACATTGTCGATTATATCCTGTTCCAACTACTTGGGCTGCTTTGAAAACTGCTATGCGTACTTGTTGGGTTCCACCATATTATCAACGTGAATTACTTCAAAAATTGCAGCGCTTAAGACAAGGAAAAAATTCGTAGAAGAATATTATCAGGAATTACAAACTGGCTTGATTAGATGTGGTATTGTTGAGGAGAATGAAGCTATGCTTGCACGTTTTCTGGGTGGATTAAATAGAGAGATTCAGACCATTCTAGACTATAAGGATTATAATAATATCACTCGTTTATTCCATCTTGCTTGTAAAGCTGAACGTGAAGTGCAGGACCGACAGGCATTGGCGCGGACTAACTTTTCTGCAGGTCGACCTTCATCATGGACACCACATGCATCATCTAGTTCCACACGTTCTGCTACACCGGCACCTCCGCCGGCTGCCACCTCCAACCGTGATACAATAAAGCAGGCACAATCGCCACTATCTGCCAAGAGCACACCTTCTGGGCCTGCAAAGAGCTCTTCTTCATCCATGGCATCAATAGGGCAAACACATGATATTATTTGTCGACGTTGCAAGGGTGGAGGTCATTATGCGAGAGAATGCCCATCTAAGCATGTGATGATTGTTATTGAGGATGGTGGGTATGAGTCCGCTAGTGACTATGATGAGGAGACTTTGGCTCTTATTACACATGAAGAACACGGTGGAGATGATTCTTATCATGAGACGCAATACATGGCTGCTGAAGATGCTGACAGGTATGAATGTTTAGTTGCTCAACGTGTTTTGAGTGTGCAGGTTACACAAGCTGAGCAAAATCAGAGACATAATTTGTTCCATACAAAGGGAGTTGTGAAGGAACATTCTATTCGCGTCATCATAGATGGAGGGAGCTGCAACAACTTGGCTAGCATGGAGATGGTGGAGAAGCTATCTCTCACCACAAGACCACATCCACATCCTTACTACATCCAATGGTTCAACAACAGCGGCAAGGTTAAGGTAACACGTACTGTTCGTGTGCATTTTAGTATCTCTACATATGCTGATTATGTTGATTGTGATGTGGTACCTATGCAAGCATGTTCCTTATTACTTGGTAGACCATGGCAATTTGATAAAAATTTTGTACACCATGGTAGAAACAATCAGTATACTCTTGTTCAAAAGGATAAAAATATTACTTTGCTTCCTATGACTCCTGATTCCATTTTGAAAGATGATATTAATAGAGCTAATAAAGCAAAATAGGAGAAAAATAAGAGTGAAAATCAGATTGTGGCAAAAGAATTTGAGCAAAAAATGAAGCCTAATAATAAACCATCTACTGTTGCCTCAGAAATTAAATTGAAAAGTGCATGTTTACTTGCTACCAAATCTGATATTGATGAGCTAGATTCTAGCAAATCTGTTTGCTATGCTTTTGTGTGCAAAGAGGCATTATTTTCATTCGAGGACGTGCCTTCCTCTTTGCCTCCTGCTATCACTAACATTTTGCAGGAGTTCGCTGACGTCTTCCCACAAGATGTCCCACCGGGATTACCACCTATTCGAGGGATTAAGCATCAAATTGACTTAATTCCCAGTGCATCGCTACCCAACCGTGCACCATACCGTACCAATCCAGAGGAGACGAAGGAGATTATGCGTCAAGTACAGGAGCTGCTCGACAAAGGTTATATACGCGAATCTCTTAGTCCTTGTGTTGTTCCTATTATACTAGTGCCTAAAAAGGATGGTACATCACGTATGTGTGTTGATTGTAGAGGCATTAATAATATTACTATTCGTTATTGTCATCCTATTCCTAGGCTAGATGATATGCTTGATGAATTGAGTGGCTCTACAATATTCTCCAAAGTTGATTTGCGTAGTGGATACCATCAAATTCGTATGAAATTGGGAGATGAATGGAAAACAACATTTAAAACTAAGTTTGGTTTATATGAGTGGTTAGTCATGCCTTTTGGGTTAACTAATGCACCTAGTACTTTCATGAGACTAATGAACGAAGTTTTACGTGCTTTCATTGGACGATTTGTGGTAGTCTATTTTGATGATATACTAATTTATAACAAATCTTTGGAAGAACATTTGGAACATTTACGTGCTGTTTTTAATGCTCTACGTGATGCACGTTTGTTTGGTAACCTTGGGAAGTGCACCTTTTGCACCGACCGAGTATCTTTTCTTGGCTATGTTGTTACTCCACAGGGAATTGAAGTTGATAAAGCCAAGATTGAATCTATTGAGAGTTGGCCGCAGCCCAAAACGGTCACACAAGTGAGGAGTTTTCTTGGACTCGCTGGTTTCTATAGGCGTTTTGTGAGAGATTTTAGCACCATTGCTGCACCTCTCAATGAGCTTACAAAGAAGGATGTGCCTTTTGTTTGGGGTACCGCACAGGAAGAAGCCTTCACGGTATTGAAAGATAAGTTGACACATGCTCCTTTACTTCAACTTCCTGACTTTAATAAGACTTTTGAGCTTGAATGTGATGCTAGTGGAATTGGATTAGGAGGTGTGTTATTACAAGATTGCAAACCTGTTGCATACTTTTCTGAAAAATAGAGTGGGCCTAGTCTGAACTATTCTACTTATGATAAAGAATTATATGCTCTTGTTCGGACTTTAGAGACATGGCAACATTATTTATGGCCCAAAGAATTTGCTATACATTCTGATCATGAATCTTTGAAACATATTAAAAGTCAAGCTAAACTGAATTGTAGACATGCTAAATGGGTTGAATTCATTGAGACTTTCCCTTATGTCATTAAACACAAGAAGGGTAAAGAAAATGTTATTGCTGATGCTTTGTCTCGTCGCTATACTATGCTTTCACAACTTGACTTCAAAATATTTGGTTTGGAGACCATCAAAGATCAATATGTGCATGATGCTGATTTTAAAGATGTAATGCAGAATTGTAAAGAAGGAAGAACATGGAATAAGTTCGTTATTAATGATGGCTTTGTGTTCCATGCTAACAAGCTATGCATTCCTGCTAGCTCTGTTCGTCTTTTGTTGTTGCAGGAGGCGCATGGAGGAGGATTAATGGGACACTTTGGCGTGAAGAAGACGGAGGACGTACTTGCTACACATTTCTTTTGGCCAAAGATGAGACGGAATGTTGAGCGTTTTGTTACTCGCTGCACTACATGTCAAAAAGCTAAGTCACGACTCAATCCTCATGGTTTATATATGCCTTTGCCTGTACCTAGTGTTCCTTGGGAGGATATATCTATGGACTTTGTTTTAGGTTTACCTCGAACAAAGAAGGGGAGGGATAGCATATTTGTTGTCGTGGATAGATTCTCGAAAATGGCACACTTTATACCATGTCATAAAAGCGATGATGCTGTTAATGTTGCTGATTTGTTCTTTCGTGAAATTATTCGCTTGCATGGTGTGCCAAATACTATTGTTTCAGATCGTGATACTAAATTTCTTAGCCACTTTTGGAGATGTTTATGGGCTAAGTTGGGGACTAAACTGCTTTTTAGTACTACTTGTCACCCCCAAACTGATGGTCAAACTGAAGTAGTCAATAGAACATTGTCTACTATGCTTAGGGCTGTTTTGAAGAATAATAAGAAAATGTGGGAAGAATGCTTGCCTCATATTGAATTTGCTTATAATCATTCGTTGCATTCTACTACTAAGATGTGCCCTTTTGAAATTGTGTATGGTTTCCTACCTCGTGCACCCATTGATTTGTTGCCTCTTCCATCTTTGGAGAAGGTTAATTTTGATGCTAAACAACGTGCTGAATTGATCTTAAAAATGCATGAGTTAACTAAGGACAACATTGAGCGTATGAATGCTAAATATAAACTTGCCGGAGATAAGGGTAGAAAACATGTTGTCTTTGCACCTGGATATCTTGTTTGGTTACATTTGCGTAAGGATAGGTTTCCTAATTTGCGCAAATCAAAGCTAATGCCACGTGCTGATGGTCCTTTTAAGGTGTTAGAGAAAATAAATGATAATGCGTATAAACTTGAGCTGCCTGCAGATTTTGGGGTTAGTCCCACTTTTAACATTGCAGATTTGAAGCCTTATTTGGGTGAGGAAGATGAGCTTCCGTCGAGGACGACTTCATTTCAAGAAGGGGAGGATGATGAGGACATCAATACCATTGTTACACCCACAACCCCTAATACTACATATACAGGACCAATTACTAGAGCTTCCGCACGCCAATTAAATTATCAGGTATTTTCGTTTCTTGGTAATGATTCTAATGTTCATGAGAATATGATGCTGCCTAAATTGGATACATTTGTTTTGCTTACAAATGAAGGGCCTGGCATGGATAAGAGGGATGAACATTGGAGCAAGAACAAGCATGGAGTTGATGGCATGCGCAAGGGGAACAAGAACGGAGTTACAAGTGATGATTTCAGGACATTGAAGCCACCATAATGAGTGCATGAAGCCTTGGACGAAATATACAAGATGCCACTTCATAAACTTCGTCCAGAGGCTATTCTAGGTGCTGCGTCACCTTATTATTGGGCCAGGCCCATGTAATTTCTAAATACATAAGTATAGGCTGCTTTTAGAGTCCGTATGTGTGGGGAAACAAGAGATAGGGTTGGTTTCAGACCCCTTCCCCAAGGGCCACGAAATTCCCCCCTCTTCCTCCATATATACAGCCCTTAGGGCACCGTTTAGACTTTGGGTTTTGTTTAGATTAAAAGTTCGCCATAGCTGCAACTTCGCGTACTTCGTTTGTGTTCAATGACCAGACCAAGGCATCACAGAACCCCACCTTGATCAATAAAGCTTTCCTCTTATATTCGCAATATCTAGATTGCGATCTTAGTTTCTTGCTTGTTCTTCGTTTGCCTGCAGGAAACAGACCTTCGTGGTCAGGTTGATCGTGCTCCGGCGTGGTCAATAACCTCTCGGAGTTGGTTTAGCGATTGCTAAGGCGCGACGTCCTCGCACGTTCGTAGTCGGATCGTCAAAGTCGACTTCCTCCAAAATGATAGCCACCATCTCATCGAAAGACGGGACACCTTTGCCTCTATCAAGACGACAACGATGCTACGATGGAGATCAAGGTGTCGCACCGGTGACGATGGTGATCATGACGGTGCTTCGGAGATGGAGATCACAAGCACAAGATGATGATGGCCATATCATATCACTTATATTGATTGCATGTGATGTTTATCTTTTATGCATCTTATCTTGCTTTGATTGACGGTAGCATTATAAGATGATCTCTCACTAAATTTCAAGATAAAAGTGTTCTGCCTAAGTATATATGTGATGACCCACAAGTATAGGGGATCTATCATAGTCCATTCGATAAGTAAGAGTGTCGAACCCAACGAGGAGCAGAAGGAAATGATAAGCGGTTTTCAGCAAGGTATTCTCTGCTAGTACTAAAATAAGTGGTAACAGATAGTTTTGTGATAAGATAAATTGTAACGAGCAACAAGTAACAAAAGTAAATAAACTGTAGCAAGATGGCCCAACCCTTTTTGTAGCAGAGGACAAGCCTGGACAAACTCTTATATAAGGAAAAGCGCTCCCGAGGACACATGGGAATATCGTCAAGCTAGTTTTCATCACATTCATATGATTCGCGTTCGGTACTTTGATAATTTGATATGTGGGTGGACCGGTGCTTGGGTGCTGTTCTTACTTGAACAAGCATCCCACTTATGATTAACCTCTATTGCAAGCATCCGCAACTACGACAAAAGTATTAAGGTAAACCTAACCATAGCATGAAACATATGGATCCAAATCAGCCCCTTACGAAGCAACGCATAAACTAGGGTTTAAGCTTCTGTCACTCTAGCAACCCATCATCTACTTATTACATCCCAATGCCTTCCTCTAGGCCCAAATAATGGTGAAGTGTTATGTAGTCGACGTTCACATAACACCACTAGAGGCTAGACAACATACATCTCATCAAAATATCGAACGAATACCAAATTCACATGACTACTAATAGCAAGACTTCTCCCATGTCCTCAGGAACAAACGTAACTACTCACAAAGCATATTCATGTTCATAATCAGAGGGGTATTAATATGCATATAGGATCTGAACATATGATCTTCCACCAAATAAACCAACTAGCATCAACTACAAGGAGTAATCAACACTACTAGCAACCTGCTAGTACCAATCCCGGACTTGGAGACAAGAATTGGTTACAAGAGATGAACTAGGGTTTTGAGAGGAGATGGTGCTGGTGAAGATGTTGATGGAGATTGCCCTCTCCCGATGAGAGGAGTGTTGGTGATGACGATGGCGATGATTTCCCCCTCCCGGAGGGAAGTGTCCCCGGCAGAACAGCTCTGCGGAGCCCTAGATTGGTTCCGCCTCGTGGCGGCGGAGTCTCGTCCCGAAAGGTTGCTTATCAATTTTTCCTCGACGAAAGACCTCATATAGCAGAAGATGGGCATCGAAGGGCCAACAGGGGGCCCACGAGGCAGGGGGGCGCGCCCAGGGGGGTAGGGCGCGCCCCCCACCCTCGTGGCCAGGTGGGCCCCCCTCTGGTGAACTTCTTCCACTCAATATTTTTTTATATATTCTGAATATCACTCCCGTGGAGTTTCATGACTTTTGGAGTTGCGCAGAATAGGTCTCTAATATTTGCTCCTTTTCCAGCTCAGAATTCCAGCTGCCGACATTCTCCCTCCTTATGTAAAACCTTGTAAAATAAGAGAGAATAGCCATAAGTATTGTGACATAATGTGTAGTAACATCCCATAATGCAATAAATATCAATATAAAAGCATGATGCAAAATGGACGTATCAACTCCCCCAAGCTTAGACCTCGCTTGTCCTCAAGCGGAAGCCGATAACGATAAATATGTCCCCATGTTTAGAGGTAGAGGTGTCGATAAAAATAAAATACGGACACGAAGGCATCATAATTATTTTCATAGCAGCAACATATATAGATATTGTCATATGATTTCTTATGTTCAAGTGATGATCTATTCACAATGCAAAAAATATGAATCATAAGCTTTATTGAGAACTAACAAACTATAATCTCAGTCATTGAAGCAATTGCAATTTATCATAACTTCAGAAAGAGTCTATGTCAGAGCTTAATAGCAAGTCCACATACTCAACTATCATTTAGTCTTTCATAATCGCTAACACTCACGCAATACTTGTGGTTACGGAGTTTTAATCAGACATAGAGAAAGATAGGGGCTTATAGTTTCGCCTCCCAACCTTTTACCTCAAGGGTAATGTCAACAATAATAACTCATGCTCCCCTACATCCAATTAAATATATCTATCAGGATCTTTCCAACATACTGTGCTTGCCAAAGGATAAAATGTAAAAAGGAAAGGTGAAGATCACCATGACTCTTGCATAAGGTAGAAGATAATAGTAACAGATATGCCCTTCGCAGAGGGAAGCAGAGGTTGCCATGCGCTTTTATGGTTGGATGCACAAAATCTTAATGCGAAAGAACGTCACTTTATATTGCCACTTGTGATATGAAACTTTATTATGCAGTCCGTCACTTTTATTTCTTCCACATCACAAGATCGTATAAAGCTTATTTCCTCCACACCAATCAATTATACATATTTAGAGCAATTTTTATTGCTTTGCACCGATGACAACTTACTTGAAGGATCTTACTCAATCCATAGGTAGATATGGTGGACTCTCATGGCAAAACTGGTTTAAGGGTTTTGGAAGCACAAGTAGTATCTCTACTTGGTGCTGAGAATTTGGCTAGCATGAGGGGGAAAGGCAAGCTCAACATGTTGGATGATCCATGACAACATACTTTATCTCAGATATAAGAAAACATAACCCATTACGTTGTATTCCTTGTCCAACATCAACTCTTTAGCATGTCATATTTTAATGAGTGCTCCCAATCATAAGAGATGTCAATGATAATATATTTATATGTTAGACCTTTCTTTCCTTATTACTTCCTATTAATTGCAACGATGACCAAAGCTATGTCTGCCAACTCCCAACAACTTTTAATCATCATACTTCTTTTATGTGAAGTCATTACTCTCAAAAAGATCAATATGAACTCTTTATTTCTATTTATTCTTTTTCTTCTTTTCTTTTGTTCACTCAAGATCATGGCAAAATAATCAAGCCCTTGACTCAACACTAATCTTTATTATATATAGCTCACGGACTCGATTACATAGAGAGATCATAAAGCAAAACTCAAAACTAGATAATACCATAAACTTTATTCTACTAGATCAAGATACTACTAATAGGATCGAACTAAGAAAAACGGTAAAGGTAAGAGTGTGATGGTGATACGATACCGGGGCACCTCCCCCAAGCTTGGCAGTTGCCATGGGGAGTGCCCATACCCATGTGATTATGTCTCCTTCTTTGTCGGTGAAGAGGATGGTGGTGGTGTTGACTTAGTTGATGGCACAAACTTCTCCCTTAATTTGCGCTTGAGGACGGAATTTTGGTCCCTCAGATCATTAATCTCCCACTCTAGGGTTAATATCTTTTAGCATAGGTCCTGCTTGTTTTCCTACAAGAGACGAAAAGGGATAAACTCGATCTTTGGTTTCTTTACCCTATCAGGGAGACTTGACTTTTTGAACTCCACATGCATGTCCCCCAGTAGAGGTAATGGGGCTTCATCTTCATCTGAGCTCGACTCCTCCTTCCCCCTGGGTTCATAGTCCTCTTCTTCCTCCGTAGTCCAGCCATCGTGTTCCACATCTCCATAGACCTTAGGGTTTGCTAAGTAATCATCCACATAGCTTTCTCCTTTCGAATCCTGGGAAGACATGTTGATCTAATCTGCAGTAAGACAGCTCGAAACGAAAACAGAGGATAATTACGTGATACAGGAGTCAAAACTTCCGGGAGAATATATAATGAATTTTTACCGACCAAAATACGTATCGTGCAAGAAAACAGAGTCCGGAAGGCACACGAGGTACCCACGAGGTAGGGGGCGCGCCCTCCACCCTCATGGGGCCCTCGTGTCCTTCCCGGACTGCTACTTATTTTTCTATTTTTCTAAATATTCCAAAACGGAGAAATATTGCCTTAAAAATTGTTTTGGAGTCGGTTTACTTACCGTACCACATACCTATTCCTTTTCGGAGTCTGAAACGTTCTGGAAAGTGTCCCTTATGTACTCCTCCGGGGTTACGGTTGCAATAACATTGGTTTCAACATTTATAGGATTACCTGAGATATAATGTTTAATTCTTTGACCGTTCACCACCTTCGGATTTGTGCCTTCGAAGTTGTTCATTTTTATGGCACCGGAACGATAGACCTCCTCGATAATGTAAGGGCCTTCCCATTTAGAGAGAAGTTTTCCTGCAAAAAATCTTAAACGAGAGTTGTATAGTAATACATAATCACCTACGTTAAACTCACGCTTTTGTATCCTTTTGTCATGCCATCTTTTAACTTTTTCTTTAAACAACTTGGCATTTTAATAAGCTTGGGTTCTCCATTCATCGAGTGAGCTAATATCAAATAACCTCTTCTCACCAGCAAGTTTGAAATCATAGTTGAGCTCTTTAATAGCCCAGTATGCCTTATGTTCTAGTTCGAGGGGTAAGTGACATGCTTTTCCATAAACCATTTTATACGGAGACATACCCATAGGATTTTTATATGCAGTTCTATAGGCCCATAATGCATCATCAAGTTTCTTGGACCAATTCTTTCTAGACATATTAACAGTCTTTTGCAAAATTAATTTGAGCTCTCTATTACTCAATTCTACTTGACCACTAGACCGCGGGTGATAAGGAGATGCAATTCTATGATTAACATCATACTTAGCAAGCATTTTACGGAAAGCACCATGAATAAAATGTGAACCACCATCAGTCGTAAATATCTAGGGACTCCAAACCTTGGGAAAATAACTTCTTTAAGCATTTTAATAGAAGTGTTATGATCAACACTACTAGTTGGAATAGCTTCTACCCACTTAGTAACGTAATCAACAACAACTAGAATATGTGTATATCCATTAGAGGCAGGAAAAGGTCCCATATAATCAAAGCCCCAAACATCAAATGGTTCAATAACAAGTGAATAGTTCATAGGCATTTCTTGACGTCTACTAATATTACCAATTCTTTAACATTCATCACAAGATAAGACAAACTTACGGGCATCCTTGAAGAGAGTGGGCCAATAAAAACCAGATTGCAATACCTTATGCGCAGTTCTATCCCCAGCGTGGTGTCCTCCATAAGCTTCGGAGTGACACTTGCATAGGGTCTGTTCCTGTTCATGCTCAGGTACACAACGTCTAATAACACCATCTACTCCTTCTTTATAAAGATGTGGGTCATCCCAAAAGTAATGTCTCAAATCATAGAAGAACTTTTTCTTTTGTTGGTATGTGAAACTAGGTGGTATAAATTTTGCAACAATATAATTAGCATAATCAGCATACCATGGAGTACTACGAGAAGTATTTATGACATTTAACTGCTCATCAGGAAAGCTATCATCAATAGGTAGTGGGTCATCAAGAACATTTTCTAACCTAGACAAGTTGTCTGCAACGGGGTTCTCAGCTCCCTTTCTATCAACAATATGCAAATCAAATTCTTGTAGCAAGAGAACCCATCTAATAAGTCTAGGTTTAGCATCTTTCTTTTCCATAAGGTATTTGATAGCAGCATGATCAGTGTGAATAGTTACTTTAGAATCAACAGTATAAGGACTGAACTTATCACAAGCAAATACAACTGCTAAGAATTCCTTTTCAGTAGTAGCATAATTTCTTTGAGCATTGTCTAAAGTTTTACTAGCATAATGGATAACATTTAATTTCTTATCAACTCTTTGCCCTAGAACAACACCTATAGCATAATCACTAGCATCACACATAATTTCAAATGGTAAATTCCAATCAGGTAGCTGAACAATAGGTGCAGAGATCAATGCTTTCTTAAGTATTTCAAATGCTTCTACACAATCATCATCAAAGACAAATGGTATATCTTTTTGTAATAAATTAGTCAGAGGCCGAGAAATTTTTGAGAAGTCCTTAATGAACCTCCTATAAAATCCGGCGTGACCAAGGAAACTTCTTATACCTTTGATGTCCTTGGGACATGGCATCTTCTCAATAGCATCAACCTTGGCTTTATCAACTTCAATACCTCTTTCAGAAACTTTATGCCCCAAGACAATACCTTCATTAACCATAAAGTGGCACTTTTCCCAATTCAAGACAAGATTAGTTTCTTCACATCTCTGCAAAACTCGATCAAGATTGCTCAAGCAATCATCAAAAGAGGATCCATAGACGGAAAAGTCGTCCATGAAAACCTCACAAATCTTTTCACAAAAGTTAGAGAATATAGCCATCATGAATCTTTGAAAGGTAGCAGGTGCATTACATAAACCAAAAGGCATACGTCTATAAGCAAAAGTACGAAAAGGGCATGTAAAAGTAGTCTTTGATTGATCCTTAGCCGACACAGGTATTTGAGAGAAACCAGAATAACCATCTAGAAAGCAATAATGTGTATGTTTGCATAATCTTTCTAGCATTTGACCAATAAAAAGGTAAGGGGTAATGATCTTTCTTAGTAGCCTTATTTAATTTGCGGAAATCAATTACCATCCTATAACCTGTAATAATTCTTTGTGGAATCAATTCATCTTTATCATTGGGAACAACAGTAACTCCTCCCTTCTTAGGGACACAATGAACAGGACTTACCCACTGACTATCAACAACGGGATAAATTATACCTGCCTCCAAAAGCTTTAGTATCTCTTTCCTTATCACTTCTTTCATCTTAGGATTAAGCCTTCGTTGAGGATCACGGATTGGTTTGGCATCTTCTTCCAAATTTATTTTATGTTGACATAGAGTGGGACTAATGCCCTTAAGATCGTCAAGAGTATATCCAATAGGAGCACGATGCTTCTTCAGAGTTTTCAATAATCTTTATTCTTCATGCTCTGAAAGGTTAGCACTAATAATAACATGATATATCTTCTTTTCATCAAGATAAGCATATTTAAGATTATCAGGCAATGGTTTAAGTTCAAACACGGGATCACCCTTGGGTGGAGGAGGATCCCCTAGGATTTCAACAGGCAAATTGTGTTTCAGAATAGGTTCCTGCTTAAAGAATACTTCATCTATTTCCCTTCTTTCATTCATAAACATATCATTTTCATGGTCTAGCAAATATTGTTCTAAAGGCTCACTAGGAGGTACGACAATAGAAGCAAGACCAATAATTTCATCCTTACTAGGTAATTCTTCTTCACGGTGTTGTCTACTAAATTTAGAGAAATTAAACTGATGAGACATATCACCCAAGCCAATAGTAACAACATTCTTTTCGCAGTCTATCCTAGCATTAACGGTGTTCTAGAAGGGTCTACCAAATATAATGGGACCAAAGCTATCTTGTGGGGAACTAAGAACAAGAAAATCAGCAGGATATTTAGTTTTTCCACACAAGACTTCGACATCTCTAACAATTCCCACTGCTGATATAGTATCTCTATTGGCAAGTTTAATTGTAACATCAATACCTTCTAACTCAGTGGGTGCAATGTCATGCATAATTTCTTTGTATAAGTCATGAGGTATAACACTAGCACTAGCACCCATATCACATAAGCCATGATAACAATGATCTCCTATTTTAACAGAAATAATAGGCATGCCTACCATAGGTCTATGTTTATCATTTGCACAAGGTTTAGCAATTCTAGCAGTTTCACCGCAGAATTGAATAACATGCCCATCAATATTATCAGACAAGAGACCTTTAACAATAGCAATATTAGGTTCAACTTTAACTTGCTCAGGAGGTGTATAAGTTCTAATATTACTTTTACGAACCACAATTGAAGATTTAGCATGATCCTTTATTCTAACAGGGAAAGGTGGTTTCTCAACATAAGAAGTAGGAACAATAGGATCATTATAAGTGACAGTCTTTTCTTCAACTTTAATAGGCAGCTACTTTTACTTCTATGGGAGGATGATATTTAAACCACTTCTCCTTGGGGAGATCAACATAAGTAGCAAAAGATTCACAGAAAGAAGCTACTATCTCAGAGTCAAGTCCATATTTAGTGCTAAACTTACGGAAAATATCGGTATCCATAAAAGATTTAACACAATCAAACTTAGATGTCATACCTGATTCCTTACCTTCGTCGAGATCCCAATCTTCGAAGTTGCGTTTAATTCTATCCATTAAATTCCATTTGAATTCAATAGTCTTCATCATAAGAGCCAGCACAAGAAGTATCGAGCATGGTGCGATTGTTATCCGAAAGCCGAGCATAAAAACTTTGAATAATTATTTGTCTTGAGAGCTCGTGATTGGGGCATGAATATAACATTGATTTAAGCCTCCCCCAAGATTGAGCGATGCTTTCTCCTTCGCGAGGCCAAAAATTATATATATAATTGTGATCATGATGAACAAGATGCATAGGATAATACTTCTGATGAAATTCCAATTTCAATCGTTTGTAGTTCCACGACCTCGTATCATCACATAGCCTATACCATGTCAATGCATCTCCCTCCAAAGATAAAGGTAAGACCTTCTTCTTAACAACATCATCGGGTATACCTGCAAGCTTAAATAATCCACAAACTTCATCCACATATATTAGGTGTTCATCAGGATGCTTTGTTCCATCTCCTGTAAAAGGATTATCTAGCAGTTTTTCTAACATACCGGAAGGAACTTCAAAGGGAACAATTTCATTTTCAGTAGGTTCAGTAGGTTGAGGAGCAACTCTTTGCTCTACTGGTCGGGGTGAAGATACCCCGAACAAGCCCCTCAGAAGATTACTTTCCATAGTAACAAGTGACAGTAAATTTCAGCACACTATATAAATTTTCCTTACTAAATTTCACCTACCAAAGGCGCTTTACTCCCCGGCAACGGCACCAGAAAAGAGTCTTGATGACCCACAAGTATAGGGGATCTATCGTAGTCCTTTCAATAAGTAAGAGTGTCGAACCCAACGAGGAGCAGAAGGAAATGATATGTGGTTTTCAGCAAGGTATTCTCTGCAAGTACTGAAATAAGTGGTAACAGATAGTTTTGTGATAAGATAAATTGTAACGAGCAACAAGTAACAAAATTAAATAAAGTGCAGCAAGATGGCCCGATCCTTTTTGTAGCAGAGGACAAGCCTGGACAAACTCTTATATAAGGAAAAGCGCTTCCGAGGACACATGGGAATATCGTCAAGCTAGTTTTCATCACATTCATATGATTCGCGTTCGGTACTTTCATAATTTGATATGTGGGTGGACCGGTGCTTGGGTGCTATTCTTACTTGAACAAACATCCCACTTATGATTAACCTCTATTGCAAGCATCCGCAACTACAACAAAAGTATTAAGGTAAACCTAACCATAGCATGAAACATATGGATCCAAATTAGCCCCTTACGAAGCAACGCATAAACTAGGGTTTAAGCTTCTGTCACTCTAGCAACCCATCATCTACTTATTACTTCCCAATGCCTTCCTCTAGGCCCAAATAATGGTGAAGTGTTATGTAGTCGACGTTCACATAACACCACTAGAGGCTAGACAACATACATCTCATCAAAATATCGAACGAATACCAAATTCACATGACTACTAATAGCAAGACTTCTCCCATGTCCTCAGGAACAAACGTAACTACTCACAAAGCATATTCATGTTCATAATCAGAGGGGTATTAATATTCATATAGGATCTGAACATATGATCTTCCACCAAGTAAACCAACTAGCATCAACTACAAGGAGTAATCAACACTACTAGCAACCTACTAGTACCAATCCCAGACTTGGAGACACGAATTGGATACAAGAGATGAACTAGGGTTTTGAGAGGAGATGGTGCTGGTGAAGATGTTGATGGAGATTGCCCTCTCCCGATGAGAGGAGCGTTGGTGATGATGATGGCGATGATTTCCCCCTCCCGGAGGGAAGTGTCCCCGGTAGAACAGCTCCGCCGGAGCCCTAGATTGGTTCCGCCAAGGTTCCGCCTCGTGGCGGTGGAGTCTCGTCCCGAAAGGTTGCTTATCAATTTTTCCTCGACGAAATACCTCATATAGCAGAAGATGGGCATCGGAGGGCCAACAGGGGGCCCACGAGGCAGGGGGCTCGCCCAGGGGGTTAGGGCACGCCCCCCACCCTCGTGGCCAGGTGGGGCCCCCTCTGGTGAACTTCTTCCGCTCAATATTTTTTATATATTCTGAATATCACTTCCGTGGAGTTTCAGGACTTTTGGAGTTGCGCAGAATAGGTCTCTACTATTTGCTCCTTTTCCAGCCCAGAATTCCAGCTGCCGGCATTCTCCCTCCTTATGTAAAACCTTGTAAAATAAGAGAGAATAGCCATAAGTATTGTGACACAATGTGTAGTAACAGCCCATAATGCAATAAATATCAATATAAAAGCATGATGCAAAATGGACGTATCAGTATGCACCGTTGCCAAAGTTTGTCGTGCCCAGACACCACGTGATGATCAGGTGTGATAAGCTCTACGCCCATCTACAACGGGTGCAAGCCAGTTTTGCACACGCAGAATACTCAGGTTAAACTTGACGAGCCTAGCATATGCAGATATGGCCTCGGAACACTGAGACCGTAAGGTCGAGCATGAATCATATAGTAGATATGATCAACATAATGATGTTCACCATTGAAAGCTACTCCATTTCATGTGATGATCGGTTATGGTTTAGTTGATATGGATCACGTTATCACTTAGAGGATTAGAAGGATGTCTATCTAAGTGGGAGTTCTTAAGTAATATGATTAATTGAACTTAAATTTATCATGAACTTAGTACCTGATAGTATCTTGCTTGTCTATATTGATTCGATAGATGGCCCGTGCTGTTGTTCCGTTGAATTTTAATGCGTTCCTTGAGGAAGCAAAGTTGAAAGATGATGGTAGCAATTACACGGACTGGGTCCGTAGCTTGAGGATTATCCTCATTGCTGCACAGAAGAATTACGTCCTGGAAGCACCGCTAGGTGCGAAACCTGCTACAGGAGCAACACCAGATGTTATGAACGTCTGGCAGAGCAAAGCTGATGACTACTCGATAGTTCAGTGTGCCATGCTTTACGGCTTAGAACCGGGACTTCAACGATGTTTTGAACGTCATGGAGCATATGAGATGTTCCAGGAGTTGAAGTTAATATTTCAAGCAAATTCCCGGATTGAGAGATATGAAGTCTCCAATAAGTTTTACAGTTGTAAGATGGAGGAGAATAGTTCTGTCAGTGAGCATATACTCAAAATGTCTGGGTATAATAATCACTTGATTCAACTGGGAGTTAATCTTCCGGATGATAGCGTCATTGACAGAATTCTTCAATCACTACCACCAAGCTACAAGAGCTTTGTGATGAACTATAACATGAAAGGGATGGATAAGACAATTCCCGAGCTCTTCGCAATGCTAAAAGCTACGGAGGTAGAAATCAAGAAGGAGCATCAAGTGTTGATGGTTAATAAGACCACCAGTTTCAAGAAAAAGGGCAAAGGTAAGAAGAAGGGGAAATTCAAGAAGAACAACAAGCAAGTTGCTGCTCAAGAGAAGAAACCCAAGTCTGTATCTAAGCCTGGGACTGAGTGCTTCTACTGCAAGAAGACTAGTCACTGGAAGCGGAACTGCCCCAAGTATTTGGCAGATAAGAAGGATGGCAAGGTGAACAAAGGTCTATGTGATATACATGTTATTGATGTGTACCTTACCAGAGCTCGTAGTAACACGTGGGTATTTGATACTGGTTCTGTTGCTAATATTTGCAACTCAAAATAGGGACTACGGATTAAGCGAACACTGGCCAAGGACGAGGTGACGATGCGTGTGGGAAATGGTTCCAAAGTCGATGTGATCGTCGTCGGCACGCTACCTCTACATCTACCTTCGGGATTAGTATTAGACCTAAATAATTGTTATTTGGTGCCAGCGTTGAGCATGAACATTATATCTGGATCTTGTTTGATGCGAGATGGTTATTCATTTAAATCAGAGAATAATGGTTGTTCTATTTATATGAGTAATATATTTTATGGTCATGCACCCTTAAAGAGTGGTCTTTTTTTGATGAATCTCGATAGTAGTAATACACATATTCATAATTTTGAAGCCAAAAAATGCAGAGTTGATAATGATAGTGCAACTTATTTGTGGCACCGCCGTTTGGGTCATATTGGTGTAAATTGCATGAAGAAACTCCATACTGATGGACTTTTGGAATCACTTGATTATGAATCACTTGGTACTTGCGAACCATGCCTCATGGGCAAGATGACTAAAACGTCATTCTCCGGAACTATGGAGCGAGCAACAGATTTGTTGGAAATCATACATACAGATGTATGTGGTCCGATGAATGTTGAGGCTAGCGGCGGATATCGTTATTTTCTCACCTTCACAGATGATTTAAGCAGATATGGGTATATCTACTTAATGAAACATAAGTCTGAAACATTTGAAAAGTTCAAAGAATTTCAGAGTGAAGTTGAAAATCATCGTAACAAGAAAATAAAGTTTCTACAATCTGATCGTGGAGGAGAATATTTGAGTTACGAGTTTGGTCTACATTTGAAACAATGCGGAATAGTTTCGCAACTCACGCCACCCGGAACACCACAGCATAATGGTGTGTCCGAACGTCACAATCATACTTTACTAGATATGGTGCGATCTATGATGTCTCTTACCGATTTACCGCTATCGTTTTGGGGTTATACTTTAGAGACGGCCGCATTCACATTAAATAGGACACCATCAAAATCCGTTGAGACGACCCCTTATGAACTGTGGTTTGGCAAGAAACCAAAGTTGTCATTTCTTAAAGTTTGGGGTTGCGATACTTATGTGAAAAAGCTTCAACCTGATAAGCTCGAACCCAAATCGGAGAAATGTGTCTTCATAGGATACCCAAAGGAGACTGTTGGGTACACCTTCTATCATAGATCCGAAGGCAAGACATTCGTTGCTAAGAATGGATCATTTCTAGAGAAGGAGTTTCTCTCGAAAGAAGTGAGTGGGAGGAAAGTAGAACTTGATGAGGTAACTGTACCTGCTCCCTTATTGGAAAGTAGTTCATCACAGAAACCGATTCCTGTGACGTCTATACCAATTAGTGAGGAAGTTAATGATGATGATCATGAAACTTCAGATCAAGTTGTTACTGAACCTCGTAGGTTAACCAGAGTAAGATCCGCACCAGAGTGGTACGGTAATCCTGTTCTGGAGGTCATGTTACTAGACCATGAGGAACCTACGAACTATGAGGAAGCGATGATGAGCCCAGATTCCGCAAAATGGCTTGAGGCCATGAAATCTGAGATGGGATCCATGTATGAGAACAAAGTGTGGACTTTGGTTGACTTGCTCGATGATCGACAAGCCATCGAGAATAAATGGATCTTCAAGAAGAAGACATACGCTGATGGTAATGTTACTGTCTACAAAGCTCGACTTGTTGCGAAAGGTTTTTGACAAGTTCAAGGAGTTGACTACAATGAGACCTTCTCACCCGTAGCGATGCTTAAGTCCGTCTGAATCATGTTAGCTATTGCCGCATTTTATGATTATGAAATTTGGCAAATGGATGTAAAGACTGCATTCCTGAATGTATTTCTGTAAGAAGAGTTGTATATGATGCAACCTGAAGGTTTTATCGATCCAAAGGGTGCTAACAAAGTTTGCAAGCTCCAGCGATCCATTTATGGACTGGTGCAAGCCTCCCAGAGTTGGAATAAACGTTTTGAAAGTGTGATCAAAGCATATGGTTTTATACAGACTTTTGGAGAAGCCTGTATTTACAAGAAAGTGAGTGGGAGCTTTGTAGCATTTCTAATATTATATGTGGATGACATATTGTTGATTGGAAATGATATAGAATTTTTGTATAGCATAAAATGATATTTGAATAAGAGTTTTTCAATGAAAGACCTCGGTGAAGCTGCTTACATATTGGGCATCAAGATCTATAGAGATAGATCAAGACGCTTAATTGGACTTTCACAAAGCACATACCTTGACAAAGTTTTGAAGAAGTTCAAAATGGATCAGGCAAAGAAAGGGTTCTTGCCTATGTTACAAGGTGTGAAGTTGAGTAAGACTCAATGCTCGACCACTGCAGAAGATAGATAAAATGAAAGATGTTCCCTATGCTTCAGCCATAGGCTCTATCATGTATGCAATGCTGTGTACCAGACCTGATGTGTGCCTTGCTATAAGTCTAGCAGGGAGGTACCAAAGTAATCCAGGAGTGGATCACTGGACAGCGGTCAAGAACATCCTGAAATACCTAAAAAGGACTAAGGATATGTTTCTCGTTTATGGAGGTGACAAAGAGCTCATTGTAAAAGGTTACGTTGATGCAAGCTTTGACACTGATCCGGATGATTCTAAATCGCAAACCGGATACGTGTTTACATTGAACGGTGGAGCTGTCAGTTGGTGAAGTTCTAAACAAAGCGTCATGGCGGGATCTACGTGTGAAGCGGAGTACATAGCTGCTTCGGAAGCAGCAAATGAAGGAGTCTGGATGAAGGAGTTCATATCCGATCTAGGTGTCATACCTAGTGCATCGGGTCTAATGAAAATCTTTTGTGACAATATTGGTGCAATTGCCTTGGCGAAGGAATCCAGATTTCACAAGAGAACCAAGCACATCAAGAGACGCTTCAATTCCATCCGGGATCTAGTCCATGTGGGAGACATAGAAATTTTCAAGATACATACGGATCTGAATGTTGCAGACCCGTTGACTAAGCCTCTTCCACGAGCAAAACATGATCAGCACCAAGACTCCATGGGTGTTAGAATCATTACTGTGTAATCTAGATTATTGACTCTAGTGCAAGTGGGAGACTGGAGGAAATATGCCCTAGAGGCAATAATAAAGTTATTATTTATTTCCTTATATCATGATAAATGTTTATTATTCATGCTAGAATTGTATTAACCGGAAACATAATACTTGTGTGAATACATAGACAAACAGAGTGTCACTAGTATGCCTCTACTTGACTAGCTCGTTGATCAAAGATGGTTATGTTTCCTAGCCATTGACATGAGTTGTCATTTTATTAACGGGATCACATCATTAGGAGAATGATGTGATTGACTTGACCCATTCCGTTAGCTTAGCACTCGATCGTTTAGTATATTGCCATTGCTTTCTTCATGACTTATACATGTTCCTATGACTATGAGATTATGCAACTCCCGTTTACCAGAGGAACACTTTGTGTGCTACCAAACGTCACAACGTAACTGGGTGATTATAAAGGTGCTCTACAGGTGTCTCCGAAGGTACTTGTTGGGTTGGCGTATTTCAAGATTAGGATTTGTCACTCCGATCGTCAGAGAGGTATCTCTGGGCCCACTCGGTAATGCACATCACTTAAGCCTTGCAAGCATTGCAACTAATGAGTTAGTTGCGGGATGATGTATTACAGAACGAGTAAAGAGACTTGCCGATAACGAGATTGAACTAGGTATTGAGATACCGACGATCAGATCTCGGGCAAGTAACATACCGATGACAAAGGGAACAACGTATGTTGTTATGCGGTCTGACCGATAAAGATCTTTGTAGAATATGTGGGAGCCAATATGAGCATCCATGTTCCGCTATTGGTTATTGACCGGAGACGTGTCTCGGTCATGTCTACATAGTTCTCGAACCCGTAGGGTCCGCACGCTTAAAGTTTCGATGACGGTTATATTATGAGTTTATGAGTTTTGATGTACCGAAGGTTGTTCGGAATCCTGGATGTGATCACAGACATGACGAGGAGTCTCGAAATGGCTGAGACATGAAGATTGATATATTGGAAGCCTATATTTGGATGTCGGAAGTGTTCAAGGTGAAATCGGGATTTTACCGAAGTACCGAGGGGTTACCGGAACCCCCGGGGGCTTATTGGGCCATAGTGGGCCTTATTGGAGAAGAGGAGAGGCAGCTAGGGAAGGGCCGCACGCCCCTCCCCCTCTAGTCCGAATAGGACAAGGAGAGGGGGGCGGCGCCCCCCTTTCCTTCCTCTCTCCCTCCTCTTTCCCTCCTTCTCCTAATCCAACAAGGAAGGGAGGGAGTCCTACTCCCGGTGGGAGTAGGACTCCTCCTGGCGCGCCTCCTCCTTGCCGGCAGCACCTCCCCCCTTGCTCCTTTATATACGGGGGCAGGGGGCACCCTAGAGACACAACAATTGATTTGATCTTTTAGCCGTGTGCGGTGCCCCCCTCCACCATAGTCCACCTCGATAATACTGTAGCGGTGCTTAGGCGAAGCCCTGCGTTGGTAAAACATCATTATCGTCACCACGCCGTCGTGCTGACGAAACTCTCCCTCAACACTCGGCTGGATCGGAGTTCGAGGGACGTCATCAGGCTGAACGTGTGCTGAACTCGGAGGTGCCGTACGTTCGGTACTTGATCGGTCGGATCGTGAAGACGTACGACTACATCAACCGCGTTGTGCTAACGCTTTCGCTTTTGGTCTACGAGGGTACGTAGACAACACTCTCCCCTCTCGTTGCTATGCATCACCATGATCTTGCGTGTGTGTAGAATTTTTTTTGAAATTACTACGTTACCCAACACTCGCTGTTGTGCTTCATACTTCTCATCTTTCTTTACAAGCATGGAGATTGTATAGTTTCCACTCTGCAAATCCTTCATAAAGTTTGCATATGCATCTGGTCGCTTTAAGGAGTTTGATAACATCTTAGAACGACCCTCTTCAAATAGCGGTGCAAGAAACGACCTCATGGCGTGGCAAAAGGTGCGGCAGCCTAGGGCCCATGTCAAACAGGGCCCAATAATCTACATACCTAAATACATTATAAAGAATTTAAGCATTTGCCTCCCCTCGGTGCACTTCACCATGTTGCATTTATTCAATAGTTATTTATGGTTGAGTAGATGTATTTTATAATTATTTTTTGCATCATATAATCACATATAAATGATGTATTAAGACTTAATTTTCTAATTTAATTACAATTTTGATGTTTATGACTCTATAATATAATAATTTTCATGATCCGCGACATATAACTGTGAAAGTATTTTTCCACTCTATTATATTTGTTAGGTCCGGTGTACCTCATTCGCACTAGGGCCTTCATAATGGTTGGGCCGGTCCTGGGCCAAGGGAGAAGGAGGCTAGGGGCGGGAGGTAGGGGTGGGGCTTGGCGAGGGAGGAAGAGGGTAATAGGGTGTAGACGAGATCGGACAGCGAGCGGAGGGAGGCAAAGGCTGGCGGTGGGGTCGTGGCTATGGATGGGAGCACGATTCAGTATTGCAACCTACCCATCTCTACCGTACTATCCTTCGTTCCAGATCCACCAAACAACACTGGCAAGATTAAAAAAAAAGTTCAGGCTTGGAATGAACGACGTCCCAAGTTAACAAAACGGTTCTCCCTGCCAACGAAATTTCAATTCATGTAAGAAAACGAAATTTCAACTAATCAATTTAGGAATGAATGACAACAACATATAAGAATGTCTAGATTGAGATACATTTGCTCCTTCTACTGTTGACTAGTAATCGTGTACGTGTAAAACTGTAAATGCACGTATTGACTAATGGAAAAAAGTGATGCATATAGTATTAAATTTTATCAAGTTTTTCAAGCTATATAATAAGTTCACATAATTTTCTACTGAGATAACGTTGAATGTACAATGCAATAAAGCTTTCAGCTTTTGTTCAATATTTCTTAGCCTTGAAGGTTTTATCTCGTTATCGTCTTACATTATAGGATGGAGGAAGTAGTAGACAAACCATTGGGCTGTCATATGAAATTCGGTAACTAAAAAGAATATATATGTACATAGTAGAAACAATGTATGTGTCCCAGAGAATAAAAATGAAGTGTCTAGCCATTTATCACCCAGTCAGCAAGGTCTTCCACTCATGTAAAAAAAGAAAAAAGAAAACACAGCCTTCCACTGTGCTGGCGGCTGGCGCGACCGTGGACTACCTTGCCAACTCAGCCGGCCCCGTCAGCGCCGTCATCCTACCTGGCCGCATTCCGCGCGCGCTCACACAGCTGGCGCCACAGTTGGCCGGTAAGATACACCGCGGTGGAAACGCACGAGACGTGACGACACGGAGGCGAGGAAACGAAGACGGAAGGAACAGCAACCGGCAGCAGAGCCCCAAAGCAAGGGGAAGAAGGCTTCCAGTCCAATCAAGCCCCCGAAGGGTCAAGGATACAAGGAGTCGAGGCCTCGGAGGAGAGCGAGGTCGACATGGGGATCGTGGAGACGTGGGTGCGCGAGAAGCCCATCCGCACCTTCCTCGCCCGCCTCTCCCGCCAGTCGGCCGCCGCCTTCGTCGCCTCCACCACCTCCCGCTCCCCCGCGGCGGCCGATGGCGAGGGCGAGGGCGGCGGCGCCGACGGAGGCATCCCGCAGCTCTCGTCCGTCGCCAACTCGGTTGTCTCCCGCTGCTCACGGTACGCAGGGGCCTTCCCAACCTCAAGCTCGCTTTGGTAGTAGACTAGTAGTAGGGGTCGAGGGTTGAAGTTCGATTCAAGCCGTGTACTCTTTGCTCCTCTTCTCACTCACCCAACTGATGCTGATTGCTTGCCCCAAATTCGTTCGATCGGTTCATCTGAGGCGTGTGCTTAAATGCTCATCTGAAATCATCTTAGACTGTTCAGTACCTATGATATGATTGCTCGCTGACTGTTAATTTAATTTGCTTAATTCGATAGGAAGCGCATGCGTGCTTTTCTGTATTACTTATTTTCTCCACTTTTGTTAAACAAAAAACAGCAGCGCCCTTTCATTCTCACCGTCGGCAGTAGACAGTAGTTATTGTCCTCAGGGTGGATAGAGTACAGGAGTTGATGTATATAGAATACTCTCTTTTAGTTGGGCATGAATTTATAGTGCTTCAATGGATCTCCCTGTGAGTTTCAGGGATTCACATGGTTTTCGTGTATGACTGTTGACATTGACTTTCTTCATGCATAGGGCATAATATCTGTAATGTCGACTTCAGCATTTTGCTAGACTGCACATTCAATTGATATATTCTGCATCTGCAAGATTCACTGACTAAAAAGAACGGACCAATCAGCATAGTTACACCACCACCAGGTTAATCGTAATTTAACTTCCATCTGAAATTAGCTCATATAGAGAGGAAATGCGACTGCTAATTTTCTCTGCATAAACTGTTACATTCTGGAAGTAGAGACTATAGTAATAGCCTGTGTTCAAAATATCGTCCAATAAATCAGTTAACTGGCCAATTAATGCCCTACTCGCCAGCTGGCCGAGCAATTACTAGTTAACGTTTTCCTGAACGTTGGTAATAGCTAGTTATTTTTGGACATTTGTATGACACACTTCAATATTTCGCTAATGCCCACATGTCATTACTCATATAAAAAAAGAGCAATTGGTGGTAATGGCCCGTTTGCTTCTACCTGTACTAACCATGAAAATTGAATTATGGGGCTGCTGGTTTTCTCTGAATGAATTCTTACATTAAAGGTAATAATTGATTGTGCCATACGCTTTGCTACCAATGTTTGAGACAGATGGGATTGCCAGATTGCTCATCACCCAACTTAAATATGTTTTGCAAAGACACCCTGATCTATCACGAATTTGTGGATATGCCTAGCAACACCTCAATCCCATAAAGTAATTAGTCTAACATGTAGTAAAAAGTTGTGGCCCATAGCAACGCACCAGGTTTCTTGCTAGTAATTGCTAGATATCCAGTGGTTCTTACTGTATCTGGTCTTGTTGTGAGAGAGAAAGTAAAGCAGTATAAGTTAGCCACAGTCGAATCAGCTAAATCCGACACACCATTTTGATCAAGTCAAGTTCTATACTTTGAAGAACTTCGTAATTAGCCTTAAAAACATGATATCACCCTATTCGCTCCTAAAATTTCCACTATCATACCCTTCCATTCATATCGGTGCTGTGATGTCTGACAAGCTTCTACTAAAGTTCCTCTCAAAATGATTAGTTCTAAAGTCAAGTGCTTAGTTTCCTCAGTTTTACAATTTCAGGATTCTTGCTGTTGCAACTGAGAACTTGCAGCAAAGTTATGAGGCTGATTTCCCAGATAATTGTAAGGAACCCAATACATATGCCAGAGAACTATTAGAGTACTGCTGCCACAAAGCTCTCCATGAAGTAACTACACGTCCAGACTATTTGGCTGATATGAATCTTCGTCGTTTAATGTTTGATATGATGCTTGCTTGGGAAAACCCAGGTTCTGAGGAAGGATTGCTAAAAAATGTGAGAAATCTTCATTGCTGCAGTTGGTCACCATATACCATTCGTCTTCCCTTTTTTCCTTTATCAAATAGTCGTGTTTGAAGCATAAATAAATAAATGACACCTGTATTTTCTGAAGAGAAATTTACAATTCTAACTTTATGATATCCATCATTCTTTCTATTTATTGTGATTGTCAGAATTCTACCTTGTGTAATCCCGTGGAGATTGAAGATGAAGATGAGGGATCAATTTTCTATACGAATTCCACAAGTTTAGCTGTTCAAGTTAGTTCTGTTTACAAAACATCGATTTTTTTGTTACGACCACATTTCTTCATGTGTCTGCACATGATGATTTTGTGCTGTTCATTTGTAGGTTAACGACATGAAGACAGTTGGCTTAAGTGCTTTTACACGAATAGCGCCTTCATGCCCAATAATAGCTGACTTGGTTACTGTCCACAATCTATTTGATGCACTTACGTGTTCATCTGGTGGCCGTTTACATTATTTCGTATATGACAAGTATCTCAAAAGTTTAGACCGGTAAGAAATACAGTTGATGGATGATCAAGCTCTCATTATTTATTTTCCCCACCCTTTGTTAATGTCTAAGGAATCAATGTATGAATATCCTTTGATCACTGTTAGTGCTTCAAATTAAAATAGACCAAGTTCGTATTCTCTACAACTGTAGTTGCATCATTAGGTGTTTTTATTGTGGAATTGATACTGTATTGGTAGTGCTTTCTATTGCCCCAGGTCTTTTTTCAGGGATATTGAACCCTAGATTTAGAAACTTTCCCAAACAAACCTTTTGACCAGGAAAAGGTTATGCTATGAATCTATGGTTGATTCAGTAAAGAACATTAAGAGAAATATCCATGTTATTGTGTAGGGTATTCAGATCTATCAAAGGAGTTATGCAGTCATCACTTGCTTCAAGTTTTAATCTTGATGCTGGGGAATGTATCTTAGCTATTGATGGTGACAAGCCTATTCATCCTGTATTGCAGCATATTGGGATATCAGCTTGGCCAGGTGAACTGACTGACTGGCATTTGATTTTCATTTTGCAGGCATGCTTCATTTAGGGAATCCACTAATCATCTCTTTATTTTTGGCAGGAACATTGATCCTTACAACACATGCTCTTTATTTTCAAAGTATCAGAGTTGGTTATGGTGATAAGATTGTTAAATATGATTTAGCAACAGATTCAAATCAAGTGATCAAGCGAGATTTTACTGGACCATTGGGTGTTCGTCTGTTTGATAAAGCTGTGATGTACAAATCAAGCACTTTGTAAGTATTGAAATGGGAAGAGTTCTCTAGTACTTATGTTACTGAGCACTGTAGCCTGTAGGTGTACTTTCATAGGTTTCCTTCAAAACTAACAGCACCATATTTGCAGAACAGAACCAATTTATTTCGACTTTCCTGAGTTAGGGAGCCCCTCACGAAGAAACTATTGGTTAGCAATCACTCATGAAGTAATGCAGGTGAATAGATTTATCAGAAAATTCAACCTTGAAGATATTCAGAGAGCAGAAGCACTCTCAAAGGCTATCCTGGGCATCTTGAGATACTCTGCTGTGAAAGAAGCTTTTCATATTGCTCCATCTCACTTTAAGACAACACTCACTTTTAGCTTAGCTGAAAAGCTCCCAAAAGGAGATATGGTATTAGAGGCCCTATACAACAACTACTTCCAACTGTTGGACACTTCGTTGAGCCATTTGGCAACTGAGCCATCAGTTGACAAAGCACCGCAGACTCATTCTGTACCATTTTCATTATATGCTCTCTCTAGAATGGGATTTAACTTGCTGAAGAGAAAAAATGAAACTGAAAAGGAGATAAGCTTTTGTGCTGTTTGTGTTGGTGTGACAAAATCTCTGGAGGCTGCTTTGCAAGAGTCATTTCTTTATTCTGAAAGAATAGAGGCAGCACGTGCTACGGTTGATCAAGTGAAGGTGGAAGGTCTTGATGCAAATGTAGCCCTCATGCAGGTGTGCTGATAAGATCAACTTAAATTGTTCTTTTCCAATGGTCACACCCAAGTGGTGTATTGTACAAGTACATTATTGCCATTTGATTTCTGATGGTTGGCCCTTATTTTGCAGGAGATACTTTTTTCGTTCATTCATGCAGGCAAACTTATTTACTCTTTAACCAAGTGGGAAGATCCTCTAAAATCATTTTTGTTCTTAGCTTTTATCCTCTATGTTATCCAAAGGTAATTTCGTTGTGGTTGCTGGATCTTATCAAGTATGCTTACGTATATCGCTTTGCTTAATATGTCTTTTCTTTGTTATGTAGCGGGCTTGTCAGTTACACTGTGCCCTCTGTTTTCATAGTCTTTGCTGTCGTTATGCTTTGGCATAAGTACAGTGAAGAAGGAAAACTGTTGGAAGTGCTTGAAGTAAGACCTCCTCCAACTAAAAATCCTGTCGAGCAAATCTTGATCTTGCAGGAAGCTATATCCAAGTTGGAAGATACCCTACAGGCTGTAAATATTCTTCTTCTCAAGTTCAGAGCTCTCTTGTTTGCAGCTGTTCCAAAGGTTTGTCCTTGCTGTTGCTTTTGAATATAAGTCTTGTTTATTGAGGGATATGTCTAGAAAACTCGCAGTGCATCGATAATCTCTTGATGTGCTTACCGCTTTGATGTATTTTGTTTTACAATTTGACACAACTTAGTGATAACATTTATTTGACTCATCAGATATGAGCCATTTCTAGCCCAATATTTGTCTATACATGTGTGATAGTTTACATCCAGCATTGCACGTCATTCCAAAATAAGTTATCTTTGTACCTATACAAAGAGGTCGATCTGCCAAAATGCTAATCTCCATATTTTCCCTATGCAGGCAACTGAAATAGTCGCAGTGGCACTTCTTGTTGCAGCTGCGGTTGTTGTGTTGATGCCTCCTAAGCATCTGCTCCTGATGGCAGTCCTGGAGGTTTACACGAGGGAGATGCCACTAAGGAAGCAACACACAGAGAAGTTCCGAAGACGAATTAAAGAGTGGTGGGCCCGTATTCCAGCTGCTCCTGTACAGATGATCAGACCTAACGAAGACAAGAAGAAGATGTGACTATGAGCTCTGTGTCCATTGCAACTAGGAGCTCACAATTTTCCCCAATCTCCTAGCCAGCTAACATGTACAGATTATCACCCTTGATTACCCTGAGAATCGTTTCTACTCCCTCCGTCCTAGTGTCAAAAAACATCTTACATTATACTCCCTCCGTCCCAAAATAAATGTCTCAAGCTTAGTATAATTTTATACTAAAGTTAGTATAAAGTTGAGACACTTATTTTGAAACGGAGGGAGTACATTTGTAGTGCTAAATGCTAATGATGTCTCCTGATTAACAATGTAATCATTGTACATCTGTCATTGTTATGGATGCATAAAAAGCTACAAATATGTCTATACAACAGTTGCGTTGAATTATTGGACAGTCGCGTTGTTTGTTTCTTCCCTCTTTTGTTGTTCCTGACGTGTCTATGAAGGCTGCATAGATCATGTTCTTTTGCGGCTATGCAAGATTGGTCACATAGAAAGGGAGAATTGCTGCCATCGAATTGGCAATCTTCAGGTGCAGGCACTGTTCAAGTGGACTGGACAAGTTCTGAGCCGTTGCTGGTGCGCGCTCTTTCCTGACAGCAATATGATGTTCAAGTTTCTTGTTACAGTGTTGCGGTAGCAGCATTGAGCAACGGTGGTAGGTAGGCGGCAGCGGCACTCCTACCTAACCCTCCCCCCTTCTAAAGCGGAACCAAGGAGCGACGATTGTTTGACTTCTCCCCACCAGAATCTGCACAGGCAGCAAACCAGTAGGCAACTCTCCAGCAATGGCTGCCGCTGCATCGTCGCCCTCCCCTCCGGCGGTCATCACCTGCCGAGGTGACCACTCCGTCCCGCCCGAGCTTCTGGTTTCGTCGCGTGAATGCGTGCTCCTGACCCGGTGAGTGTTTGATTGCGTGCAGCGGCGGTGGCATGGGGGCCGGGGCAGGCGCTGGTGATGGAGGACGTGGAGGTCGCCCCGCCGGGGCCACTGGAGATCCGCGTCAAGGTCGTCTCCACCTCCATCTGCCGCAGCGACGTCACCCAGTGGCAGTCCACGGTACGCACCGGCACCACCAACAGCTTCTTCCCCCCGAGCATTTGCATCCCATTCCGAGTCTACTCTCAACTTTGATCCGAATCGCAGGCGCAGCCCGATCTGTTCCCCAGAATTTTCGGGCACGAAGCATCCGGGTCCGTATCACAATCTCTCTCTCCTTTTGCTTTCACCGCTCACACAATTCACAATGCTGACAGCCTAACACCTGAAGTCCGCAGGGTGGTCGAGAGCGTCGGGGAAGGAGTGACCGAGTTCCAAGTGGGAGACCACGCGCTCACCGTCTTCATCGGGGAGTGCATGAGCTGCAAGCACTGCGTGTCGGGGAAAAGCAACATGTGCCAGACGCTCGGTCTGGAGAGGAAGGGCGTCATGCACAGCGACCAGACCACCCGCTTCTCCATCGGCGGGAAGCCCGTGTACCATTACTGCGCCGTGTCGAGCTTCAGCGAGTACGCGGTTGTCCACTCGGGCTGCGCGGTCAAGGTCAGCCCCACCATGCCCATGGACAGGATATGCCTGCTCAGCTGCGGCGCGTCCGCAGGTACACCCTTCACTTTGCCCCATGCTCCTCTGAAGCTTGCAAAGAATTGTTTTGGTGTCCAAATTATTCATTCATCTTGTTTTGAAGGTGTCTGATCATCCACTGTTCATTGCCCTGTTAATCTCTTCTTTAGGCCTTGGTGCGGCTTGGAATGTTGCTGATGTATCCAAGGGGTCAAGTGTAGTTATATTTGGTCTGGGAACTGTAGGACTTTCGGTGAGTATCTACATAAGCTGCTATTGTATGTAAGTTAAGAAAACACATATCAAGAAATGCAGTTCTGAGGCCCATATCTGCTGATTTAGGTAGCTCAAGGTGCTAAGCTACGGGGAGCTTCCAAGATTATTGGAGTAGATACCAATCCTGCTAAGCAAGAAAAGGGTATTTTTGCAGTGCAAAATAATAACTGTATACTTCTATGGCAATATTTTTTCTGCAAACTTACTTGGTGTGTCTGTGTCACAGGGAAGGCTTTTGGTGTTACAGATTTTATTAATCCTGCCGAATTGAATGAACCTGTTCAGCAGGTACTTTTCCTGAAGCTTTTGGTTTGCTTCGTTATCTGATGATTGTGGAACCCGGCTCCCTCGGTTAGGGGAGGAATATGGAAAAAATTAAATTAGATCAAATTGGCTGATAAACTTGAACCACTGATCTATTACAGTTTATATGATTATCTTAACTGCATCTTTGGTGTACAAATGGCATTCTGTTTACACAAAGAAACTGATGCGCTCAATCATGGACTGGACTAACCATTAAATTTTGACAAAATCATAAGATAAAGCAAGAACACAAAAGTTATTTGCCTAGGCAGTACTTGTCCAACAAGATTATGCACAGTAAGCAAGCTTTGGGTTACACGCTTTGCCAATGTGCTCTTATAACAACTCCATTCATAAGAGAGAGATGTCAAAAACTGATGTGGTGCTGGTTTTCACTTCATATGTTTTAACCGATTGATCCCAACCTGATAAACAACATAGGAATGACATTTTGTTCATCCTTTCAGGTAGTAAAACGGCTTACTGATGGAGGGGCTGATTACTCTTTTGAATGTGTGGGTGATACCGGAGTAGTCTCGACTGCATTGCAATCATGTTCTGATGTAATTTTCTGTTCGTCTTTTTCATTTCTAGTAACCGTGTGCCACAAAAGTTTACTATTATGTTCAGATGCATTTTCTCCTCTCATGTTTGGTCTTGTCAGGGATGGGGACTGACTGTAACTCTTGGTGTACCAAAAGCAAAACCAGAAGTTTCTGCTCATTATGGATTGCTTCTCTCTGGAAGAACACTGAAGGGGTCTTTGTTTGGAGGATGGAGACCCAAAACTGATATACCTTTGTTAGTGGAGAAGTACGCAAACAAGGTAATTTGGAAAATTGTTGCAGAACCAAATGTTTTGTAATGCTTTTCCCAACTTTCAGTTAACAATGCTAAATTAAGCAACTGAACTTTATTATTCGTCTTGGTGTAATTAGTTTGTCCCTCTTTAGTGTGGTGTGAGATTGTGGAGGCAAGTAGAAATGACACTAGTATAATGGACCAGACATTGCAGAATCAACGATTGCCACACAACAATAGATTCAATAAATGTGGCATGTGTAATATAGTTTTCAGCCGAGACAAATTATTTGGAACGCGTAGACCTCAAATATGCATTGACCATTCTGTCATGTAACTTCTCAGGAAATCCAAGTTGATGGCCTTGTCACACATGATATGCCATTCAGTGACATCAACAAAGCGCTTGAACTGATGCTACAAAACAGGTGTTTGCGATGCGTGATTCACATGCCAAAGTGACAGGATTGATTTATACATCAGTGCCATCATACCTGTACAATTTTAGTGGTTTTCTCATCAGTAATTTTTCACTTGATCTGCTCCTGGCTCGAGTTTTCATGACACCAACATATTGAAGCTCCAGTGTGATTCTCTATTGGTGTCTCACCTTAGAGTTATGGTGTTATAGTTGTTGAGGAGATTACAAATCATACTGATATTCCCTTGGAATTCCTCATATGTCCGACCTCAAGAATTATTCGTGTAATCTAACTTGTTAAAAATTGATCTGTTAGTGATTATAATGGTGTATGCATGTTCGGTGCATTGTGCAATATTGTTCTAATATTGAGCTTCTTGATTGGGATGAATTATGTAAAATTGAATGTTCTAAAAATGTAAACAAAATTATTTCTTCTTAATGGATGGGTTATACATCATATAGATTGAGGACCCATTGTATGTCCTTCGTGAAGAATTCTATTTTGGAAATAACGAAACATGTTATTTGCGTGCGCTTCAAGGTGTATCCTCGGCTAGTAACCACTCTTGGTATCTGTTAAAGTTCAATTGTGGAAGCACCATGTTTCAAAATATGTATTCCCATAATGTTGTTTTTATCCAACTATGCGTCATGTAATATGTACATTATGTACTACATAATGTTTCTCTTGAAGTTCTCTGCAAAAAAAATCTCTTGAAGTTAAACAAGTTGTGGGTCCCCTTTTGGCACTTTTTGGCACAAAAAAAAGGATCACAAAAGTTCACAGAATGGACTGAAATCCGTCCTGTGATTTTAGTGAGCAGCACCGGATGAGAGGATATACTGGATGCTTACTTTATACTTTTCTAGCAAAGTTGGTGGCTAGAAATCTGTCAACAAAAGCATTAATTCACAAGAAAAGATCCGTCTGTACAATGCTCTTCAGATCCTTGGACCTTGTTGGGTAATTCATTTTAACTGGTCGACATTAATAAAATTGTTTTTCTTTCTAACATTCGGCGTAATAGACTTCGTTTCTCACTATTGTCCTCTAAAGTGTTGCAGAATTTATGTTCTTTTTCAGCTGCGGAGGAGTGATCCCTTTTAGAAGAAGGCCTTCTTTCTTGCCTGAGCTTGGTAACGAAACTTCATTAGTGGTTAGCTTCCTTCTTCAACAGTGGGTCTAATTGGGGAAGCTCATATTCCTCAGGATTTAGGGCCAAAGGGAAATCTGGCAATGGAGGCGGCGGTGTGATGATCCGGCTGACTCCGGTATTTGATGTTCTGAATTTAGAAAATATTTATGATTAACATCTGTTCATTAAAGGTAAATAATTGTCACCCCTTCTAGAAAATATTAGTATTACCTTTCTTGGGTGTTAAGGTCCTGGTTATTCTGGAGCTTGCTTAATGTCTCTTGTGGGATCATGTCCAAGAGATGTTTGGTTGTTCCGAAAGGAGTTGAGATCCTGCAACATTACATGTTCAAAATTCAGTCTCCATTTTGATTGCTTCAAGCAAAACTCTGCAAGTTCAAATATTCAACTACTCCCTCCGTTTCTAAATATAAGCCTTTTTAGAGATTTCAATACGGACTACATACAGATGTCTATAGATGTATTTTAGAGTGTAGATTCACTCATTTTGCTCCGTATGTAGTCCGTATTGGAATCTATAAAAAGGCTTATATTTAGGAACGGAGGGAGTATTATACAATGCAGCAATAATGGCTGTGTGCATCTTGTGACACAGAGGCTACTATGCAACAATAGCTTTCAAATAGCAGGCTCCTCGGAATTATTTCCTCCTTGCGCCAACTTGTTCATACTAGGCCTAGAAATCGCCAAATGGCACAGTAGTAGATTTGGGACAGGTTAATCAAATCCTAAAGAAGACTAAAAATTGTCAACTGACCTTGATGTCGGAGGAGTCGAATGGAAGACCTCAGAGGCTCTTTTGCTCTCTTTCAGAAACTCCTCTGACGCTTGTAGGGATGATGTTGCCATCTCCTGTGATTTCTCGGTGTTTCCCTCATCAAGAATCAACCCATGGAAGTAGTATGCAGCAGCCTGACAAAAATATAAAGAGCAACAGTACCGATTTAAATGTCTCTAGTTAGCAAGGTAAAGAGACCTACATATTATATATCTTCGCCATGTCGAAGAGTCTGTGTGTGATCTGGTGAAGACTTCAATTTAAATGGGATATGTAAGGTTGCGTCTAGTGGCAGAGGCACAAAGAAATAGCTGGGTGGGCCAGGCTAAGGTGAGCACAAAATTGTTCCCTCACGCCCCAGTTCTGCACATGAGCTGGGCGGTCCACGGCCGAGTTTTGCCCTCACGTAGCTCCACCATTGGTCACAAGCAATATTTTTTTTTCAGTTCAAGACATGGAACACATTTGCAATTTGGAAATCAAAATAATTAACATGTTCTGGAATTATGAGAAAATAGTGGTAAGCTGGTATGCACACCTTTGCTTCAGCATACTTCCACTTTACAAATAGTGTGTGCTTTTTTGCCCATCCATCTGACAAAGGAAGCTCCGGTATGCTATCCTTAATCTGTAGAACAATAATTATAGATTCAAGTACAAAAGGATTACACAATAGCTGTTGAATGCAAAAACAAAATGATGAAGTATGATGGGAAAGAACAGACCCATATGCTCATAACTTCATAAGCCCTTTAAAATAGGTCTGAGAGAAAGAAGAAACACCTGCTGCCAATATTTGACCATCTCGCAAGCTAAACGTCGTTTGACTGCTAAAGTGGCCTTTGGATTATCAATTGCCAATCCAAGTTGCATATCAACTCCCTGTAGCATTTGAAGATGGTAAGTCACTCAAACATCCCAAGAACAAGAGTACAATAATAAACCCCTATATATCAGATCTACTTGCAACCAATGTGACAGAGTTGAGTAGTTCAGTTTTGGATGAGATTAAGAATCATTTACTTTTTGATTTGTCCTTACACTTTGCAAAACAAAAATCATCAAATTACTGAAGAGTACCTGGCCAAGTCCTTGCAAGCTAAGAGCTTTTAGATTTCCTTCAACTAGATCTACCGGGAGTGCCCTTCTGAAATTAGGACCAAAGAATTCAGTAGACGTCATCCTAAACTTGGGCTCTTTGAGCTTCATAAACTGATATAACCAAGAATTAAACCTTTTTTCGGGCGGTATCTGCGGAAGTACTTGATTAATTGCACAATCCAAGTACCCACCGGCTTTCAAGAAAACATCAACAGTGGCTCGCCTGCTCTCTGCCGGACACGTGTTTTTTTTGTGTTGTTAGCACTTAGCAGTGTACTAAATCATGAAAACTAACAATGTTCTTAATCCAATAAGAATCCAAGATGTTAGTACCGAATGACTAACCTTCAGACACCCTCGGCCCATGGCCGTCGCCGTATGACCTCGGAAGAAGCAGAGAGTTGGCCTGCAGGAAGCACACCATGGCCATAAGGTGCAGCACAGACAGCACCTCATACCAAGCATCCGCCATGGATGTCTCCTGCAACCAAACCATGAAGTAACTTTGAGCATCTTTTACCAAGGGATCATCTCTGAACATGGATGGACCCCATCCTTATTTTATTTACCTCAGCATCGTCCTCTTGGTTAGCCCAAACAAACTGCACTTTGTTTCTCAGACCACTGCCTGCAACATCACTCATGATGAATCAGTCAGAAAACACCATCATAAAAACAAAGCAAAAATACTGTATGACAGGATACACTCACTTTCTTTCACCAGTCCTAGCAGAACTGGTAGGTACTCTTCCAAAGCCCGGAGAAGATTAGCAGTGCCAGACCCTCCTGAAACCAAACAAAGGCTACAAATCAAAACAAAACCCCTCATATATATTTCACATATGTAGCAGGCTAGCAGCAAAGCAGGATCCCCTCTACACACCGTGCCGCGTCGTCCTTCGCCTCGGCTTGAGGGCCATGGCCGATTCCTGCATTGCCATTGCCACGACCGTTGCTCTTAGAGCCGACAGCCTCTCCACCGTGCTCTTGTCCAGGTGATCCGCGAGAGACTGCGAGAAGTCTACGGTTCTTGGTACCCTCAGCCCTGGGAGGAAGACGACCACCTCACCGACGCTTCTTGGCCTCCCCCGGCGCACAACACCGGGGTCCTTCCATTTCGACGCCCCACAGCCCATGGACGCTACCCTATCTGCGATAACGAATTTGGAGGAGAGCCGGTCAGCTGGTTGTGGAGACTGGAGACTAAAGATCAAGGAAAGAAGTTTATCCCAAGGAACCTGTGGAGTGAAACCAAAGCTCAGCAATCAATCAACTGTTGTAAGACACTGACGACCAGGACACGAAGTGGCCAGGAAGCAAGCATGGAGATCGAAGGGAAACACGCACCCTGATTCTGATTGATAGCACAAGAAGTGCAAAAGCGACGGAAAGATCCTCACCTTTGCTCCTTGCTTTACGGTGAGCCTTTTGGGCTTCGCTCAGCGGCCGCACTGATAATCTGAACCAGAACGTGCACCTTTAATTAGCCTCGCTTGTTCCTGCACTAATAATTTGAATCAGAAATGAGAGTGCAACTTGAGCGAATGGAAGGAGGGGAGTTGGCAGTTCCTTTGTGGGAAAGAGAGACAAAGCATATGACAGAAATGGTGTCAAGTTGGGGTTAGCTGAGCTGGAAATTAAGAAGTGGCATGTGCCTAGTACTCGAAAAGCAGTGCTAGTAGGTCTCATGGTGCACGGAGCTGACCACTTGATGTTTGTGCCCCGCTAGTTTCGTCTTGAAGCAATGGAAGGGTTTACTGAACTTGGGATGGAAATAAAAAGCCATGGAGCTGAAAATTGAGTACCTTAATCTTGTCGCATGTGCTGCTTCTTGTCTTGCAGCAAAGATACGTAGAGCTACGCTTCTAGAAAGAGCTAGCTCTCGTGTATTGGGATTTGATTTGATTTGATTTGGGGAAGTAGAACTGGAGGAGAACGAACGGAGGTCCTCCTGGTCTTGGAGTTGGAGGTGATGGGCTGAAGGAACAAGTCTAAAGTCTGGGGAGGGGAGGAGGGAAACGAGTTGTAAAATCTAGAATGGTGACGTGTATACTTAAAGGCAACGTGCTACGCGCTTGGTGATGTGTGGGGGCAACTGGCTAGGCACTGGCACGCCAGAATGAGTTGGCCGCCACCTCTTGCCTACTAGGCAGGAGTCGCTGATACATGTCGTCCAGTGTTTAGGAAGTGGCAGCCCACTAATATTCAGTTTTTTTTGTCGATGTTAAGGAAATGTTGGCAGTTTTTCTGAAAGAGACCTCTTTTTGAAAAGAGAACAAAAAAAAGGTGAAGCAGTGGTTACTTTATGATTTCTCCCATTTATTTTCCATGTTTACATCATATTTGTTGGCGTGTCTCTGTCTATCTGCTTCTTCTCCTAGTGGCTAGCTATTTTCTGTTGAGGAGTATTATTGCGGGCTGAGTGGGCTAGCTAGATTAAGCATTAGTGCCATGGTAACCAACAGATAATAGTACAAGGGTGAGGGCGGAGCAGGCACAGATCACGTTCTCTCGCCAAAGCGATCTTTATTTGACTCGGAGGAACAAGAAAGAAAGGAAGCCGAGCTTCCCGGGGGTCGTAAACCATCATGCACGATGGAAGCAGGTGATCCGGTTGGATTTTCTCTTTCTTTCTCTCGCTTTCATCGTATCTGCACTCTCAAGAAAATCTACCGGTTGGATTGTTATTAGATGAAAAAAAAAAAAGAGAGAAAAACAAGTTTCTTTAACCAGTTAATATGATCATTATTAGGTGGCTTAATGTCTAGAACTATTTGCAGACAAATCTTGAAAGTCAAGAAACGCTAAGGTGGGGCATAATAATGTTGGAACTGATAGCAAATGATGTTTTCATAGCAGTGCACGGCTGGAGGGTGTGGGAGGTAACTGAATCATGGCGCGAAGATATGTGGCTGGTGTCTCCTCGTTTCTTCTACGGTGCTGCTTCTGAGTCAAGCTTCAGACGGTGGGTTACACCTAGGTTTTGTTTTGTCTTGCTGAGGTATATATTAGCTGGTTTATTGTTGCTGGGTTCTGGCGGCGATTGATGAAATCATGTCATGAGGATCTGACCTGTAGACTTCCAGTACCTGTACCCTTGTTGCCCTTGTGAACTGAAGCGATTTGGGCGGTGATAGGTGATGGGCCGATGGCTGCCGGAGTTGCTCAATTCTCCCTGCGTTTTCTATTTTTCAGTTCTCTGGTAACAGCATTGTAGATTTTGATGGGCTCCGTTGGCTAATATGGTTAGTCGTTGGAATTTGGATACTTTAGCGTCAGGAACCTCTGGTGACTTCTGCGTTGACCCTGGCTCCTTACCCCCTCTGTTTTTCTACCGCACTTCCGTAGGCAGCAAATTCTCTTCTCTGTTTATTTCTTCCGTGACGTCTGCTTGTGTGAGGTGCTCAGTGTCGCGGTAAAAGAAACCCGGGTGCGCCTTTTTTTTAAGAGGACCCAAGGAGAGAAACGCAGACGGTCGATCATGTGTCCCCGCCTAACCCACATCTCGCAGCCATTGGCATGGCACGGCATGGCAATACCACGTAGCACCCAGTTTATCTACCTACTGAAGAAGAGGTCCGCGCACACGGCTGCTTCCCGTGATCTAGAAGATCGCATTCGTACCAATGCCTACGGGCTACGGCTTCGATAGGCTCGTGTGTCTCGTCTCGTGACAGCGGGCGTGGCACGACGACGGAAATGTTCAGAAAATTCCAGTTACGTGCACGCGAAGGGTGGGGTGGGGAGGTCGACGCGCGCAATATAGAGGCACCGCCGGAGCGGCCCCGTCGGCCCACGTGGCGGCCCCGTCGTCCTTCACGCCTGTCCAAATCCGGCTTCCCGTCGGACCGAGCCGCCGCCCGCCCCGTCGTTGGAGGCAACCGGGAAAAGGCTGTCGGCTCCGGGACGTCACCTCGCAGCGCTCGTGCTGGCTGCCTTTGTCCTCGGCCGCAGGGAAGCTCCCGGCCGGTGCCCGGTGGCACCCAGCGATGAGCCAATGAGCGTGCGTCGTCGACCGGGCACGGGCACCCGCGGGCTGATGGCAACTCGTGCGGTCATGGCAAATCTTTTATGTTTCTTGCGTCCGAGGACAAAAACAGATCGAAATGTACGTGTTAAGGGAGCTTCTTTGAGTTCTTTTCCGTTTCTTGAAAAAAAAAACAATGAAGAGAGTAAGGGCATCTCCTATCGTCTGCCTGTAAATCGGACACCGTATCCGTCCACGAACCGGGACCAGTCTGTGAACATTGATGCGGAAGCCGACCAATCAAAGCTAACAACGTACATCTGCTCTTAATTTTTTGTTCAATCCACACACTCAAAATAACCGCATATCTAGTTCCAATTTACCTATCAAATGTTCAAATGCAGCTGTAGTTCTAATTTAAGTATTATATTTCAACAAAGTATTCAAATTATAATACTTCAAACTTGAATTTAACTAGCACATGTTACTAGCAAAAAGTCACTTCAGAGGACGGGTGCCTTGGAGCCCTATATTTAAAATAGTGCCAAAATGCTATTTTGAAGTTTTAAAAAATTCTGAAAATAAATCAACATATTTACATGGATGTATATTACACATGTGCAAATTTTGATGTTAAAATAAGTAACCATGTGAGTTACACAAAAATGAAAAAATTGTGATTTTGGAAAGATGAATAGTGCATGTATTACTCACTATTTGGAAATCAGCATTTTGTCATTTTTGTATAGCTTATATGTTTACTTATATCATCACCAAACTTTACATGTATGTAATATACACCCATATGATCACGTAGAATTCTTTTCATTTTCTTTGGAACTTTGAATGTGATTTTTAAAGTATTTAAAATAGAGTCCTCCAACACACCTGGGTTCCAAAAACCACTCTATGAAAAAGTAGACATCAAAACATGCATTGGATATAAAGTTAATCATTCTATTTGAAAAAAATGTTAATCATGTATTTAAAATTTGCTAAACTTGTATGAAAAAAGGTTTTGATGTACACAAAAAATATACAGTGTGTATGAAAAAAGAAGACATCAAAACATTGAAAAAATGTTAATCATTTATTCAGAAAATCTAAACATACTGTAAAAAATCATTAGCGTAGTCTAAAAAATGAGCATACCATTCAAAACCAATATTTCAACTTTTATTTGTAGTTTTTTGAACGCATATACAAAAACATGTGTCTGAAAAAATGTTAATCATGTATTTCGAAAATGTATTAACTGCATAAACAAATGTTTCAGATGTATACGAAACACTTAAAATGTGTATGAAAAAAGTATATTAACACACATGAGAAAATGTTAACCATGTATTAGAATTTAGAAAATGTTTCACGTGTACGTGAAAATGTATAATACATATAAAAATTATAGAAATTAAAATATATATTTGGAAAATAATGTTAGTCATGTATTTGAAAAACATTAAACATGGATAAGAAAAATGTTTATTTTTTGGACAAAGGAAAAAAGACATTAAAACATATATTTGGAAAAAATAAGGAAACCGAAGTCTGGTTGTTTCGCGTAATTGGTACAACTGATATGTAGCTCTAGCGCCTCCTATTGGACGTGTTTGTAGGGGTAAACCAAGTTTTATTGATCAAAAGCCATAGATATTAAAATACATCTTGAATCATGGGGTTGGCCTAGCCACACATGACGTCTCTAACCTAAAGAATACGAAAGCTAGCTTGGCTAAAAAATGAGCTTCTCTATCAGACTCAACCTTCGAATGAAAAAACACAACTGAACATCTCTGATGAATCTCACATATGAGTGCTATGTTGCCCTTGATAGCCATTGTGGATGTCTCCAGCGAGTTACTTGGGGTCTGAAGCCACCATAAAATTATGTAAAAGTAGGTCTTCCACCAGCGACGGTGCCTTCCTGCACGCAATTGTGTCTAATGTTGTTGGGTCGTGTACACCATGGATAACCATGACTGAACTCCCTATATAATTTCCTTGATCGTCTCGGCAGACGGCCGCTACTGTGCTGTCTCTGGATGGCACCGATAACCAGCGTCCACATGAATTTTAGCGAATCTCAATGGTGGTGCCTTCTGCCACTGTTCACCCCTTCCTATTGGACGTGTGCAGGCGTCAAATAGTTGAGGTGGCATAGGTTCAAGAGGAAATGGGCCAGCTCTAACGATGTGTGGCTAGCTGCCTGGAGCGCTCGTTCAGCAGTTTTCCTTTATTTGATTCTTTTTTCGTTTTTTTCTCCTGGTTTACTTCTGGAAAAATGGTTGTTAGCTTTTCCTTAGGATCTAAAACATTTAAGAACTTACTAAAAATACATGTGTTAAAACAATTATCACATGTTTAAAAAATGTTTAGTGTATTAAAAAATGTTCACTGTATATCACAAAAAAGTTCACCTTATACTAAAAATTCTCCGTATGATACGGGAAATCGTCAGTGTGTATTTAAAATGTTGACTACTGATTACAAAAAGGTTCACCATGCATTAAAAAATATTTAGCATATAATAATAAAATGTTCAGTGTGTATTTAAAATGTTCAATAAATATCACAGAAATATTCACCATGCATTAAAAGAATGTTCAGCGTATATTAACACATGTTCAACATATGTAATATTTTTTTCAATATCAATTTAAAAGATGTAAATGTATTTTAAAAAATGTTTATTCAACAAAAAAATTACAAATAAAAAATAAAAAATGCAAAAACCGGAAAAAAAATCATATGAGCAATAGGCAACCCCAAAAGAAGAAAAGAATAAAAATATAAAACAACTCAATCAACAAAAACTGAAAAGAAGAATGAACCATCTAGACCAAGATAAAACATTCATAAGAAAAAAACAAAATACAAACCAAAATATAATTTGAAAACGAAAACAACTTAAAACCGGACGAACCCTCGTCTCCTTGTTTTACACCTGTTGCATCGACGGTGTACCGTGGATGACGGAAAAAACCTCAGTTGAGTGCGACGAGTGGTCGTTGCTCCATGCCATCAAAGGGGGTGGAGGAGGTGTTGGGCCTGCGACGGCGGACGATGTGGTACGGGAAGGTTGCGGCACGTGACTAATAACCCACAAGTATAGGGGATTAATCGTAGTCCTTTCAATAAGTAAGATTGTCGAACCCAATGAGAAGCGGAAGAAAATGACAAGCGGTTTTCAGCAAGGTAATGTCTGCAAGCACTAAAATTATCGGTACCAGATAGTTTGCTAGCAAGGTAATTTGTAGCAAGCAACAAGTAATAATTGTAACAAAGGTTCAGCAAGGTAGCACAATCCTTTTTGTAGCAAAGGATAGGCCGGAACGATCTCTTATAATAAGCAAATCATTCTTAAGGACACACGGGAATTTTATCTAGTCGCTTTCATCATGTTTGTTTGACTCGCGTTCGCTACTTTGATAATTTGATATGTGGGTGGACTGTTGGGGAACGCAATATTTCAAAAATTTCCTACGATCACGCAAGATCTGCATACCCTCGTAGACCGAAAGCGGAAGCGTTGAGCAACGCAGTTGATGTAGTCGAACGTCTTCGCGATCCAACCGATCAAGTACCGAACGCACGACACCTCCACGATCTGCACACGTTCAGCTCGGTGACGTCCCTCGAACTCTAGATCCAACTGAGGCCGAGGGAGAGTTTCATCAGCACGACGGTGTGTTGACGGTGATGATGAAGTTACCGACGCAGGGCTTCGCCTAAGCACTACGACAATATGATCGAGGGGTATTTCCGTGAAGGGAGGCACCGCACACGGCTAAAACAATTGTCAACTTGTATGTCTATGGGGTGCCCCTTCCCTCGTATATAAAGGAGGGGAGGAGGGGGCCGGCCGGCCTCATGGGGCACCCCCAATGGAGGATTCCTACTCGTACTAGGAGTAGGTTTCCCCCCTTTCCTAGTCCTAATAGGAGGGGGAAGGAAGGGAAGAGGAGAAGAAGGAAAGGGGGGCGGCCCCCTCCCAATTCGGATTGGGCTTGGGAGGGGGGGAGGCACCTCTTGGCCGCCTCCTCTCTCTTCCACTAAAGCTCATGTA
>NC_041390.1:454693467-454694902 GCF_002162155.2 Triticum dicoccoides | reverse complement strand
GTCCGGTAACCCCCCGGTACTCCGGTATATGCCCGGACTCATCCAAAATTATTCCGGTGTCCAAACATAACCTTTCAATATATCAATCTTCATGTCTCGACCATTTCGAGACTCCTCGTCATGTCCGTGATCACATTCGGGACTCCGAACTGCCTTCGGTACATCAAAACACATAAACTCATAATACCGATCGTCATCGAACGTTAAGCGTGCGGACCCTACGGGTTCGAGAACTATGTAGACATGACCGAGACTCATCTCCGGTCAATAACCAATAGCAGAACCTGGATGCTCATATCGGTTCCTATATATTCTACGAAGATCTTTATCGGTCAAACCGCATAACAACATACATTGTTCCCTTTGTCATCGGTATGTTACTTGCCCGAGATTCGATCGTCGGTATCATCATACCTAGTTCAATCTCGTTACCGGCAAGTCTCTTTACTCGTTCTGTAATGCAACATCCCGCAACTAACTCATTAGTCACATTGCTTGCAAGGCTTATAGTGATGTGCATTACCGAGAGGGTCCAAAGATACCTCTCTGTCAATCGGAGTGAAAAATCCTAATCTCGATCTATGCCAACTCAACAAACACCATCGGAGACACCTGTAGAGCATCTTTATAATCACCCAGTTATGTTGTGACGTTTGATAGCATACTAAGTGTTCCTCCGGTATTCGGGAGTTGCATAATCTCATAGTCATAGGAACATGTATAAGTTATGGAGAAAGCAATAGCAATAAACTAAACTATCATAGTGCTAAGCTAACAGATGGGTCAAGTCAATCACATCATTCTCTAATTATGACGCCCGGATAATTAAGCTACAGTAAACCTCTCTTAATGATGCCACATCACCACGGTTACTGTTCCTAATCTCGCGTTAGTTCGAAACCGATTTGAAATTCAAGTTTAAAATTAAGCAAACAATAAAATTTTTCAAATATTAAAACTAAAATGTTCGGAGTAATCCAAATATGGCATAGGTAGTTATGGAGTAGAAGACACATTTTTATAAAATACCTAAATGTCCTAAATTAAATAAAACAGAAAAGGAAAAGAAATAAAAGAAAAGAAAATACAAAAGCCAAAGACAAAACAAAACTAAAAAAAGGCCCCCTGGCCAACTGGGCCAGACGGCCCAGCTCACCGGCCAGGCCGGCCCACCTGGCCCAGTCGGCCGACCCGCCCCTGCCTTATCCCCACGAGGGGGAAACCCTAACCCGTAACCCCCCACTCCCCAGTCGCCCCCACTACACTCGCATTCCCCCTCGATCCGATCTGGATCGGGGCATCCCACGCGCCCGATCCCGCCCGTCGCCGTCCTCCACCGCCCCAACCGCTCCGCCTCCCCCACTCCACTCCCTGGCAGGCCCTCGCGCGTGAACCGCGTTGCCCCGCCGCCTCTGCCAGTCGCCCCATCGCCCTT
>NC_041390.1:454684620-454692789 GCF_002162155.2 Triticum dicoccoides | reverse complement strand
CGCGCCCGTCGCCGCGTTGTCCCGCTGCTCCCTCGTCCCGTCCGCGCTCACCGCGCACTGTTGCCGCTGCGGGCGGCGCACCCCCCGGCTCCCCTGCGATTGCGCGCGCTCGCCGTGGCCGCGCTCGGCCACCGCACTCCGCCCTGCCTCGCCGGGTCTCCTCCCACCCTCGCCCAGGCTCGTCGCCGCCGCGCTCCTGTGGTCGCTGGCCTCGCCCAGTGCCTCGCCGTGGCCACCGGCCCCCTCTTCAGCGCCCTGCTGGGTCCGCTCACTCCTGGGCATACGCCCACTCAGGCTGTGCCCTGTGCCTGTTAGCGACCGAACCCGATAGGCCCCTGGGGCCTATGACAGATGGGCCCCACGCCAAGAACGTTTTCAAAAAAAGAAATAAATAATAATAATAACAACAACAATTAATTAATTAATTAATTAACTTAATTAATCTAGTTAATTAAACCTAATTAACCTGCTGATAAATGTAACTACTGTCAATTAGATAACAGCCTATGACATGTGGGACCCACCCATTAGTTGACTGGTCAATGGTCAACTTTGACCGCTTGCATCACGCAGATGTCATGATGACATCATAAATGCCTTTTGATTTAATTAATTCTGTTAATACTAAAAATGATTTAAATCTTTTAAAATTAATATAAAATAAACCGTAGCTCGGATGAAAAAACTTTGTACATGAAAGTTGCTCAGAACGACGAGACGAATCCGGTTACGCAGCCCGTTCGTCCGCCACACATCCCTAGCATAGCGAACACGCAACTTTCCTCCTTCGGTTCATCTGTCCGAAAACGCGAAACACCGGGGATACTTTCCTGGATGTTTTCCCTCTTTTGCATGTATCACTTAGTACCGCGTCAGGTCACCCCTAGCACAAGGTAATGCCACATCTTGCTTTATGTTACATTGATTGCTCTGTTATTTATTGTGTTCCCCCTCTGTTACTTCTTTTCGATAGACCCCGAGACTGCCGGTGACCCCCAGTTCGACTACGGTGTTGACGACTCATCTCTCTTGCCAGAGCAACCAGGCAAGCCCCCCCTTTGATCACCAGATATCGCCTATTCTTCTCTCTACTGCTTGTATTAGAGTAGTGTAGCATGTTACTGCTTTCCGTTATCCTATCCTGATGCATAGCCTGTCCTTGCTACTACTGTAGTTACCTTTACCTGCAATCCTAAATGCTTAGTATAGGATGCTAGTGTTCCATCAGTGGCCCTACACTCTTGTCCGTCTGCCATGCTATACTACTGGGCCGTGATCACTTCGGGAGGTGATCACGGGCATATGATATATACTTATATTGTTACATTACTTATGATACCGTTCGAAGATGGGGGCTGAAGGGGCAGGTGGCTCCATCCCGGTAGAGGTGGGCCTGGGTTCCCGACGGCCCCCGACTGTTACTTTGAGGCGGAGCGACAGGGCAGGTTGAGACCACCTAGGAGAGAGGTGGGCCTGGCCCTGGTCGGCGTTCGCAGATACTTAACATGTTTAACGAGATCTTGGTATTTGATCTGAGTCTGGCCACTGGCCTATACGCACTAACCATCTACGCGGGGACAGTTATGGGCACTCGACGTCGTGGTATCAGCCGAAGCCTTTGTGACGTCAGCGACTTAGCGGCGCGCGCCGGGTTGGACTGGAACGCCTGCTCTTGTATAAGGGAGGCTAGGTCCGCTCACCGGCCGCGTACGCAATGTGCAGGTGTGCAATGGGCGATGGGCCCAGACCCCTGCACCATAGGATTTAAACCGGCGTGCTGACCTCTCTGTTGTGACTAGGTAGGGCTGCGACGTGTTGATCTTCCGAGGCCGGGCATGACCCAGAAAAGTGTGTCCGGACAAAGAGGATCGAGCGTGTTGGGAAATGTGGTGCACCCCTGCAGGGAAGTTGATCTATTTGAATAGCCGTGTCCCTCGGTAAAAGGACGACCCGGAGTTGTACCTTGACCTTATGACAACTAGAACCAGATACTTAATAAAACACACCCTTCCAAGTGCCAGATACAATCGGTGATCGCTCTCTCACAGGGCGACGAGGGGAGGGTCATCGGTTAGGTTTATGCCATGCGATGTTACTTGGTGAACTTACCATCTACTCTCTTCTCCTGCTGCAAGATGGAGGTTACCAGAAGCATAGTCTTCGAAAGGACTAGATATCCCCCTCTTATTCCGGCATTATGCAGTTCAGTCCACATATGATACCCTTAATCCATTTGATACCAATGCATACATATGTAGTATAGCTCCTTGCGTGCGAGTACTTTGGATGAGTACTCACGGTTGCTTTGCTCCCCCTTTTCCCCTTTTCTTTACTCGATTGTTGCAACCAGACGTTGGAGCCCAGGAGCCAGACGCCACCGTCGACGACGACTACTACTACTCGGGATGTGCCTACTACTACGTGCAGCCCGCTGACGACGACCAGGAGTAGTTTAGGAGGATCCCAGGAAGGAGGCCTGCGCCTCTTTCGATCTGTATCCCAGTTTGTGCTAGCCTTCTTAAGGCGGACTTGTTTAACTTATGTCTGTACTCAGATATTGTTGCTTCCGCTGACTTGTCTAGGATCGAGCTCTTGTATTCGAGCCCTCGAGGCCCCTGGCTTGTAATATGATGCTTGTATGACTTATTTTATTTGTAGAGTTGTGTTGTGATATCTTCCCGTGAGTCCCTGATCTTGATCGTGCACGTTTGCGTGTATGATTAGTGTACAATCAAACCGGGGGCGTCAAAAGTTGGTATCAGAGCCGACTGCCTGTAGGAATCCCCCTTTCCAACTCCTTGGCCGAAGTCGAGTCTAGTCATTGAAAAACTTTACTAACATGGCTGTGTGGCTTACGGGCCCACGTCGCCGTTGGGTGGTATTAGGATCTTTTACTCCTTGTTTATACTCTGGGACTCTGATCTCTCTTCTATTCAGGTTAAATGAAATTTTCTAAATCTAACATTAGGATCTCGTTATCACTTTTGCCCGAAGAGCCCCTTATTACTGATGATCGTTTGTTGCACGTGAAGACCCTGAAGCATCTCGGAGTTGGAATATACGCTTTGATAAGTTGATCAAAGCATATAGTTTTATACAGACTTGCGGTGAAGCCTGTATTTACAAGAAAGTGAGTGGGAGCACTACAGCATTTCTGATAAGTATATGTGAAAGACATATTGTTGATCGGAGATAATGTAGAATTATTCTGCAAAGCATAAAGGAATGTTTGAAAGGAGTTTTTCAAAGAAAGACCTCTGTGAAGCCGCTTACATATTGAGCATCAAGATCTATAGAGATAGATCAAAATGCTTGATAAGTTTTTCAATGAGTACATACCTTGACAAGATTTTGAAGTAGTTCAAAATGGAACAACCGAAGAAGGAGTTCTTGCCTGTGTTACAAAGGTGTGAAGTTGAGTAAGACTCAAAACCCGACCACGACAGAAGATAGAGAGAGAATGAAAGTCATTCCCTATGCCTCAGCCATAGGTTCTATAAAGTATGCCATGCTGTGTACCAGACCTATTGTATACCCTGTCCTGAGTTTGGCAAGGGAGTACAATAGTGATCTAGGAGTAGATCACTGGACATTGGTCAAAATTATCCTTAGTGGAATAAGGATATGTTTCTGGATTATGGAGGTGACAAAAGGTTCGTCGTAAAGGGTTACGTCGATGCAAGTTTTGACACTGATCCATATGACTCTAAGTCTCAATCTGGATACATATTGAAAGTGGGAGCAATTAGCTAGAGTAGCTCCATGTAGAGCATTGTTGACATAGAAATTTGCAAAATACTTACGGATCTGAATGTGGCAGACCCGTTGACTAAACTTCTCTCACAAGCAAAACATGATCACACCTCAGTACTCTTTGGGTGTTAATCACATAGCGATGTGAACTAGATTATTGACTATAGTAAACCCTTTGGGTGTTGGTCACATGTCGATGTGAACTATGGGTGTTAATCACATGGTGATGTGAACTATTGATGTTAAATCACATGGCGATGTGAACTAGATTATTGACTCTAGTGCAAGTGGGAGACTGAAGGAAATATGCCCTAGAGGCAATGATAAAGTTATTATTTATTTCCTTATATCATGATAAATGTTTATTATTCATGCTAGAATTGTATTAACTGGAAACATAATACATGTGTGAATACATAGACAAACAGAGTGTCACTAGTATGCCTCTACTTGACTAGCTCGTTAATCAAAGATGGTTATGTTTCCTAACCATAGACAAAGAGTTGTTATTTGATTAACGGGATCACATCATTAGGAGAATGATGTGATTGACTTGACCCATTCCGTTAGCTTAGCACTCGATCGTTTAGTATGTTGCTATTGCTTTCATCATGACTTATACATGTTCCTATGACTATGAGATTATGCAACTCCCGTTTACCAGAGGAACACTTTGTGTGCTACCAAACGTCACAACGTAACTGGGTGATTATAAAGGAGCTCTACAGGTGTCTCCAAAGGTACATGTTGGGTTGGCGTATTTCGAGATTAGGATTTGTCACTCCGATTGTCGGAGAGGTATCTCTGGGCCCTCTCGGTAATGCACATCACATAAGCCTTGCAAGCATTGCAACTAATGAGTTAGTTGCGAGATGATGTATTACGGAACGAGTAAAGAGACTTGCCGGTAACGAGATTGAACTAGGTATTGAGATACCGACGATCGAATCTCGGGCAAGTAACATACCGATGACAAAGGGAACAACGTATGTTGGTATGCAGTCTGACTGATAAAGATCTTCGTAGAATATGTAGGAGCCAACATGAGCATCCAGGTTCCGCTATTGGTTATTGACCGGAGACGTGTCTCGGTCATGTCTACATTGTTCTCGAACCCGTAGGGTCCGCACGCTTAAGGTTTCGATGACAGTTATATTATGAGTTTATGAGTTTTGATGTACCGAAGGAGTTCGGAGTCCCGGATGAGATCGGCGACATGACGAGGAGTCTCGAAATGGTCGATACATAAAGATCGATATATTGGACGACTATATTCGGACATCGGAAAGGTTCCGAGTGGTTCGGGTATTTTTTGGAGTACCGGGGAGTTACGGAAATACGGGGGAAGAAGTATATGGGCCTTATTGGGCTTTAGGGGAAAGGGAGAGGCAGACCGCGCACCCCCCCATTGACTAGTCCGAATTAGACTAGGGGGAGGGGCGACGCCCCCTCCTTCCTTCTCTTCCCTCTTCCCCTTCCTTGTCTCCTACTCCTACTACTTGGAAGGACTCCTAGTTGGACTAGGAAAGGGGGAATCCTACTCCCGGTGGGAGTAGGACTCCCCTAGGGCGCGCCATAGAGAGGGCCGGCCCTCCCCTCCTCCACTCCTTTATATACGGGGCAGGGGGCACCCCATAGACACACAAGTTGATCTTCGTGATCGTTCTCTTAGCCGTGTGCAGTGCCCCCCTCCACCATAATCCTCGATAATATTGTAGCGGTGCTTAGGCGAAGCCCTGCGACGGTAGAACATCAAGATCGTCACCACGCTGTCGTGCTGGCGGAACTCTTCCCCGACACTTTGCTGGATCGGAGTCCGGGGATCGTCATCAAGATGAACGTGTGCTAGAACTCGGAGGTGCCGTAGTTTTGGTGCTTGATCGGTCGGGCCGTGAAGACGTATGACTACATCAACCGCGTTGTTATAACGCTTCCGCTTTCGGTCTACGAGGGTACGTAGACAACACTCTCCCCTCTCGTTGCTATGCATCACCATGATCTTGCGTGTGCGTAGGAATTTTTTTGAAATTACTACGTTCCCCAACACTTATCACCATCACCATTCCTTCTGGGTCCTCGTGTTGTTCCTAACCGGAATACCGACAAATGAACTATGATGTGCGGATTCAAAACTTCCAGCAACCCTGTTGCTTTGAACCAATGTTTAATTGTGTATGTTTTCCTCGATGCATACATCATTATACCATTTTGAATTGACAAATGTTATCTCCTTGTTCACATAATTGGGGAGATCCATCTTTTGAGAATCTCGATGGGTTGTCACCGAGTCCATCAGCCATCTCCTCACCCTCTCCCTGTTTTAATGATGAACTCTTGCTTTGGAACTTGTTTCCATAGTTCATTTCCCTGAGAACCTTACAATGTCATCTCGACAATTTGTGTTGCACCTTTCTTCTCAGGCATCCTGAATCTGAGTTATCCTAACACCAATCAGATCTGAATCTTGGTCAGATATGATGGTTGGAACATATATCCAAGAGTTATAGCGTTGGTCTTATATGACCCGATAAGGTGAGGTCATGCCTAGCACACCTGATTGGAGGACTATTGTTATAGTTTCCTTTTCAGCAAGGTTATCCATTCTTCCATGGGGAAATCGTAAGACTTATTCTATAAGTTGTTCCTGATGGATCCTTTGTGCATCCAAATTCTGACCCTTACTTGATGGCCATGTCAATGCTATCTCGAAGCATGTCTATGGTACTCCGATTTTCAATAAGAACATTTGAAGCCCAAGGCTAAATGTTTCCTGGTCAATTATCCAAACACCGCTGTATGGGTAATGTCATGAAATTTCTCTTCCCTTACCTAAATGGCTTTCTACTTCTATCCTGTCATGGATATCATGCTCTGTTTGTCCTTGGGAAGGATATACCCCTGAAATATGTGTTTAAACACATTTTCCTTCCCATCGTTTTGATTAACCTTTCTTGTAACCTGACTTAACTGAGCAGTAATAATTCCCTGCTTAGGTAAGCACCTTGTTGTACCACTCTGTTAGTAAGACCCTGATATTATTGTTGATGACTTCCAGTAACCACCGATGGACGATAACTTTGCCTATTGGTCCACCTCGTTTAACGAGCAGGAAAATGGTTCTCTTTGTCCCTCGCCCTTGGTATCAATGTGGTTGCCGACATAACTGACAGGCTATCCGCTGACATGCCTTGCTTACATGATCACGCAAGACGTCTCCGCCCTTCCTACTTTTAACCCACATGGTGGGACCATAACCCACATTTCCACAGGATCGAAACCCGACTCTCCTGTACAACCCTGTTTCTAATGGTTATTCCTCATGCTTGGCTTCGTATTTAATTCACGGGCCACCTTCCTAGTGCTCTATTCTGGTATCAGACGCAATACTTACTCTCGCTGCTCTAAACCCCTTTCTCACTCTGGTTCAGACTTCGAGCAACTACCTATCTGTTTGAAACTTCTCATGGTACCTTCTAACTTTGCTCTCGATATCTTCTTAAGTTTCAATTCGAGAGGTACTTATGCTTCTTCCCATAAGTTATCCGTCCGATGCTAAATCTGGTTAGAACCCGTCCTTATAGAGTTTTTTTCCCTCTTATCCTTTCGTAAGTTCGGTGAAGATCCTGAAGGCGGGACGACAATTTCATCATGATGCATTGATGCATAGGAATGAAGGCATCAATGTAATGGATCAACCTCTTCGAGAAAAGCAACCAAGACTCAGAAGATTCGTTAGAATTTCGTAACCAGATATTTCCCCCTTACTCCCGCTCCTAAATCTCGGGACGAGATTTCTTGTAGTGGAGGAGAATTGCGACGCCCGGATAATTAAGCTACAGTAAACCTCTCTTAATGATGCCACGTCACCACGGTTACTGATCCTAATCTCGCGTTAGTTCAAAACCGATTTGAAATTCAAGTTTAAAATTAAGCAAACAATAAAAGTTTTCAAATATTAAAACTAAAATGTTCGGAGTAATCCAAATATGGCATAGGTAGTTATGGAGTAGAAGACACATTTTTATAAAATACCTAAATGTCCTAAATTAAATAAAACAGAAAAGGAAAAGAAATAAAAGAAAAGAAAATACAAAAGCCAAAGACAAAACAAAACTAAAAAAAGGCCCCCTGGCCAACTGGTCCAGACGGCCCAGCTCACCGGCCAGGCCGGCCCACCTGGCCCAGCCGGCCGACCTGCCCCTGCCTTATCCCCACGAGGGGGAAACCCTAACCCGTAACCCCCCACTCCCCCACTCGCCCCCACTACACTCGCATCCCCCCCGATCCGATCTGGATCGGGGCATCCCACGTGCCCGATCCCGCCCGTCGGCGTCCTCCATCGCCCCCAACCGCTCCGCCTCCCCCACTCCACTCCCTGGCAGGCCCTTGCGCGTGAACCGCGTCGCCCCGCCGCGG
>NC_041390.1:454660796-454684272 GCF_002162155.2 Triticum dicoccoides | reverse complement strand
GCTCCCTCGTCCCGTCCGCGCTCACCGCGCACTGCTGCCGCTACGGGCGGTGCACCCCCGGCTCCCCTGCGACTGCGCACGCCCGTCGTGGCCGCGCTCGGCCACCGCACTCCGCCCTGCCTCGTTGGGTCTCCTCCCACCCTCGCACAGGCTCGTCGTCGCCGCGCTCCTTTGGTCGCTGGCCGCGCCCAGTGCCTCGCCGTGGCCACCGCCCCCTGCTTCAGCGCCCTCCTGGGTCCGCTCACTCCTGGGCATACGCTAGCTCGGGCTATGCCCTGTGCCTGTTAGCGGCCGAACCCGATAGGACCCTGGGGCCTATGACAGATGGGCCCCATGCCAAGAACGTTTTCAAAAAAAGAAATAAATAATAATAATAATAATAACAATTAATTAATTAATTAACTTAATTAATCTAGTTAATTAAACCTAATTAACATGCTGATAAATCTAACTACTGTCAATTAGATAACAGCCTATGACATGTGGGACCCACCCATTAGTTGACTGGTCAACGGTCAACTTTGACTGCTTGCATCACCCTGATGTCATGATGACATCATAAATTCCCTTTGAGTTAATTAATTCTGTTAATACTAAAAATGATTTAAATCTTTTAAAATTAATATAAAATAAACCGTAGCTCGAATGAAAAAACTTTGTACATGAAAGTTGCTCAGAACGACGAGACGAATCCGGTTACGCAGCCCGTTCGTCCGCCACGCATCCCTAGCATAGCAAACATGCAACTTTCCCCCTCTGGTTCATCTGTCCGAAAACATGAAACACCAGGGATACTTTCCCAGATCTTTTCCCTCTTTTGCATGTATCACTTAGTACCGCGTCAGGTCACCCCTAGCACAACGTAATGCCGCATCTTGCTTTATGTTACATTGATTGCTCTGTTATTTATTGTGTTCCCCCTCCATTACTTCTTTCCGGTAGACCCCGAGACTGCCGGTGACCCCCAGTTCGACTACGGTGTTAACGACTCCTCTCTCTTGCCAGAGCAACCAGGCAAGCCCCCCCTTTGATCACCAGATATCGCCTATTCTTCTCTCTACTGCTTGCATTAGAGTAGTGTAGCATGTTACTGCTTTCCGTTATCCTATCCTGATGCATAGCCTGTCCTTGCTACTACTGTTGTTACCTTTACCTGCAATCCTAAATGCTTAGTATAGGATACTAGTGTTCCATCGGTGGCCCTACACTCTTGTGCGTCTACCATGCTATACTACTGGGCCATGATCACTTCGGGAGGTGATCACTGGCATATGATATATACTTATACTGTTACATTACTTATGATACTGTTCGGAGATGGGGGCTGAAGGGGCAGGTTGCTCCATCCCGTAGAGGTGGGCCTGGGTTCCTGACGGCCCCCGACTGTTACTTTGAGGCAGAGCGACAGGGCAGGTTGAGACCACCTAGGAGAGAGGTGGGCCTGGCCCTGGTTGGCGTTCGCGGATACTTAACACGTTTAACGAGATCTTGGTATTTGATCTGAGTCTGGCCACTGGCCTATATGCACTAACCATCTACGCGGGGACAATTATGGGCACTTGACGTCATGGTGTCAGCCGAAGCCTTCGTGATGTCAACGACTGAGCGGCGCGCGCCGGGTTGGACTGGAACACCTACTCTTGTATAAGGGAGGCTAGGTCTGCTCACCGGCCGCGTACGCAACGTGCAGGTGTGCAATGGGCGATGGGCCCAGACCCCTGCACCATAGGATTTAGACCGGTGTCCTGACCTCTCTGTTGTGTCTAGGTAGGGCTGCGACGTGTTGATCTTCCGAGGTCAGGCATGACCCAGAAAAGTGTGTCCGGACAAAGGGGATCGAGCGTGTTGGGAAATGTGGTGCACCCCTGCAGGGAAGTTGATCTATTTGAATAGCCGTGTCCCTCGGTAAAAGGACGACCCGGAGCTTATGACAACTAGAACCGGATACTTAATAAAACACACCCTTCCAAGTGCCAGATATAACCGGTGATCGCTCTCTCACAGGGCGACGAGGGGAGGATCATCGGTTAGGTTTATGCTATGCGATGTTACTTGGTGAACTTACCATCTACTCTCTTCTCCTGCTGCAAGATGGAGGTTACCAGAAGCGTAGTCTTCGAAAGGACTAGCTATCCCCCTCTTATTCCGGCATTCTGCAGTTCAGTCCACATATGATACCCTTAATCCATTTGATACCAATGCATACATATGTAGTATAGCTCCTTGCTTGCGAGTACTTTGTATGAGTACTCACGGTTGCTTTGCTCCCCCTTTTACCGTTTTCTTTACTCGATTGCTGTGACCAGACGTTGGAGCCCAGGAGCCAGACGCCACCGTCGACGACGACTACTACTACTCGGGAGGGCCTACTACTACGTGCAGCCCGCTGACGACGACCAGGAGTAGTTTAGGAGGATCCCAGGCAGGAGGCCTGCGCCTCTTTCGATCTGTATCCCAGTTTGTGCAAGCCTTCTTAAGGCAAACTTGTTTAACTTATGTCTGTACTCAGATATTGTTGCTTCCGCTGACTCGTCTATGATCGAGCTCTTGTATTTGAGCCCTCGAGGCCCCTGGCTTGTAATATGATGCTTGTATGTCTTATTTTATTTGTGGAGTTGTGTTGTGATATCTTCCCGTGAGTCCCTGATCTTGATCGTACACATTTGCGTGTATGATTAGTGTACGATCAAATCGGGGGCGTCACACTAATGATGTGATCCCGTTCATCAAATGACAACTCATGTCTATGGCTAGGAAACTTAACCATCTTTGATTAACGAGCTAGTCAAGTAGAGGCATACTAGTGACACTTTGTTTGTCTATGTATTCACACATGTACTAAGTTTCCTGTTAATAAAACTCTAGCATGAATAATAAACATTTATCATGGTATAAGGAAATATAAATAACAACTTTATTATTGCCTCTAGGGCATATTTCCTTCAGTCTCCCACTTGCACTAGAGTCAATAATCTAGATTACATTGTAATGATTCTAACACCCATGGAGCCTTGGTGTTGATCATGTTTTGCTCGTGAGAGAGGCTTAGTCAACGGGTCTGCAACATTCAGATCCGTATGTATCTTGCAAATCTCTATGTGTCCCTCCTTGACTTGATCGCGGTTGGAATTGAAGCGTCTCTTGACGTGCTTGGTTCTCTTGTGAAATCTGGATTCCTTTGCCAAGGCAATTGCACCAGTATTGTAACAAAAGATTTTCATTGGACTAGATGCACTAGGTATGACACCTAGATTGGATATGAACTCCTTCATCCAGACTCCTTCATTTGCTGCTTCCAAAGCAGCTATGTATTCCGCTTCACACGTAGATCCCGCCACGATGCTTTGCTTAGAACTACACCAACTGACAGCTCCGCCATTCAATAAAAATATGTATCCGGTTTGTGACTTAGAGTCATCCGGATCAGTGTCAAAGCTTGCATCAACGTAACTGTTTACGACGAGCTCTTTGTCACCTCCATAAACGAGAAACATATCCTTAGTCCTTTTCAGGTATTTAAGGATGTTCTTGACTGCTATCCAGTGATCCACTCCTGGATTACTTTGGTACCTCCCCTCTAAACTAATAGCAAGGCACACATTAGGTCTGGTACACAACATTGCATACATGATAGAACCTATGGCTAAAGCATAGGGAATGACTTTCATTTTCTCTCTATCTTCTATAGTGGTCGGGCATTGAGTCTGACTAAACTTCACACCTTGTAACATAGGCAAGAACCCTTTCTTTGCTTGATCCATTTTGAACTTCTTAAAAACTTTATCAAGGTATGTGCTTTGTGAAAGTCCAATTAAGCGTCTCGATCTATCTCTATAGATCTTGATGCCCAATATATGAGCAGCTTCACCGAGGTCTTTCATTGAAAAATTCTTATTCAAGTATCCTTTTATGCTATTCAGAAATTCAGTATCATTTCCAATCAACAATATGTCATCCACATATAATATCAGAAATGCTACAGAGCTCCCACTCACTTTCTTGTAAATACAGGCTTCTCCAAAAGTCTGTATAATACCATATGCTTTGATCACACTATCAAAGCGTATATTCCAACTCTGAGAGGCTTGCACCAGTCCATAAATGGATCGCTGGAGCTTGCACACTTTGTTAGCACCTTTTGGATCGACAAAACCTTCTGGTTGCATCATATCCAACTCTTCTTTAAGATATCCATTAAGGAATGCAGTTTTGACATCCATTTGCCAAATTTCATAATCATAAAATGCGGCAATTGCTAACATGATTCAGACGGACATAAGCATCGCTACGGGTGAGAAGGTCTCATCGTAGTCAACTCCTTGAACTTGTCGAAAACCATTCGCAACAAGTCAAGCTTTATAGACAGTAATATTACCGTCAGCGTCAGTCTTCTTCTTGAAGATCCATTTAATCTCTATGGCTTGCCGATCATCGGGCAAGTCAACCAAAGTCCACACTTAGTTCTCATACATGGATCCCATCTCAGATTTCATGGCCTCAAGCCATTTTGCGGAATCTGGGCTCATCATCGCTTTCTCATAGTTCGTAGGTTTGTCATGGTCAAGTAACATGACTTCCAGAACAGGATTACCGTACCACTCTGGTGCGGATCTTACTCTGGTTGACCCATGAGGTTCGGTAGTAACTTGATCAGAAGTTTCATGATCATCACCATTAGCTTCCTCACTAATTGGTGTAGGAATCACCGGAACTGATTTCTGTGATGAACTACTTTCCAATAAGGGAGCAAGTACGATTACCTCATCAAGTTCTACTTTCTACCCACTCACTTCTTTCGAGAGAAACTCCTTCTCTAGAAAGGATCCATTCTTAGCAAACCTTAGGATATGTGATAGAAGGTGTACCCAACAGTCTCCTTTGGGTATCCTATGAAGACACATTTGTCCGATTTGGGTTCGAGCTTATCAGGTTGAAGCTTTTTCACATAAGCATCGCAGCCCCAAACTTTAAGAAACGACAACTTGGGTTTCTTGCCAAACGAAAGTTCATATGGTGTCGTCTCAACAGATTTCGATGGTGCCCTATTTAACGTGAATGCAGCCGCCTCTAAAGCATAACCCCAAAATGATAGCGGTAAATCTGTAAGAGACATCATAGATCGCACAATATCTAAAAAAGTGCGGTTACGATGTTCGGACACACCATTACGCTATGGTGTTCCAGGTGGCGTGAGTTGCGAAACTATTCCACATTGTTTCAAATGAAGACCAAACTCATGACTCAAATATTCATCTCCACGATCAGATCATAGAAACCTAATTTTCTTGTTACGATGATTTTCCACTTCACTTTGAAATTCTTTGAACTTTTCAAATGTTTTAGACTTATGTTTCATCAAGTAGATATACCCATATCCGCTCAAATCATTTGTGAAGGTTAGAAATGTTAGCAACTGAACCAGTATCAAATACCCAGGCACTACTGCGAGCATTAGTAAGGTACACATCAATAACATGTATATCACATATACCTTTCACTTTGCCATCCTTCTTATCCGTCGAATACTTGGGGTAGTTCCGCTTCCAGTGACCAGTCTCTTTGCAGTAGAAGCACTCAGTCTCAGGCTTAGGTCCAGACTTGGGTTTCTTCACTTGAGCAGCAACTTGCTTGCCGTTCTTCTTGAAGTTCCCCTTCTTCCCTTTGCCCTTTTTCTTGAAACTGGTGGTCTTGTTGACCATCAACACTTGAGGCTCCTTCTTGATTTCTACCTCCGCAGCCTTTAGCATTGTGAAGAGCTCGGGAATTGTCTTATACATCCCTTGCATATTATAGTTCATCATGAAGCTTTTGTAGCTTGGTGGCAGTGATTGAAGAACTCTGTCAATAACACTATCAACCTGAAGATTAACTCCCAGCCAAGTCAAGTGATTGTGGTACCCAGACATTCTGGGTATGTGTTCACTGATAGAACTATTCTCCTCCATTTTGCAGCTATAGAACTTATTGGAGACTTCATATCTCTCAGTCCGGGCATTTGCTTGAAATATTAACTTCAACTCCTGGAACATCTCATATGCTCCATGACGTTCAAAACATCGTTGAAGTCCTGGTTCTAAGCCGTAAAGCATGGCACACTGAACTATCGAGTAGTCATCATCTTTGCTTTGCCAGGTGTTCATAACATTTGGAGTTGCTCCTGCAGCGGGTTTGTCACCTAGCGGTGTTTTCATGATGTAATTCTTCTGTGCAACAATGAGGATAATCCTCAAGTTACGGACCCAGCCCGTGTAGTTGCTACCATCATCTTTCAACTTAGCTTTCTCTAGGAACGCATTAAAATTCAACGGAACAACAACACAAGCCATTTATCTACAATAACATAGACATGCAAAATACTATCAGGTACTAAGTTCATGATAAATTAAAGTTCAATTAATCATATTACTTAAGAACTCCCACTTACATAGACATCCCTCTAGTCATCTAAATGATCACGTGATCCATATCAACTAAACCATGTCTGATCATCACGTGAGATGGAGTAGTTTTCAATGGTGAACATCACTATGTTGATCATATCTACTATATGATTCATGCTCGACCTTTCGGTCTCAGTGTTCCGAGGCCATATCTGCATATTCTAGGCTCGTTAAGTTTAACCCAAGTATTCTTCTTGTGGAAAACTGGCTTGCACCCGTTGTATGTGAACGTAGAGCTTATCACACCCGATCATCACGTGGTGTCTCGGCACGACGAACTGTAGCAACGGTGCATACTCAGGGAGAACACTTATACCTTGAAATTTAGTGAGAGATCATCTTATAATGCTACCGCCGTACTAAGCAAAATAAGATGCATAAAGGATAAACATCACATGCAATCAATATGAGTGATATGATATGGCCATCATCATATTGTGCCTTTATCTCCAGCTCCAAAGCACCGTCATGATCACCATCATCACCGTTTGACACCTTGATCTCCATCGTAGCATCGTTGTCGTCTCGCCAACTATTGCTTCTACGACTATCGCTACCGCTTAGTGATAAAGTAAAGCAATTACATGGCAATTGCATTTCATACAATAAAGCGACAACCATATGGCTCCTTCCAGTTGCCGATAACTATGTTACAAAACATGATCATCTCATACAACAATTTATATAATGATGTCTTGACCATATCACATCACAACATGCCCTGTAAAAACAAGTTAGACGCCCTCTACTTTGTTGTTGCAAGTTTTACGTGGCTGCTATGGGCTTAGCAAGAACTGTTCTTACCTACGCATCAAAAACCACAACATAGTATAGTGATTGCTTTTTGATCTTCAGAAAGAACCCTGTTCATTGAATCCGATTCAATAAAGTTGGAGAAACTGACACCCGCCAGCCACCTCTGTGAAAGTAGGTCGGTAGAACCAGTCTCATGAACGTGGTCATGTAATGTCGGTCCGGGCCGCTTCATCCAACAATACCGCCGAATCAAGAAACAACTAGTGACGATAAGCAATATGTATATACCAAAACCCACAACTCCTTTGTGTTCTACTCGTGCATATAACATCTACGCATAAACCTGGCTCGGATGCCACTGTTGGGGAACGCAATATTTCAAAAAAATTCCTACGATCACGAAAGATCTATCTAGGAGACGCATAGCAACGAGAGGGGAGAGTGTGTCTATGTACCCTCGTAGACCGAAAGCAGAAGCGTTGAGCAACGCGGTTGATGTAGTCGAACGTCTTCGCGATCCAACCGATCAAGTACCGAATGCACGACACCTCCGCGATCTGCACACGTTCAGCTCACTGACGTCCCTCGAACTCTAGATCCAGCTAAGGCCGAGGGAGAGTTTTGTCAGCACGACGGTGTGTTGACGGTGATGAGGAAGTTACCGACGCAGGGCTTCACCTAAGCACTATGACAATATGACCGAGGTGTGTTTCTGTGGAGGGGGCGCCACACACGGCTAAAACAATTGTCAACTTGTGTGTCTATGGGGTGCCCCTCCCCCATATATAAAGGAGGGGAGGAGGGGGCTGGCCGACCTCATGGTGCGCCCCCAATGGGGGATTCCTATTCCTACTAGGAGTAGGTTTCCCCCCTTTCCTAGTCCTAATAGGAGGGGGAAGGAAGGGGAAGAGGAGAAGAAGGAAAGGGGGGCCGCCCCCTCCCAATTCGGATTGGGCTTTGGGGGGTGCGCCCCACCTCTTGGACGCCTCCTCTCTCTTCCACTAAAGCCCATGTAGGCCCATTAAGCCCCTGGGGGGTTCCGGTAACCCCCCGGTACTCCGGTATATGCCCGAACTCATCCGAAACCATTCCAGTGTCCAAACATAACCTCCAATATATCAATCTTCATGTCTCAACCATTTCGAGACTCCTCATCATGTCTGTGATAACATCTGGGACTCCGAACAACCTTCGGTACATCAAAACACATAAACTCATAATACCGATCGTCATTGAACGTTAAGCATGCAGACCCTACGGGTTTGAGAACTATGTAGACATGACCGAGACTCATCTCCGGTCAATAACCAATAGCGGAACCTGGATGCTCATATTGGTTCCTACATATTCTACAAAGATCTTTATCAGTCAAACCGCATAACAACATACATTGTTCCCTTTGTCATCGGTATGTCACTTCACTATAAAAAAAGACACATCTGTGACATTTTGGGCCGAAAGAATTTTTTTCCTGACATACTTAAGACACTTCTATGTCGATAATTGTCACAAAACCCGGTATCATCATAGATGTGGTGGGCTCCTACTGCTATGACAAAAAATCATGATAGAAAATGGGCTTTTCATCCCGGGCGGGCCGGAGACGCAGCTGCATGACATTCTTTGGGCCGTCCATGACGGAAAAAACCATGGTAGTGTTGGGGAACACAGTAATTTCAAAAAAAATCGTACACACACGCAAGATCATGGTGATGCATAGCAACGAGAGGGGAGAGTATAGTCTACGTACCCTCGTAGATCATAAGCGGAAGCGTTATGACAACGCGGTTGATGTAGTCGTACGTCTTCACGATCGACCAATCTAGTACCGAAGATACGACACCTCCGCGATCTGCACACGTTCGGCTCGGTGACATCCCGCGAACTCACGATCTTGTAGAGTTTCGAGGGAGAGCTTCATCAACACGACGGCGTGATGACGGTGATGATGTTTCTACCGAAACAGGGCTTCGTCTAAGCACCGCTACGATATTACCGAGGTGGATTATGGTGGAGGGGGACACCGCACACGGCTAAAGATCAATGATCAACTTGCGTGTCTATGGGGTGCCCCCCTCCCCCGTACATAAAGGAGTGGAGGAGGGTGAGGGCCGGCCCTCCTATGGCGCGCCCCATGGGGAGTCCTACTGCCACCGGGAGTAGAATTCCCTTCCTTTCCATGTAGTAGGAGTAGGAGAAGGAAGGAGGAAACAGGGAGAAGGACAGGGGGGCGCCGCCCCCTTCCTAGTCCAATTTGGACCAGAGCGGGAGGGGGCGCGCGGCCTGCCCTGGCAGCCCCTCCTCTCTTTCCACTAAGGCCCATTAAACTCCCCGGGGGGCTACGGTAACCCCCAGTACTCCGGTATATGCCTGAACTTCACTCGGAACCCTTCCGATGTCCAAACATAGTCGTCCAATATATCGATCTTTATGTCTCGACCATTTCGAGACTCCTCTTCATGTCCGTGATCAAATCTGGGACTCCGAACTACCTTCGGTACATCAAAACACATAAACTCATAATACCAATCGTCACCGAACGTTAAGCGTGCGGACCCTACGGGTTCGAGAACTATGTAGACATGACCGAGACATGTTTCCGGTCAATAACCAATAGCAGAACCTGGATGCTCATATTGGTTCCTACATATTCTACGAAGATCTTTATCGGTCAAACCGCATAACGATATACGTTGTTCCCTTTGTCATCGGTATGTTACTTGCCCGAGATTTGATCGTTGGTATCTCAATATCTAGTTCAATATCGTTACCGGCAAGTCTCTTTACTCATTCCGTAATGCTACATCCCGTAACTAACTCATTAGCTACATTGCTTGCAAGGCTTATAGTGATGTACATTACCGAGAGGGCCCAGAGATACCTCTCCGACAATCGAAGTGACAAATCCGAATCTTGATCCATGCCAACTCAACAAACACCATCGGAGACACCTGTAGAGCACCTTTATAATCACCCAGTTACGTTGTGTCTATTGGTAGCACACAAAGTGTTCCTCCGGTATTCGGGGGTTGCATGATCTCATAGTCATAGGAACATGTATAGTTATGGAAAAGCAATAGCAACAAACAAAACGATCATCATGATAAGCTAACAGATGGGTCAAGTCAATCACATCATTCTCTAATGATGTGATACCGTTAGTCAAATGATAACTCATGTCTATGGTTAGGAAACATAACCATCATCGATTCAACGAGCTAGTCAAGTAGAGGCAAATTAGTGACACTCTGTTTGTCTATGCATTCACACATGTACTAAGTTTCCGGTTAATACAATTCTAGCATGAATAATAAACATTTATCATGATATAAGGAAATATAAATAACAACTTTATTATTGCCTCTAGGGCATATTTCCTTCAGTCTCCCACTTGCACTAGAGTCAATAATCTAGATTACATTGTAATGATTCTAACACCCATGTTTTGATCACTTGGTGCTGATCATGTTTTGCTCATGAGAGAGGCCTAGTTAATGGGTCTGCAACATTCAGATCCGTATGTATCTTGCAAATCTCTATGTCTCCCTCCTTGACTTGATCGCGGATGGAATTGAAGCGTCTCTTGATGTGCTTGCTTCTCTTTGTAAATCTAGATTCCTTTGCCAAGGCAATTGCACCAGTACTGTGACAAAAGATTTTCATTGGACCCGATGCACTAGGTATGACACCTAGATCAGATATGAACTCTTTCATCCAGACTCCTTCATTTGCTGCTTCTGAAGCAGCTATGTATTCCACTTCACACGTAGATCCCGCCACGACGCTCTGCTTGGAACTGCACCAACTGACAGCTCCACCATTTAATAAAAACACGTATCCGGTTTGTGACTTAGAGTCATCCGAATCAGTGTCAAATCTTGCATCGACGTAACCATTTACGACGAGCTCTTTTTCACCTCTGTATACGAAAAACAGATCCTTAGTCCTTTTCAGGTATTTCAGGATGTTCTTGACCGCTATCTAGTTATCCACTCCTGGATTACTTTGGTTCCTCCCTGGTAAACTTATAGTAAGGCACACATCAGGTCTGGTACGCAGCATTGCATACATGATAGAGCCTATGGTTGAAGCATAGGGAACACCTTTCATTTTCTCTCTATCTTCTGCAGTGGGCGGGCATTGAGTCTGACTCAACTTCACACCTTGTAATACAGGCAAGAACCCTTTCTTTGCCTGATCCATTTTGAACTTCTTCAAAACTTTATCAAGGTATGTGCTTTGTGAAAGTCCAATTAAGCGTCTTGTTCTATCTCTATAGATCTTGATGCCCAATATATGAGCAGCTTCACCGAGGTCTTTTATTGAAAAATTCTTATTCAAGTATGCTTTTATGCTATTCAGAAATTCAGTATCATTTCCGATCAACAATATTTCATCTACATATAATATCAGAAATGCTACGGAGCTCCCACTCACTTTCTTGTAAATACAGGCTTCTCCAAAACTCTGGATAAAACCATATGCTTTGATCACACTATCAAAGCGTATATTCCAACTCCGAGAGGCTTGCACCGGTCCATAAATGGATCGCTGGAGCTTGCACACTTTGTTAGCACCTTTTGGATCGACAAAACCTTCTGGTTGCATCATATACAACTCTTCTTTAAGATATCCATTAACGAATGCAGTTTTGACATCCATTTGCGAAATTTCATAATCATAAAATGCGACAATTGCTAACATGATTCGTACGGACTTAAGCATCGCTACGGGTGAGAAGGTCTCTTCGTAGTCAACTCCTTGAACTTGTCGAAAACCTTTCGCAACAAGTCGAGCTTTATAGACAGTAATATTACTGTCAGCGTCAGTCTTCTTCTTGAAGATCCATTTATTCTCTATGGCTTGCCGATCATCGGGCAAGTCAACCAAAGTCCACACTTAGTTCTCATACATGGATCCCATCTCAGATTTCATGGCCTCAAGCCATTTTGCGGAATCTGGGCTCATCATCGCTTTCTCATAGTTCGTTGGTTCGTCATGGTCAAGTAACATGACTTCCAGAACAGGATTACCGTACCACTCTGGTGTGGATCTTACTCTGGTTGACCTACGAGGTTCGGTAGTAACTTGATCAGAAGTTTCATGATCATCATCATTAGCTTCCTCACTAATTGGTGTAGGAATCACTGGAACTGATTTCTGTGATGAATTACTTTCCAATAAGGGAGCAAGTACAATTACCTCATCAAGTTCTACTTTCCTCCCACTCACTTCTTTCGAGAGACACTCCTTCTCTAGAAAGGATCCATTCTTAGCAACGAATGTCTTGCCTTCGGATCTGTGATATAAGGTGTACCCAATAGTCACCTTTGGGTATCCTATGAATACACATTTCTCCGATTTGGGTTCGAGCTTATCAGGTTGAAGCTTTTTCACATAAGCATCGCAGCCCCAAACTTTAAGACACGACAACTTGGGTTTCTTGCCAAACCACAGTTCATAAGGAGTCGTCTCGATGGATTTAGATGGTGCCCTATTTAACGTGAATGCAGTTGTCTCTAGAGCGTAACCCCAAAACAATAGCGGTAAATCAGTGAGAGACATCATAGATCGCACCATATCTAGTAAAGTACGATTATGACATTCGAACACACCATTACGCTGTGGTGTTCTAGGTGGCGTCAGTTGCGAAACTATTCTGCGTTGTTTCAAATGAAGTCCAAACTCATAACTCAAATACTCACCTCCACGATCTCATCGTAGAAACTTGATTTTCTTGTTACGATGATTTTCCACTTCACTCTAAAATTCTTTGAACTTTTCAAATGTTTCAGACTTTTGTTTCATCAAGTAGATATACCCATATCTGCTCAAATCATCTGTGAAGATGAGAAAATAACGATATCCGCCGCGAGCTTCAATGTTCATTGGACCACATACATCAATATGTATGATTTCCAATAACTCTGTTGCTCATTCCATTGTTTCGGAGAACCGAGTTTTAGTCATCTTACCCATGAGGCATGTTTCGCAAGTACCAAGTGATTCATAATCAAGTGATTCCAGAATTCCATCAGAATGGAGTTTCTTCATGCGCTTTACACCAATATGACCTAAACGGCAGTGCCACAAATAAGTTGCACTATCATTATCAACTCAGCATCTTTTGGCTTCAATACTATGAACATGTGTATCACTACTATCAAGATTTAGTAAAAATAGACCACTCATCAAGGGTGCATGACCATAAAAGATATTACTCATATAAATAGAACAACCATTATTCTCTGATTTAAATGAATAACCGTCTCGCATTAAACAAGATCTAGATATAATGTTCATGCTCAACGCTGGCACCAAATAACAATTATTCAGGTCTAAAACTAATCTCGAAGGTAGATGTAGAGGTAGCGTGCCGACGGTGATCACATCGACTTTGGAACCATTTCCCACGCGCATCGTCACCTTGTCCTTAGCCAATATTCGCTTAATTCCTAGCCCCCGTTCCGAGTTGCAGATGTTAGCAACTGAACCAGTATCAAATACCCAGGCACTACTGCGAGCATTAGTAAGGTACACATCAATAACATGTATACAAAATATACCTTTCACTTTGCCATCCTTCTTCTCCACCAAATACTTGGGGCAGTTCCGCTTCTAGTGACCAGTTCCTTTGCAGTAGAAGCACTCAGTCTCAGGCTTAGGTCCAGACTTGGGTTTCTTCACTTGAGCAGCAACTGGCTTGCTGTTCTTTTTGGTATTCCCTTTCTTCCCTTTACTGTTTTTCTTGAAACTGGTGGTCTTGTTGACCATCAACACTTGATGCTCCTTCTTGATTTCTACCTCTGCAACCTTTAGCATTACGAAGAGCTCAGGAATCGTCTTATCCATCCCTTGCATATTATAGTTCCTCACGAAGCTCTTGTAGCTTGGTGGCAGTGATTGAAGAACTTTGTCAATGACACTATCATCACGAAGATTAACTCCCAGTTGAGTCAAGTAGTTGTGGTACCCAGACATTCTGAGTATATGTTCACTGACAGAACTATTCTCCTCCATCTTGCAGCTCTAGAATTTATTGGAGACTTCATATCTCTCAATCCGGGCATTTGCTTTAAATATTAACTTCAACTCCTGGAACATCTCATATGCTCCATGACGTTCAAAACTTCATTGAAGTCCCGGTTCTAAGCCGTAAAGCATGGCACATTGAACTATCGAGTAGTCATCATCTTTTCTTTGCCAGGTGTTCATAACATCTGGCGTTGCTCCTGCAGTGGGTTTGTCACCTAGCGGTGCTTCCAGGACGTAATTCTTCTGTGCAGAAATGAGGATAATCCTCAAGTTACGGACCCAGTCCGTGTAGTTGCTACCATCATCTTTCAACTTAGCTTTCTCTAGGAATGCATTAAAATTCAACGGAAGAACAGGGCGGGCCATCTATCTACAACAACATAGACATGCAAAATACTATCAGGTACTAAGTTCATGATAAATTAAAGTTCAATTAATCAAATTACTTAAGAACTCCCACTTAGATAGACATCTCTCTAGTCATCTAAGCGATCACGTGATCCATATCAACTAAACCATGTCCGATCATCATGTGAGATGGAGTAGTTTTCAATGGTGAACATCACTATGTTGATCATATCTACTATATGATTCACGCTCGACCTTTCGGTCTCCAATGTTCCGAGGCCATATCTGCATATGCTAGGCTCGTCAAGTTTAACCCGAGTATTCCGCGTGTGCAAAACTAGCTTGCACCCGTTGTATGTGAACGTAGAGCTTATCACACCCGATCATCACGTGGTGTCTTGGCACGACGAACTGTAGCAATGGTACATACTCAGGGAGAACACTTGTACCTTGAGATTTAGTGAGAGATCGTCTTATAATGCTACCACTGAACTAAGCAAAATAAGATGCATAAAGGATAAACATCACATGCAATCAATATAAGTGATATGATATGGCCATCATCATCTTGTGCCTTTGATCTCCATCTCCAAAGCACCGTCATGATCACCATCGTCACCGTCTTGACACCTTGATCTCCATCGAAGCATCGTTGTCATCTCGCCAACTATTCCTTCTATGACTATCACTACCGCTTAGTGATAAAGTAAAGCAATTACATGGCGATTGCATTTCATACAATAAAGTGACAACCATATGGCTCCTGCCAGTTGTCGATAACTGTGTTACAAAACATGATCATCTCGTACAATAAAATTTAGCATCATGTCTTGACCATATCACATCACAACATGCACTGCAAAAACAAGTTAGACATCCTCTACTTTGTCATTGCAAGTTTTACGTGGCTGCTACGGGCTGAGCAAGAACCGTTCTTACCTACGCATCAAAAACCACAACGCGGTATAGTGATTGCTTTTTGATCTTCAAAAAGAACCCTGTTCATTGAATCCGATTCAACTAAAGCTAGAGAAACAGACACCCACTGGCCACCTGTGTGGGAAGGACGTCGGTATAACCAGTCTCGCATAAGCGTACATGTAATGTCGGTCTTGGCCGCTTCATCCAACAATGCCGCTGAATCAAGAATCAACTAGTGATGGCAAGCAATATGTATATACCCACACCCACAACTGCTTTGTGTTCTACTCGTGCATATAACATCTACTCATAAACCTGGCTCTGATATCACTGTTGGGGAACGCAGTAATTTCAAAAAAACTGCTACGCACACGCAAGATCATGGTGATGCATAACAACAAGAGGGGAGAGTATCGTCTACGTACCCTCGTAGACCGTAAGCGGAAGCATTATGACAACACGGTTGATGTAGTCGTACGTCTTCATGATCGACCGATCTAGTACCGAAGATACGGCACCTCCGCGATCTCCACACGTTCGGCTTAGTGACGTCCCGTGAACTGACGATCCAGTAGAGCTTCGAGGGACAGCTTCGTCAACACGACGACGTGATGACGGTGATGATGTTGCTATCGAAACAGGGCTTCACCTAAGCAGCGCTACAATATTACCGAGGTGGATTATGGTGGAGGGGGGCACCACACATGGCTAAAGATCAATGATCAACTTGTGTGTCTATGGGGTGCTTGATGAAGCTATGTACCTAGGGTAGGGTCATAGGCCTGACCTAGACACCCTCCACTAGGACATCACCCTAAATCCAGAAGTATTCAAGGGATACCATCATCCACTCGACCAGAAATGTTCCACTCGGAAGACTCAGTGTCACTCGACCATGACAATGATCACTCGACGATCAGAAGACCTAAAGCCACTCTGTATAGCAACGGTCGAACGTTTACTCTGTAGACTTAATGGTCATTTATGTCATTTTATTGCTGCCGTTACCAGAAACGCCTCGTCTTTATGTACCTTAAACCCTGTGTAATTGAGGGCGGAAGGGGTCTGGCGAACTCTATATAAGCCACCCCTCCTCAGGGACAAGGGTTCGCACCCCTATAATACCACACTCACATAATCCAGTCGACCGCCTCCGGGCACCCAGACGTAGGGCTTTTACTTCCACCGTGAAGGGCCTGAACTCGTAAATCTTGTGTGTACAACTTCACCATAGCTGGGATCTTGCCTCCTCATACCTACCCCCATTCTACTGCCAGTCTTAGAACCATGACAGTTGGCGCCCACCGTGGGGCAGGTGTCTTAGCGATTTTTTGGTGAAGTTGTGATTTTTTCGATCCATATCATCATGGTTTCCGGTGGTGGATTGGCTGAGGGCCGCGACATCCGTCTCGGCGCGCTCGTCTCCGTTGCCGATGACTCCGCCTGGCTTCAAGAAGCTCCCCTTGACGTCGAGGCACTCCTCGTCCATGGGGCGATGCACTTTCGCGTGTGCGCTCGCGGCGTCCTTCTCCGGCAGCCATCGACCCAGTATCGGTCGGCTCCTGTGGTCTCTTAGCTCCCCGTTGTTCGCCGGCGCAAGCAATCCGGTCGGTCGCGGATTCAGTGATGGGTGAAATACACGGTGGCCCATCAGTCGTCCACCCCACAAGTCGCGGCAATCGAGCCCGATGAAACTCTCTACGGCCTGTTCGACTGGCTCCGTCGAGACTGCATTCAAATGCGACAGGAGCGATCCTGCGGCTGAAGTCTTGATGGTCGACGGACCACATAGTCCTCCTGGCTTACGCTGCGATGACGGCGGCGATGGTGGCGGCGATCCATCGCGCGCTCACGAGGAATACCTCCCCGAGCCTCTTTCTTTGCAGCAGAGAGAAGAGCTTCGCCGCCGCAACATGGATGCATTGCACACGCCCATCGTTGGGGAAAACTCTGAGGCCCGGGCCTTGGAGGAGGCGCGCCTGGCCAATTTGGCTGAGCGCACTCGACTGGAGAACCTTCAGCGTGCACTCGACGAGCGTGCACGACAACAGATCCCTGAGTCCAGTCGACGGCAGCTTTTTCCGCCTCAACCTCAGGTATACCGCACTCCGATTCAAAATCTCACGGCTGCAGCCCGTATAGCAGAGTCAATTCAGCCTTCCCAGTCGGAGGCTGGCAGAGGTTTGATGCAGATCCAGGCCTTACTCCGGGCAGCAGGAGAGCAGAACACGGCAGCATCTCAGTCGTGGAATAGAATTCATAGCAGATCTGTGATGGCGGATACAGTCCAGTCGGCCCACAGCCCAAGATCGCCCCCGCGGCGTGAGGGACGTGGGCATCGACAGGAGCAATACAGAAACCACGAGCAGTACAATTACTGACTCGATCGTGATGACCATCGTCAAGTGTGCACACCTTCTCCGAGGAGTGGATCATATGTGCCTCGACAATATGATGACAGACGCCATCGCAGTGGCGAGCGAAGAGTACTAGCTGACCCAAGGGATCCAGGCTTTGATGTGAGATCTATTCTCGTCCAAGGTATAGTTGACAGGAATAGAGCACATAGAGAGGGCCTTGACAGAGATCACCCGACTGGCAGCAGAGTTCATGTTTCAGGTCCAGAGTGTTTTAGCAGAGCCATCAGAGCCGCAGTGATTCCTCCCAACTTCAGATTGGTGACTGGGGTCAGTAAGTTCATTGGCGAGTCGACACTTGGCTTGAGGATTACCGAGCGGCTGTAGAAATTGGTGGCGGCAATGATGAAGTGGCCATGAAGCATCTTCCTCTGATGTTGGAAGGATCAGTTAGAGCATGGTTGAATCAGTTAGCACCAGGTAGTATATTCAGCTGGGAAGAACTTGCTCGAGTGTTTGTCAAAACTTTTGAGGGTACTTGCAAGCGGCCGGCGGGATTAACAGAATTGCAGCATTGCATGCAAAAACCGAGTGAGAATCTGAGAGATTACATTCAGAGGTGGACCACTCTACACCACACAGTGGAAAATGTGTCCCACCATCAAGCAGTTTGTGCTTTCAAGGAAGGCGTCAAAAATCGAGAGCTGGTCCTGAAATTCGGTCGGACAGGAGATATGTCTCTGACTCGGATGATGGAAATAGCCACTCGATATGCTAATGGAGAAGAGGAGGACCGGCTCCGCAGTGGAAAGAGCAAACCAGTCGGTCAGGGCACCAGTGGAGGCAATTCCAATCGGAAACAAAAGCGTAAGGCTGAACCTCCAGGACCTGGTGAAACTAGAACAGTGATTCAAGGAAAGTTTAAAGGGAAACCTAAGGGGCCCTGGACCCCTAAGAAAGTAAAAGATGCAGCTGGTAACGATGTGATGGATTTGCCGTGTCACATTCACACCAAGAAAGACGAAGAAGGCAATCTAATTTATCCCAAGCATACCACTCGACAGTGTCGAGTTCTGATCGAGCAATTCCGAGAGAAACAACCTAATGAGAAGGGAAAAGAATCTGACAAGGATGAGGACAAAGAGGAAGATGATGGTTTTCCCAATGTCAATTCCACTCTAATGATTTTTGTTGACGTTGAGAGCAAAAGTCGGCTGAAAGTAATCAACATAGAGGTGAATATGGTTGCTCCGGCAACGACAACATACCTGAAGTGGTCACAAACGGCCATAACATTCGACCAGTTTGATCATCCTGCTCGCATAGCCACCCCTGGGAGGCAAGCGTTGGTGGTCGACCCAGTTGTTGGAGGCACTAGACTAACCAAAGTGTTAATGGATGGTGGTAGTGGCCTGAATATCCTTTATGCTGAAACCTTGCAGGGGATGGGCATTCCGATGTCCAAGCTTAGTGAGAGCAACATGAGCTTTCACGGCGCCATCCCTGGCAAGAAGGCTGAATCACTCGGCCAGATAACCCTTGATGTGGTTTTCGGTGATTCAAAGAATTACCGTAAGGAAAAGTTTAGATTTGAAGTTGTGGATTTCCAGAGTGCTTATCATGCTATTCTGGGAAGGCATGCATACACACGTTTTATGGCTCGACCATGTTACGTGTATCTCAAGTTGAAAATGCCTGGTCCTAGAGGAGTGATCATGGTCACCGGCAATCGGCAGAAGGAAGAGGAATGCTTCCAGAAGGGTTCCAAAATTGCCGATGCACAAATGGCAGCAGTTGAAATGCAAGAGTATCAGAAAAATGCAGATCCGAGTGATTTGCTGCGAGCAAAGAAGCCTGCCACAGATTCTGCATTTCAGTCGTCCGGAGAAATGAAACCGATTCATATTCACCCGATCGATCCTAATGCTGCTCCCTCATATCTCAACTTCACTCGACAACAAATAGGAAGAAGCGCTCATCCAGTTCCTCCGTGAGAACTAGGACATCTTTGCATGGAAACCTTCTGACATGCCGGGTGTACCCAGGGGACTGGCTGAGCATCATTTGCGAGTCGACCCAAAAGTGAAGCCAGTCAAGGAACATCTTAGACGGTCTGCCGTACAGAAGAGAAAAGCAATTGGCGAGGAAGTGGCTTGGCTCCTAGCAGCTGAGTTCATCCAAGAAATTGACCACTCCGAGTGGCTTGCCAATGTTGTCATGGTCCCCAAGAAGGACGATTGACTTCGTATGTGCATTAACTTCAAGCATATCAATCGGGCCTACCCGAAAGATCATTTTCCTCTCCCCCGTATCGACCAAATCGTCGACTCAACTGTGGGGTGTGAGCATTTGTCTTTTCTAGACGCCTATTCCTGGTATCATCAGATCCGACTGTATGGACCCGATGAGATAAAAACAACTTTCATCACTCCATTCGGGTGCTTTTGTTATGTCACCATGCCATTCGGTCTCAAGAACGCTGGTTCCACATTTATGAGGATGATTCAGAAGTGCCTGCTCACTCAAATCAGTCGGAATGTGGAAGCATATATGGACGACATTGTGGTCAAGTCGCGCAAAGGTTCTGACCTGCTGACTGACTTCGCTGAGACCTTTGCCAACCTAAGAAGGTAAGATATCAAGCTTAATCCGTCAAAATGCACATTCAGAGTTCCAAGAGGAAAGTTACTCGATTTCCTTGTTTCTGAACGAGGGATCGATGCCAACCCAGAGAAAATTGGAGCCATACTCCGGATGAAACGCCCTGTGCGTGTGCATGACGTTCAGAAGCTTACTAGTTGTTTGGCCGCCTTGAGTTGATTCATCTCTCGCCTCGGTGAAAAGGCCTTGCCTCTTTACCGACTGATGAAGAAATCTGATAAGTTCGAGTGGACTCCTGAAGCTAATGCAGTGTTTGTAGAACTCAAAACCCTGCTTTCCATCCAACCGGTGCTCGCTGCCCCAATCAACAAAGATCCTTTACTGCTTTATATTGCAGCCACTAGACAAGTCGTCAGTACAGTACTTACGGTCGAGCAGGAAGAAGAAGGAAAAACCTATAAAGTTCAGCGCCCAGTGTATTATATTTCTGAAGTCTTGACTCCATCCAAGCAAAGATATCCTCACTATCAGAAGCTTATCTATGGGATTTACATGACCATGAAGAAGGTTGCACATTATTTCTCTGATCACTTCGTTACAGTCGTCAGCGACGCACCTTTGTCAGAAATTCTGAATAGCAGAGATGCAACTGGTCGAGTGGCAAAGTGGGCAATTGAACTCCTTCCCTTGGATATCAAGTTCGAGGCAAAGAAAGCTATCAAGTCCCAGGCAATAGCAGATTTCCTCGCCGAGTGGGTCGAGCAGCAACAACCGACTCAAATTCACTCGGAGCATTGGACCATGTTCTTTGATGGATCCAAGATGCTGAACGGTTCTGGTGTTGGGGTGGTATTGGTATCCCCTCGAGGAGATAGACTCAGCGATGTTCTTCAGATCCATTTTTGATTCCTCCAACAACGAAGCCGAATATGAAGCACTTCTGTATGGGTTGCATATGGCCATTTCACTCGGCGTCCGTCGGCTAATGGTCTACGGCGACTCAGATTTGGTGGTTAATCAAGTAATGAAGGAGTGGGACGTCAGAATCCCGGCTATGACTGGTTATTTTAATGTAGTGAGAAAGTTAGAGTAGAAGTTTGAGGGGTTAGAGCTCCAACATATCCCTCGACTGAAAAATCATGCAGCTGATGATTTGGCAAAGATAGGCTCCAAGCGTGAGCCCATTCCTAGTAATGTATTCTTGGAACATCTCCACACGTTGTCTGTCCAAGAGGATCCCTTCACGGAAGAGCCCCCACAACCTAAGAGCCCTACTGATCCGACTGAAGTTGAAGTCCCAGCCGTGGTAGACTTGGTCATGGAAGTTTTGGTCGTCATACCCGATTGGACTGTGTCGTACATCGTGTATATTCTCAGGAAAGAGCTTCCAGAGGGTGAAGAAGAGGCTCGTCAGATTGTCTGTCACTCTAAAGCTTTCACAGTAGTGGGTGGACAGCTTTACATAGAAAGTGCTACCGGAGTTGCTCAGAAGTGCATAACACCAGAAGAAGGTCGAGTGATCCTCAACGACATCCACTCGGGGACCTGTGGTCACCATGCGTCCTCTCGGACCATTGTAGCCAAAGCATACCGAGCGGGATTTTATTGGCCACGAGCGAATGAAATGGCGAAAGACATAGTTGACAGATGTGAAGGTTGCCAGTTCTACTCCAACATGTCTCACAAGCCTGCATCAGCCCTGAAGACCATTCCACTCGTCTGGCCCTTTGCTGTCTGGGGATTAGATATGGTTGGACCTCTGAGGACTAGCAGAAGTGGCTTCACCCGTGTGCTCGTAGTAGTCGACAAGTTCACCAAATGGATTGAAGCCAAGCCTATTAAAAACCTTGAAGCAAGTACTGCTGTCAGCTTCATCACGGATAATGCGTCGAATTTCGATTCTGATGAGTTCTGAGCCTTTTGCACTTCCCAAGGCACTCGGGTGGACTATGCTTCAGTTGCCCATCCCCAGTCGAATGGACAAGCTGAAAGAGCGAGCAGATTGATTCTCAAAGGACTGAAACCCCGGTTGATGCGTGATCTCAAGCATGTCATGGGTGCTTGGGTCGATGAACTTCCATCAGTACTTTGGGGATTGAGGACAACTCCTAATCGGTCGACTGGCCGAACTCCATTCTTCTTAGTCTCTGGGGCTGAAGCTGTGCTTCTGAGTGACTTACTTCACAAGCCCGTCAGGATGCTGTTGACCTTCTGGAAGAAGAATGAGAGATGGCGCTGACCCGGTTGACCATCTATCAGCAAGACCCGCGTTGATTCCACGCCAGAAACATGAGAGGTTGAACATTTCAAGAGGGGGACCTGGTTCTTCGAGTAGATCAGCAGAAACCGCACAAGCTCGCTCCTGCCTGCGAAGGTCCCTTCATCATCACCAAAGTACTTAACAACGGGGCTTATCGCCTCTACAATGTGGAGCACAATAAAGACGAGCCACACGCTTGGAATGCGGAGCTGCTCCGCCCCTTTTATACTTAAGCATTTAGATTGTTGTGATGTAAAAAGAAATACATTCTAGTTCAATTATCAAAGACACAGTTTCTCAGATGATTGCTGTTCCTTTTTTAAGTGTTCTAAATCCCCCAGTGGGTGCCTTAGCTGGGAACCTGCTTCGCCTAAGTTTAAAAAAAATCCTACCGAGTGATGAGAAAGTCTCTCACTCGGGGGCTTAGCTGTGAATCCGTTTTGCCTAAGTTTAAAAAATCCTACCGAGTGATGAGCAAGTCTCTCACTCGGGGACTTAGCTGTGAATCCGTTTCGCCTAACTTTAAAAAATCCTACCGAGTGATGAGCAAGTCTCTCACACAGGGGCTTAGCTGCGAATCCGTTTCGCCTAAGTTCAAAAAATCCTACCGAGTGATGAGCAAGTCTCTCACTCGGGGGCTTAGCTGCAGTTCAATACTCGCCTAAGTTTAAAAAATCCTACCGAGTGGTGAGAAAGTCTCTCACTCGGGGGCTTAGCTGCGAATTTGTTTCACCTAAGTTTAAAAAATCCTACCGAGT
>NC_041390.1:454639275-454660249 GCF_002162155.2 Triticum dicoccoides | reverse complement strand
TACTCGCCTAAGTTCAAAAATCCTACCGAGTGGTGAGCAACCCTCCCACTTGGAGGCTTAGCTGCAGTTTAGTACTCGCCAAAGTTTAAAAAATCCTACCGAGTGGTGAGCAACCCTCCCACTCGGAGTCTTAGCTGCAGTCTAGTTCTCACCTAAGTTTAAAAAATCCTACCGAGTGATGAGAAACCCTCCCACTCGGAGGCTTAGCTGCAGTTCTATACTCGCCTAAGTTTAAAACAATTCCACCGAGTGGTGAACAACCCTCCCACTCGGGGGCTTAGCTGCAGTCCAGTACTCACCTAAGTCTTAAGGCTCGCTCCATCCTTACCCGCAAGGACGGCGAGGTGCAGGTCGACCATGATCTGCCCTCGGAGCTTTGCCACAAATACAACGTCTGCTCCATCCTGACCCGTAAGGGCGGCGAGGTGCAGGTCGGCCACGATCTGCCCTCAGAGCTTTGCCACAAATACAATGTCTGCTCCATCCTTATCCGTAAGGGTGGCGGGGTGCAGGTCGACCACAATCTGCTCATGATTCACTCGATTGAGCTGCATCACAAAGTCAATAGCAACTCAAATTGCAAGAAACAAGTCCTGCGCAAAGAGTCAAAAGATTCAAAAGCAACCAAAGTTCAGATAAAATCCTAAGGTTCCAGAACACGGATTAAAGTACTCGGGCATCAGGCCCGAAGGAGTTTAATGGTTACAAAATCACTCGGCATTCTGAGGCAAATTTAAGGTGAGGCATAAAGTTTGTTCACTCCGCAGGAGGAGGGCTTGCAGGCTCGACGAACTCGTCCAGATCAATCCCATCAGCTATCCGAGTGGCAGCAGCAATGAAGGTTTCCATGAATGATCGGAAGTCATGCCTTTTGGTATTGGCAACCTTGATCTCTTCCAGCTTCACTTCTCGGGCTTCATTGCAGTGGACGCGAACCAGCGACAGAGCCACGTCAGCACCGCATCGAGCAGAAGACTTCTTCCATTCTTGCACTCGACCAGGGACCTCATTGAGTCGAGTTATCAGAGACTCGAGGTCATTTTGAAGCGTCGCCCTTGACCAGAGTGCTGTATCGATGCACGACACCGCCACCTTCAGGCGAGCAAGGTAGCTCGTAACACTAGCAACACGGGATTCCAGTCGAAGCACGTTCATAGAAGCATCATCACCGACGGGAGAAAGGACGGGGTCCAGACCTGTCTCGACCCGTCCAGTCTCTTCTTCAAAGTTTTGACAGAATTCTACAAACTCAAAGAAATAATGAGTCGACGAATGCCTGATGAATCGACGACAGTTAAACAGTCGAGCAAAGGGAAATACCTTCGAGCATAAGGAACAACTTTTTGGCAAGTGCCCCCAAATAAGCCTCCAGGTCATTTCTCTTACGAGAAATGCCTTCAATCTTCTCGTTCAAAGAAACTTTGTCCTTCTTCAGATGGGTCGCTTATTTGTTGGCCTCGGTGAGAGATGCCTTTAGTTTGGCATTGTCTTCCTCCAGTGCTCCGACTGAAGCCAACTTCTTGTCGGCAAGTGCGGTCTTTTCCTTAGTCTCCTTCTGCGCAGCTACAAGGTCAAGATCCTTTTGTGCCAAGGCTTGCTTCATTTTCTCTAAAGAATGTGCATTCGGGTCAAGGAAAGGAACAAAGAGATAATTCGAGAGATGGTCAAGATATACAGTCGAAAGGTCGTTACCTTCCGTACCAGCTACTTCGTCTCGAGCCTTTTTTAAGTTTTGATTGGCCAGCTCCAAATCAAGGTTGAGTTTCCTCTGCTTTTCCTCGTATTCGGTGAACTTGGAGATAAGCTCACAGGATTTCTACAGTCGGCAAAAGATACATCAATGGACAAGATCAAAGATCATTCACTTCCGAGTGAATAGAACTCTAAGACTACCGCAAAATCAAACATTATACAATAGTCTCGGGGACTACAGCTAGTGGGTGCACTTATCGTGCCCCCACTGGTTTCCACTCGACATGGCTTGCCCAGACTGAGTGAAGAGAGAAAAAAAGATGACATACTCAGACCCCAACCGACTGCCAGCAGTCGACTGCGGTCTCGGGGACTACACCTAGTGGGTGCACTCAGCGTGCCCCCATTGGTTTGGATTCCACTCAACATAATCCGCCAGGACCGAGTGGAAGAGTGAAACAATAAAGACATTTATTCTCAAGACCTCCGCCGAATCACACATTCGCCGGTGATCTCGGGGACTACACCCAGTGGGTGCACTATGCGTGCCCCCACTAAACCAGAACTACAACCGACAGAACCTAGTCGACTCAACTGGGAAAGTTACTCGACATAAATTCAAACACCCAGGGGGTGTGCAGATGCGAAGTGTAGAATAACAGGAGGATGCACGGAGAAAAGTTTTCAGGTAGCATATCCTAACAGAACAAGCAACAAGATAAGAGTTCAGTCGGAAGCCAACTTACCTGGACATTGGCTCGAAGGGCCGCATTGGCGTCATAAGCAGCCTGACTGTTTTCATGCACCACCTTCACTCGCTCCATCATTATGCCAGCTTGGCGAATGGCTTCTGCGGCGGTGTCTGCCTGGCTTTCTGGAACATGATGAGTAGTGAAGAATGGGGTTGGCGGTGCAGTCGCGGTAGCTTGAAGTTCCGAGGCATGAGGCTGGATAGTTGAAGCAAACACTGGTGCAGTCGACGATGTGGGGCATTCACTTGATACTGGAGCAGCGAAAGTAATAGAAGCCCGAGTCACATCTTCAGGCTGTTGAGTCACTGGTTCTGCCACCGGCACCGATTGGGACGTCTTTCCAGTTGATGCCTTCTTACTCCTCCTGGGCCTCAACGGCACGTCCTCGTCATCATCCGGAAGATCAATGACATGGGGAGGAGCTACAAAAGGAGTTAGTTGTCAACAAAATGGCTGAAAAAGCAAAGGCAAGTGTGCAAAAATCATACCCAGGTTAGAAGTGACCGTGTCTTCTACATCTTCATCATCATCCCTATAAGCAGAACAAAAGTGGCAGCTTTGCAAGTTTCAAGATTCACTCGGACAAATGAGAAAGAGAGTCGACAACATAAATCCTCGATCGAAAAGTGGAGACAAGACACTTACGCAGAAGCGACGGGGACATCAATCTTGATCTTGGGCAGGGCCTTCCGAGGCTTTGGTTCTGTAATCTTTTGCTGCTTCAGGGCCTTCTCAGTCAGCACAAGGGAGGAGGTCCGAGTGCGCTTGGAAGTTTGTCCGATCCACCTAGCTACTTCTCCACAGACACTCGCCGGGTCGTGCTTATGTTTGGAACGCTTTTCAGTGCGAGGAGGTGACTCGACTTCCTCCCCGCTGCTCGAGTCCTCGCTTTCCTCCTCCTCTTCCCCTCCATCAGATTGCCAATCCATGCTTTTACCTCCGCTCGCCCCCTTCCGGGTCCTGCTCCTGCTCTCCGTTGGGTATCGAGTACATCTCAGTGAGAGCCTGAAAGACAACAAGTGGAACAAATGTCAGTCGATTGGCAAAAGGCAATTACATGATAGATAAAAAACACTCGGAAGATAGAATTGGGCCTTGTCTGGTTCATATGAGTTGTCGAGTGGAGGGATTCTCCTGTACCCCCTGGGGTTATCCTTGTTGCCAGTGATGCCCCTCAACCACTGCTCCACCGTATCCTCGTCGAGTTCTTGTGGGTGGATCTGAGTGGTATCTTCGATGCCCGAATACATCCACATCGGGTGGTCGCGAGCTTGAAGTGGCTGAATGCGTCGTCTGATGAAGACCTCCAGCAGATCCATGCCGGTCACGCCATCACGAACGAGCTGGACCACTCGCTCGACCAGCACCGTCACCTCCGCTTTCTCCTCCGGAGTCACTTTCAAGGCAGAGGGCTTCTCGACTCGAGCCATGGAAAAGAGGGGAAGTCCAGTCGGCTGGCCTGGAGTCGGCTAGTCTTTGCAGTAGAACCAGGTCGACTGCCACCCTCTGACTGACTCGGGAAGAATCATGGCTGGGAACATACTTTTACCTCTCATTTGGACCCCAAGACCCCCACACATCTGGATCACATGTGTCCTCTCATCACTCGGATTGGCCTTTTTGACAGACTGAGAACGACATGTGAAAATGTGTTTGAAGAGGCCCCAGTGTGGTCGACAACCCAGGAAATTCTCATACATGGACACGAATGCAGTGAGGTACACGATAGTATTGGGGGGAAAATGATGAAGTTGTGCCCCAAAGAAGTTCAAGAAACCTCGGAAAAAAGCGTGGGGAGGCAAAGAAAAACCACGATCGACGTGGGTGGCGAGGAGCACACACTCACCCTCCTGCGGCCGCGACTCGTTCTCATCCCCCGGGAGCCGTGTTGACTTGTGGGGAATCAGTCCCCCCTCGACCAGATCGTCGATGTCGTCTTGCTGGATCGTCGAACGAATCCAATCTCCTTGGATCCAGTCACGCGGCAGGCCGGATCTTGATGAGGATCTGCCCCGGCTGGTCTTCCTGCCCTTCGCCTTCGTCGTTGCCTTCTTCGCTTGCTCCAAGGCCACCGTCTTGTCCTTCCCCATTGCAGCGAACGGAGCTCGAGCGGGCCGACAGCGCCGAGAGCAGAGGTGGATGCAGTGGAGAAACAGAGGAGAAAGGGAGATAATGGGGCGCACTATGTAGAAAACCCCAGCCACATCGCCTTATATGAGGTCTTCTGTCGAGTGGCTGACTTGTGGGTCCAAGTAATCCCATCAAATCCCGCAACAGTCGCGCGCGCAGTACGTGGCAAAAAAGGTGGTGCGGAAATCGAGGCGCCCTGCCTTATCTTCTCTGATTACTGCGGCCTCCTCCTCCCCGCGCGCTTCCCGAAATTCGAATCCCGTAGGATCCGCAAGCAGCAGAGCAACCTGTCAGACGGAAGATTATTTCCATATCAACACTTGAAGCTTTTCAATAAAAGTTCGCTCGACAAACTAAGAATGGATCAAGGCGACTGAAAAAGAAGTTGAAGTCATCGTGATTGGTCATTTGATCTCAGTAAGACGCTTCTGAAGCGCAAGAATTGAGTCGGAGGTATTTTCAACTCCTTCTCCATGCAAACCCTGAACCATTCGGGGGCTAATGATGAAGCTATGTACCTAGGGAAGGGTCATAGGCCTGACCTAGACACCCTCCACTAGGACATCACCATAAATCCAGAAGTATTCAAGGGATACCATCATCCACTCGACCAGAAACATTCCACTCGGAAGACTCAGTGTCACTCGACCATGACAATGATCACTCGACGTTCAGAAGACCTAAAACCACTCTGTATAGCAACGGTCGAACGTTTACTCTGTAGACTTAATGGTCATTTATGTCACTTTATTGCTGGCGTTACCAGAAACGCCCCTTCTTTATGTACCTTAAACCCTGTGTAACTGAGAGCGGGAGAGGTCTGGCGAACTCTATATAAGCCACCCCCTCCTTAGGGACAAGTGTAACTCCCCGAGACCGTTGCGCCAGGTGTCTTCTATTTATTTGCTGCTGTTGACTTGTCATTTGTTTGCGTGTCATGCATTTCATATCATGCCATCATGTGCGTCACATTTGCATACATGTTCGTCTCATGCATCCGAGCATTTTCTTCGTTGTCCGTTTTGCAATCCGGCGCTCCAACGTCCTCCGACGTCCCCTTTTGCCTCTTTTCGTGTGCGGGTGTTAAACATTCTCGGATTGGACCAAGACTTGCCAAGCGGCCTTGGTTCACTACCGATAGACCGCCAGTCAAGTTTCGTGCCATTTGGACTTCGTTTGATACTCCAACGGTTAACCGAGGAACCGTAAAGGCCTCATGTGTGTTGCAGCCCAACACCCCTCCAAAGTAGCCCAAAACCCATCCAACCCCCCTCCATCCTCTCGGTCGTTCAATCACGATCGCGTGGCCGAAAACCGCACCTCATTTGGACTCTCCTAGCTCCCTCTACCTATATATATGTGTGCCTCCCCGAAATTTCGCGCAGTCTAACCCTAGATCCAACTCCCTCCGCACCGCCGGACATGTCCGTCCGCGCCGGACGCGTCCACCCCCGCCACCACATCACTCCGGCCAATGAGAGGCCGACACCTCAGCGACGCCGCCTCTCTCCTCCACTCCCAGGCCGCCACCTGTCCACCGCCGCCGTCCCCGCGCTGCCGGGCCCGCGGAGCCCATCTCCGGCCTGCCCCAGGCCGCGCCGGGCCCGAGGAGACCCGCAGCCTCGCCGCTCGCCGGATCATCACCGGCTCGACCCTGCCGCCCTTCCCAGCGCCGCCGCCCGCATCGCCTGACCTCGCCGCCTCTCGTCGCCGCTCCAGCCACCAGAGTTTCGCCGGCGACCGAGCCCCAGGCCAAATCCGCTGCCCCTCTCCCTCCTTCTCTTCCTCCTCTCCCCTCACCTTCACTCTCTGCCTGCAGGTGCGCCGCCCCACCATGGCCTCGAGTTTTCCATGGTCTGCCGGCGTCGGAGCTCCTCCGCCCGAGCCGAGGCCGGATCCGGGGTCCCCACACCCGGATCTGTCCGTTTCTGGTGCCTCCCTGCGACCCCAACCTTCGTTGCCCTCGCCGGAGATCCTCGCGCCGCCCTGCCGGAGTCCAGTCGTCGCCGTTGTCGAGCTCGGGTCGAGCATGAGCCCCTGCATCGCTGCACGTGCGTGTGTGGGCCACAGCGACCGTCGGACCCAGATCCAAGGCCCAGCCTGCCTCCTTTAAACGGGCCGAGCCCATGGGTGAGCGCCACTATTCTCTGCCCTGGGTGACCCATAGTTATTCGACGCTCACTTTCCAGACCTGAGATTTTCTCTAAGTCCTGAGATCCTCATAAAATATGCCCCTGTTCATCGCATCATAACTCCTCATCCGTGGCTTCGTTTCACGTGCATGATATATCAAAATGCTCATCAAGATATGCTCTTCATTTCATTCAATTGTGCCATGCTTGTTTGAGTCCATCTTGATGCCCTAATTGTTGATGCAAGAGTGCTATAGAATGTTAGTTCCCGATTCTTATCAGATTTTCAGCATTTGTCATTTTTGCCATGATTAATGTGTGCTGCATATGGTCATGAGCTCTACATGTGTTTTGTTTTATGCAATGACATCTTTATAGGGGTGTATGCCATGTATTTTTGTGATCAATGTGGTGACTAGCACAAGCATGCAAAGTAGCTCTCGCGATGTTGCTGATTTCAGGGACTTAGAATTTCACAAAGTCCTTTTACTGCTGTTATCTTTATGCCATGTATTCATGTTGCTCCAGAGTGATCCATGCCTCTTTTGAGTATGTTCAGTAAGGATGATTTTGAGATATTGTTATGCTCTATCCATCCATGTCTTTTTTTGCAATTATGGAGTACCCTAGCATGACTCAATCTTGCTCTACTTTTGCTATAAAATGTTCCTGGCAGATTGTTTACATGTTAATCAATTTTTCCGAGGTTGTTGTAGTTGATCCATGTATGCTATGAGATTGTTCTTGCCATGTTTAACTTCTTCTCATGTCTTCTTGCTGGGTGTATGCTTAGTTTGTCATGCAATGCCTTGTGGTGAGTGCATCGAGTTCGCAAACATGCCTACGTAACTCTGTGTTTGCCATGTCCAGTTTTCTGCTAAGTCTGAATCTGTTAACGAAACTTGCTATGTTTACATGGGTGCCATTGTATTTTATGATCCCTTTTGGCTTATGGTCAGTAAGGGACTTTTGTTATATGCTTTTAGTAGTTTCATGCCATGCCTTGCTTTGCCATGATATGTTCTTGTAGCATGTTGTTATCTTGCTCTAAACATTGCTTCCTGATGTTAAATCCTGACATGTTATTTTCACTAAGTCTGTGAACCTGATATCTTTTGCACTTTTGCCATGCTTGTTTGAACCTGCTCTTGTGTGATTTAGCCATAGCTCAATGTTCATCTTTTGTCAAGAATCATGAGTGGATAACTTCCATGTGCTTTGTTGCTATGTTGGAGTGCAGTAGCTTAGTTTCTTGTTGCATTCTAGATGGCATCGTGCTGTTAATCGCAGTTTAGTGCCATTATTGTTTTGCTTGCCATTTGCAAACCGTGCGTCCGAATCCGGTGATCTTTATATTGATTTTGACCGAAATAAACTCATCTTTCCAGCGGCACTCTTGGTTTTACAAGTTGAGGCCTGATTCAATATTTTCCTTCCGGAGCATGCATATGCATTGCATATCACATCCCGCATATCATGCCATGTTTTGCATCATGTTGCTTGCGCATTGCACCGTGGTTGATCCTGGTTCCCTTTGCTTGTGTTCTTGCTTTGGGTAGAGACGGGAGACGAGTACGTGATCGAGGAACCCGTTGAGTACGCTTACGAGGATCAAGCTTTTGTCTACTCGAAGACCTTTGCAGGCAAGATGACCATACCCTCGAAATCACTTCTATCTTTGCTTGCCAGTTGCTCGCTCTATTGCTATGCCTATGCTATGATACCTACCACTTGCTATATCATGCCTCCCATATTGCCATGAGCCTCTAACCCACCTTGTCCTAGAAAACCGTTGTTTGGCTATGTTACCGCTTTGCTCAGCCCCTCTTATAGCATTGTTAGTTGCAGGTGAAGTTTGTAGTTTGTTCCTTGTTGGGAACATGGATATTTGTTGGGATATCAAAATATCTCTTATTTTAATTAACACATCTATATACTTGGTAAAGGGTGGAAGGCTCAGCCTTATGCCTGGTGTTTTGTTCCACTCTTGCTGCCCTAGTTTCCATCATACCGGTGTTATGTTCCTTGATTTTGCGTTCCTTACGCGGTTGGGTTATAATGGGAACCCCTTGACAGTTCGCCTTGAATAAAACTCCTCCAGCAAGGCCCAGCCTTGGTTTTACATTTGCACTAACAACCTAGCCTTTTTCCCTTGGGTTTCCGGAGCCCGAGGGTCATCTTTATTTTAACCCCCCGGTCCAGTGCTCCTCTGAGTGTTGGTCCGAACTGAGCTGCCTGCGGGGCCACCTCGGGGAAACTTGAGGGTTGGTTTTACTCGTAGCTAGTCTCATCCGGTGTTGCCCTGAGAACGAGGTATGTGCGAGTCCTATCGGGATTTTTTGGCACATCGGGTGGCTTTGCTGGTCTTGTTTTACCATTGTCAAAATGTCTTGAAACCGGGATTCCGAGCCTGATCGGGTCTTCCTGGGAGAAGGAATATCCTTCGTTGACCGTGAGAGCTTGTGATGGGATAAGTTGGGACACCCCTGCAGGGTTTTGAACTTTCAAAAGCCGTGCCCGTGGTTATGGGAAGATGGGAATTTGTTAATGTCCGGTTGTAGAGAACTTGTCACTTAACTTAAATAAAATGCATCAACCGCGTGTGTAGCCGTGATGGTCTCTTTCCGACAGAGTCCGGGAAGTGAACACGATTTTGGAGTTATGTTTGCGCGTAAGTAGTCTAGGATCACTTCTTGATCATAGATTCTCGGCCGTGCTTTGCCTTCTCTTCTCGCTCTCATTTGCGTAAGTTAGCCACCATATATGCTAGTGCTTGATGCAGCTCCATCTCATACCTTTTCCCTACCCATAAGCTTAAATAGTCTTGATCGCGAGGGTGTGAGATTGCTGAGTCCCTGTGACTCACAGATTACTTCCAAAACCAGTTTGCAGGTGCCGATGAAACCATGCAGGTGACGCAACCGAGCTCAAGGAGGAGCTCGATGCAGATCTCGTTCATTGTGTTATTTCGTTTAAGTTGATCAGTAGTGGAGCCCAGCCGGGCCGATCGGGGATCTATCGCATTAGGGGTTGTCTTTCTTTATTTGGTTCCGTAGTCGGACCTTGTATGTTATTGCTATATTCATGCTTTGTGTGAAGTGGCGATTGTAAGCCAACTCTGTACCTCTTTCTTATTCAGTACATGGGATGTGTAAAGATTACCCCTCTTGCGACATGCCTACAATGCGGTTATGCCTCTAAGTCGTGCTCCGACACATGGGAGATATAGCCGCATCGTGGGTGTTACAACAAGGGTTCGCACCCCTGTAATACCACACTCACATAATCTAGTTGACCGCCTCCGTGCACCGAGATGTAGGGCTTTTACTTCCACCGTGAAGGGCCTGAACTTGTAAATCTTGTGTGTACAGCTTCACCATAGCTGGGATCTTGCCTCCTCATACCTACCCCCATTCTACTGTCAGTCTTAGAACCACGACAGTGCCCCCCTCCCCCGTATATAAAGGAGTGGAGGAGGGAGGGCCGGCCCTCCTATGGCGCGCCCCATGGGGAGTCCTACTCCCATCGGGAGTAGGATTCCCCCCTTTCCATGTAGTAGGAGTAGGAGAAGGAAGGAGGAAAGAGGGAGAAGGAAAGGGGGGCGCTCCCCTTCCTAGTCCAATTTGGACCAGAGGGGGAGGGGGTGCGCGGCCTGCCCTGGCAGCCCCTCCTCTCTTTACACTAAGGCCCATAAGGCCCATTAAACTCCCCGGGGGTTCCGGTAACCCTCGGTACTCCGGTATATGCCCGAACTTCACTCGGAACCCTTCCGATGTCCAAACATAGTCGTCCAATATATCGATCTTTATGTCTCGACCATTTCGAGACCCCTCGTCATGTCCGTGATCAAATCCAGGACTCCGAACTACCTTCGGTACATCAAAACACATAAACTCATAATATTGATCGTCACCGAACGTTAAGCGTGCGGACCCTACGGGTTCGAGAACTATGTAGACATGACTAAGACACGTTTCCAGTAAATAACCAATAGTGGAACCTAGTTGCTCATATTGGTTCCTACATATTCTACGAAGATCTTTATCGGTCAAACCGCATAACGATATACATTGTTCCCTTTGTCATCGGTATGTTACTTGCCCGAGATTTGATCGTCGGTATCTCAATACTTAGTTCAATCTCGTTACCCGCAAGTCTCTTTACTCGTTCCATAATGCTACATCTCGTAACTAACTCATTAGCTACATTGCTTGCAAGGCTTATAGTGATGTACATTACCGAGAGGGCCCAGAGATGCCTCTCCGACAATCAGAGTGACAAATCCCAATCTTGATCCATGCCAACTCAACAAACACCATCGGAGACACCTGTAGAGAACCTTTATAATCACCCAGTTACGTTGTGACATTTGGTAGCACACAAAGTGTTCCTCCGGTATTCAGGAGTTGCATGATCTCATAGTCATAGGAACATGTATAGTTATGGAGAAAACAATAGCAACAAACAAAACGATCATCATGCTAAGCTAACCGATGGGTCAAGTCAATCACATCATTCTCTAATGATGTGATCTTGTTAATCAAATGACAACTCATGGCTATGGTTAGGAAACGTAACCATCATTGATTCAACGAGCTTGTCAAGTAGAGGCAAACTAGTGACACTCTGTTTGTCTATGTATTCACACATGTACTAAGTTTCCGGTTAATACAATTCTAGCATGAATAATAAACATTTATCATGATATAAGGAAATACAAATAACAACTTTATTATTGCCTCTAGGGCATATTTCCTTCAGGTAGAAACGAGGGCGAGGAAAATATCAGGGAGTTCCCGATTACAGTGGGTGGTCGGGGGCCGAGCGATGCGCGTTTCTCTCGTACGTACACGTGTGTATGCGAGGCGTACGACTCTAACTGAACTCGAGCGAGGCGTTGGGCTCTAACTGAACCCGAGCGATTGCACTAGCTACGTTACTGAACCCGAGCGATCGATCCCTTGCTATTAACTGAACCCGAGTGATTTCTTCGCTACTGCTGCTAACTGAAGCCGATCGATGCTACCTCTGGATGAATAGTGAGCGTTGTTGGGGGCTTTGGATGAACAGTTCCCAGTGGGGGGTTGGATGAAGAGGACCCTGTGGTAGTAGAGGCCGTTGCCGCTGGATGAACAATACCCCGATCGATCGAGCCGGTGGATGAACAAGACCCCGTGGAGGGATGGATGAACAGGACCCCATGGAGGGCTGGATGAACAGGACCCCATGGAGGGCTGGTTGAACAGTAGCCGGTGGAGGGCTGGATGAACAGTAGCCCATGGATGGGTGGTTGTACAGGACCCCATGGAGAGGGCTGGTTGAACAGTAGCCGGTGGATGAGCGCGCGGTGGAGACTGGATGAACAGGAGCCCGTGGATAAACAGTCGTAGGTGGAGGCTGGAGGAGGTCGACAGTGGATGAACAGTAGCCCGTGGAGGCTGGAGGAGGTCGACGGTGGAGATGAACAATATCCTGTGGAGTCTCGTTTTGCGGTACGCCACACCCCTCCTGATGAACAGGACCCCTTTTCGACCGTAGCACTCCAACGAAAGTCCGTTTCCTCCGTTTTGTGGTACGCCACACCGCTCCCAATCAACAGGACGCCGTTCCACCATAGGAAGTCCCTTTCCTCCGTTTTGTGGTACGCCAGACCCCTCCCGATGAACAGGATCCCCTTTCGATCATGGCCGGTCGAACACAAGGCCGTTTCCTCCGTTTTGCGATACACCAGGCCTCGTTTCCATCGGCTGTTCCATCCAAGCCGGTTGGCTCCCAATGAAAACGACGACACATTCTGTTCCGACCCAGCCGGTTGCCTCCCCATGAACACGAGGACGGCGTAGATTCTCCGTTCCGACCCAGCCATGTACACAAGCCCTGGCCGTACATATGCACGAGTAGGCGTTTGAGACCCCGTCTGTATGTATGTACATGGCCGTATTTTCTTTCTTGCACCCTGACCGCTGTGCGTACGTGTACATGCTATGTGTGTGCCTCTACTACGACACATGCGTGCCTACACTACGACACGTGCGCGCCTCTACATCGACCAGTATGTACGTACACGTTCGCGACCAGAATGATAACACTACGTACGCTTCGAACAGGCGGGTCTCGACTATCAGGCACTTCCTTCCGTGCGAAGATGTAGCTGGTGGGTCCCAGCAGTCAGGGGGCGAATCATTTTTTTGCCCATAATATGGACGCACTTCCTTGCATGCGAAGATATAGCTGGTGGGTCCTAGCAGTCAGGGGAACATTTTTTTTGTGAGATATGGTGGCCCGTCCGGTGGGTCCCTGCTGTCAGGTGGAGGAATCATTATTTTCCGCATAATAAGGAGGCACTTCCTTACTACGACCGTGGACCCAGTTGTCAGCCTCTCCATGTACAGTACTCTTCCGATGGAAGTCGTTCGTTCACCACATTGACCACGCCGCACCGAGAGCACCAAGGCGGTGGACGACGGCGAGGCCTAGGAAGGGGATGACACAGAGCCGGGAAAGATCTGACAGTGGATGCCCATGTGGAGAGGAGTACGAGGGTTCACTGGTTCGGCTACGGTGTGAGGCTACCTTCGCCACAAGGCCTGGCCAGCGGTGGGAGTAGTAGGAGGCGGTGAGGCCTCCGCGGCAGCACAGCTGGCCACGGGAGGCAGGAGCAAGCGGCACGACCGGCGCTGCTTTGGGTGGCTGGAGCAAGAAGACCAGAGGTTGAAGAAGCACTACGGCCGTTGGATGGACATCGTAAGGTCCTGGAGCTAGAATCAATCATATTGACTAAGTTGACAAAGCCCTCCATCCCCGTCAACTTAGTAGGCCCACATGTTAGCCTCCCATTATGCTGGGTCCCAGCTAGCAGGGGGTATTCATTTTTTGTGCGTAATAAGGAGGCACTTCCTTGCGTGTGAATATATAGCTGGTGGGTCCGACCTGTCAGCGGGGGGAACATTTTTTTCGTGAAATACAAACGCCCTTCCGGTGGGTCCCAGATGTCAGGTGGAGGAATCATTATTTTGCGTGTAATAAGGAGGCATTTCCTTGTGTGCGGCCATGGACCCAGCTGTCAGCCTCTTCACGTACAATCCACGTCCGATGGATCTCGTTCATTGACCACATTGACCACGACGCGCCGAGAGCACCAGGGCGTGGACGACGGCGAGGCCTAGGAAGGGAATGACACGGAGCCGGAGAAGACTCGACAGTGCTTGCCACGCGGTGGGGAGTACGAGGAAAGTCCTGGCCCGCAATAGAGTAGGGTGGGGAGGTGCGGCCTGTGCGGTAGCACAGCCGGCCACGGGAGGCGGGAGCAGGCAGTCCCACCGGCGCTGGTTTGGGCGGCTGGAGCAAGAAGATCAGATATTGAAGAAGCAGCACAGCCGTTGGATTAACATCCAACATTCACTGCTACTAGAATCATTTGTGGACTAAGTTGACAAAGCCTTCCGTACACGTCAACCTAGTAGACCCATAAGTCAGCCACCAAATCTGTCCCAAATAGCATACAGCCCGAAATTTCTAGCCAGATTCAAATTAATTTAAAAACTAAACACACCTTAATTTAAATCCAATGAAATTTTACCCGCACAAAAACAATGAAATTTAAAATATCAAAATCCAAAAGAAAAAAGTATTTTGGAACTAATTTACTGTTTGCTGTATTTTTTCATTTTATAGGTCATTTAATATTACTTATAACCCATTTCTTATTACTTATAGCCCATTTTCTGGGTAAAATGCATCCCTCCTCGTGTTGAAAGATTTCTGGCTCAACAGGGCATAGAAAAACAAGTAGGCCTACGTTGGTTATCCAGCAAAAAACCAAATAGCTGGGCTAGCCATTTTCAGAAAGGAAAAAACAAACTGGGCTGGTCATGTGCTAGACGGGCCACAGCTCCCGAACAACCCAGTTGATACCCTTCTCCGTCCCGAAAAAACAAAATTACTATGCGCGCTGCTGGGTCCCTACTGTCATCCTCACCATGTACAGTCATCTCCTTATTACTCTCGGTTGTTGACCATGTTGACAACACCGGAGGGCGGCGCCGCGGCGGGCGAACCAAGGCGGAGGGCGATGGTGAGGCCTCGGACGGGAACGGACAGGAGCCTGGGGAGATGCGCAGAGTTTTAGGGTGCGATGTGGCCACGATGCGTGCGCGGCAGCACAGCCAGCCGTGGGAGGCGGGAGCAGGCGGTCCCGCCGGTGCTGGTTTGGCTTTGGCGGCCGGAGAAAGAAGAGAGTGAAGAAACACGACAGACGTTGAATGTCAATCCAATGGTCAAGGTTGGCAGAATCGTTTGTTGACTAAGCTGACACCAAGTAGCATACTTTTTTATATATAGGAAGAAAAGAAAAACTGGGCTCGTTCGCCTGATAACATTCCCGAGATTGCGACCGTTCGATCTTGTGTCGCAACTAAAACTGCAAGGAAAATGCGTTCGTCTGCCGTCCTCCTCCCAGGGAATGTTCGCCACATAAGTGACTAGCACCCTTTGTTTTCAACCCAGAGGTCTTGGGTTCGAGTCCCAAGAACTCTCAATTTTGTCCTCCTTCCTTCCTCGCAAAAAAGAAAGAAAATCAAAGCCTTGAGCAGGTGTACAGAACAAGCTAGTGTACTAGTAAAGAGACGTTGCTGAGTTTTAGAAAAAAAGAGACGCGCTCCTGTAGCTGGTTCGAATCCAAACCTAGACTATGACTATATATGGTGCTATGCTACTCTTCAAGTAATGAAACTGACATATCCAATGTTCGCTTCTCCTCTTCTCTACTTACTATGCCTAGCATCAGAAGCTCTGGCCGCAGCAACCATGTTTGCTGGCTGCTCGTCCACCTTCTCTTCAGCAGGCAACAACCAGATATGCGCCAAGTCGCCACCCATACCATCGCCTGTGGGTCTCATCACACCCCCGCTGGTACATGCACCACCGCCGGTTGCTCATCGCAACCCGTTGCCGTTGGTGTGGTGCCACTGCTGCAAATCTTGCAGAGTCATCCATCGCGTCTCAACCACAATCCTCAACCCTAGCCGAGTCTTCTACAAATGCCCGAATCATGGGGTAATAATATGTTTAAGTGTTGTTCTGATGCTTTCAGTTGCTGATTTTTTTAATAGTTTGGTTGATGATCTTCCAATTTGATTCGTGCAGAAAAGAGAAGATTTGTGTGATTTGTATTTCTGGGAAGTTGCTGATGTGGGGGAACGCAACTACGCTGATTATTTGGTTAGCCGAGGAATCCCAATACCAGAAGGTTGGGGTGTTGGACAAGTAACTGAAGGAACGAAAGAAGAGGAAGATGCAGAGCAGAAGGTTAAAGATGCAGTTCCTGTGATCATGGCCAAGCAACAGCTATTGAATGGCCTTGACAGCAATGAGGAGATGAAAGAGCTTGTGAAGATAATGGGCAAAATTGATGTGCTCTGTAGGATGATTGTCTCTTTATTCGTAGTGTATGTAGCACTCGTGGTGTATTCAGTGGCTATGACATGAGCACTTTGTTGAAACTAGTAATGAATGAAACCCGTGTAGCGGGCTGGGCGTAGTGTTGTGAACATCTAATGATTTCTATTAACAGAAATCGGGGGTATCCCCTTTTGCTCATAAATAAATAAATAGCATAGGCCCTTTTGGTAATAAATAAATAAATTAGCAGAGGCCCTGTCGGGTCAGCTTTGTTCCCATTCGAAGACATCGAGCAAATTGCAGTCCAACAACAAACTCTGTCATCAAATTCAAGTTTCACATCCAAATATGAGTACAACTAAACAACAATGTCATCATGTTTTAGTCGTCATACAATCACCAAACACAAATGAACATACATAACAAGTGATGTTCTCACAGCAAAATACTAAACAACACGTTCATGAGGTTTTAGTTGTCATAGCAAACACAATTTCACATAGTAGATAAAAAACGTCTTCTGAGAGGCAAATACGACAAAAGTAATCTAATCATCATCCGTAGCAGCAGCGTCAACATCTTTGCCATGTGTATCAGACTGAAGCATAATTCCCTAGAGTGCCATCTTCTTTTTCATCCTCAATGTTCTCGAATGTTGGCTTATTTTTGATCAACTCCTGTATGTCCAGAGCATGACAAGCAATCTTTTCGACGGCGTCATTGACGTGATGGTTCTTAAAGATATTAGGAACATATGTGGAATCTTGTACATCAATAGCAGTGTAAGCATCATCTTGTTGTGCAACTTCATTAAACGAATTCCTCTCCTCAAACCTTTGCAATACTCTCCAGTCATTGCTACTTGCAAATGTGTCTTCTAAGAAAAATATCTGTGTTGCTTGATTTGCCAAAATAAAAGGCTCATTGGTCTGGTGTGCCGCCTTGACATTGATGGATTTGAAATAATCATCAGCTCTGGGTTTTGCGATCCTGGAAAACAGGTTATACCAACGACAGCACAACAGAACCACACACCGATGATCCTCAAAACTGGAGATATACTGCAACTGAACAATGTATGTTATGTTAGCATACATTTCAGTTGTCTCTCTGTCATACGTATCCGTGCTCATGATGGCACTGCTTTGTGTCTTCCTGCATTTGTCGCGTGCAAGGGCGTTGTAGCACACATCTCCAACAACGCAAGATTCATAATGTCTTACCCGAGTATCAGGACCCATTGCTAGTGCATAAAGGGCATCATCAACTGCCTGCCCATTGTCCCACATCTTCTTAACCTATGGTTAGAAAATAGACAAGTTGATCATCTTATGTACTCAATATATTAAAAAAACTGACAGTTCAATTCAAAAGCTTACATGACTCTTGAGCCATTTCGCAAAACCTGCCATAACCAGTTTGTCAATCTTTCTTGGATTTTGCTGCAGTAACTCCTTTTTGTAGATGCTGCAACATAGTGATGGCATCAAACATCTAAATATATAAGAATGTGTTGCAAGTTTAGTAGATTACGATGTATAAGCTGCAGTACTTAGCACTTGATATAAGGTAGTATCTTAGCATAGTTATTCAACACATACCAAACCATTTTGTCCAAATCTTTAGGTTTGTCCTCTTGTCGACTCTTCCCTGTAACTCGAACAAAATAATTGAAAACATTGAGCCCGGGATTGTCTTCACCCACCTCTTTGCTAAGCTGATCAGCTGTTTCAATGTATTTTGAGCAGAATGTCAACGCTTCTATAACAATGTAGGCCTCTGCAATGGAACCCTCGGGTCTAGCTCTGTTCCTAACATAGCCCTTGAAAGTGCCTAGCCGCCTTTCAATAGGGTACATCCAGCCATACTGTACTGGACCTCTAAGTAGTGCCTCATCAGGTAGATGAACAGCCAAATGCACCATCACACCAAAGAAGGCTAGAGGATATATCTTCTCAAGATCGCATAGGATAGTTGGTATCTTGTCTCTAAGACGCTCCCAAGCATCTACCGTTATATTTCTACTGCAGAGTTCCTTGAAGAATTGTCCCAGCTCTGCAACTGCTCTGTATAAGTCAAGGAAGCTCAATCCTCTAAGGCTAATAGGTAAAACCCTTTGAAGTAGGATGTGGCAGTCATGAGTTTTCAACCCTTGTACTTTGTTTCCATCCGCACTGACTCTCCTTTCAGGGTTGGAAGCAAATCCATGTGGGAATCTCACAGGTGACAGGACTTCGCAGAATTCTTTTCTTTTTACCTTGTCCAAGACGTACACAGCTGGTGCCATATCCCGTGGTTTACCTTCATCTTCCACCTGCAAATCCTTTCTCATACCCAGGTGTGTCAAATCAATCCTAGATTTTAAGGTATCTTTTGTCTTGCCTTCAATATTAAGAAGTGTGCCGATAATGCTGTCACATATATTTTTCTCGATGTGCATCACATAAAGATTATGCCACAGATCCAAATCTTTCCAATACTCCAAGTCCCACAAAGTGGACCTACGGGTAAACAATAATCTCTCTTCTGCCCTGCCACGCTTCCTTTTCCCGCTACCATTACCAGGATGGTTTCCTGGTGTAATATGCCTGACCTTCTGTAACTCCAGTTGCAACTCATCGGCGGTGAGCCTCTTTGGCGCATCACGTTTTTCAAGCTTTGCATTGAACACATGTCTTCGGTATTTTGTAGGACGCAAGTTGCCCTTGGCAAGGAAACGACGATGTTCAATGTAACAGATCTTGCTAAGTATTGTGCATGACAGCGGATTCCTGTCACAGTGAACACATGCATTGTAACCATGTGTCGTTCGCCCTGACATAGTACCCAAAGCCGGATAATCATGGATGCACCAAATTATAACAGCATGTAGAACTAAATCAGCTGGTGGGCTGCTATATAGGTCTCGAGTGAGAACACCCCTCCATAGTTGTTGAAGTTCCTCCACAAGAGGCTCCATGAATAGATCAAAATCCTTTCCAGGACTTTTTGGACCTGGGATGAGCAAGGCCATCATGTAGTTTGGTTCTTTTGTACAGACATTTGGAGGCATGTTGTAAGGGATAACAAGCACTGGCCACATGCTATATGTGGTGCTCTGGTGGCCAAATGGGTTAAATCCATCTGAAGCTAAGCCAAGTCTAATGTTTCTCGGGTCAGCAGGAAACTTTTTGTGTTTCTGATTGAAGCTTTTCCACTCACTAGCATGTGATGGATGGCTCATTACATTCTGATCTCTGTACTCCTGGTTCCTAGAATGCCACAGTACATCCTCTCTTGTTTCAGCATCATGAAACAACCTCCGCAATCTTGGTGTAATTGGAAAATGTCTCAGAACATTATGAGGAATCCTCTTCACAGCATCGCCATATTTCCATCTTGATGATCTGCATTTCGGGCATTCACTTAAGTTGGCATAATCCTTCCGGAACAGAACACAATTATTCTTACAAACATGGATCATATCATATCCAATTCCAACTGCACGAAGGAAATTCTTCATTTTACTGTAGGTATGTGGCAGCTCAGACGCATCTGGGAAAGCTTTGCGGAAAGCAGCCAACATCGCATCGAATGATTTGTTGGTCATCCGCTCAGATGTCTTCACCTGAAGAAAGGTGACTATAGCTGAGAATACTGACAGCTTATTTCCCGGGGTGACAACCATGTTGCATTGTTCCAACATGCGGGCCCACCATTTTTTTCTGCAGGTGAAAGTTCACGAAATGCACAAGCATTTCGTAGCATTGTTTCAATGTTGGTCAAACTCACTGGCTCCGCCACTACCACCACCTCCTCCTCTTCCACCTGAGCATCAGGCAGATCAAGATGGTGATTTGCTGCTTCCACGTAGTTAGTAACACTGATGTTCACAGCTTCACGATGATGAACCCACCTAGTATATGTGACCGACATCCCATACAAGTGTAGATGATTTTGCACAATTGACTAGGGTCTTGTAAATGAATTCATACAACTGCTACACGGGCAGAGCACATATGATTTCGGACCACCGTGCTCAGCTCTGATAAAGTTCATGAAGTTTTCAACCCCCTCGACATATGCAGTGAAGAATCTTCGAGCAGAAGTTACCCAAGTCCTGTCCATTTGTTAGACATACAAATTAGTTCTTCTACTAGATATTACAGGAAAACATATATGCTTTTTTATGAAGTCCAGAAAAAATACCTAGGTCGATGTCTAAAGCTATGGCAAGATATTTGGACGAGCAGATCTAAGTAACGAAATATATTTAAAGCTAATTCAGCAAACAGATTTGAGTGGTAAATTATGGCAGGTTGTTTCAGCAGTCAATGAGGCCGAGCACACATCCATTGAACAAAGATCGAGTATAAAATGGTGTAGAGCTATTTCACCTAATAGATTGACAACTAGACCATGGCAATCTACGTCACAATAAATATATGGCAGGATATTTTAGTAACTAATCAGGCTTGGCATGCCATCTCAGCTATGCAGATTGAGTGCAGAACAAGGCAAGGAAGCTTCTTAAGCAGAGCATATTGACTGTAAACTACTTCAGCAAACAGTGATTAACAACGTCTATCAGCTAACATTCAGCGCTACACCGGCATGCACGGGGCCTCAGTCTAGAATGCACGTACCGTGGGAGAAGCTGACCGCCGTGCGTCTCCACATGAACGTTGCCAGCGGTGGCGGCGCTGACTGCCGTGCGCCTCCACAAGAACGTCGCCAGCGGTGGCAGCGCGGCTCGAGGATGGTAGTCTACGAGAGCGTACTGTGGGAGCGAGAGGATCGCCGTGCGTCCCCTCGAAGAACCGCGGCGCCGACGTATCCGTGCGGCAGGGAGGGCAGCTTTGGCGAAGTGAATGGAGTGGAGGGGGAAGG